>NC_139972.1:14379930-14814930 GCF_963993115.1 Abramis brama
GCTTGGCTCCACACAACCTACTTCATCTGAAAATTGATTTTATTATTGATATTCTCTGAGCAAAATTGTAATTATAAAGACATGTGGTATTAAATATGTTCATACTATTAAAATACATACCAGGGTAAAGCACTCTGCTGACCATGCCTGGAAACACCATGAGAAACATAGGGAGCAGTTTCAGGTAACCACACAATATACATCCTGCCTTCACATGCGTCAGACTGCGGGCAGCCAAACAGCGCTGCACAATTACCTGCAGAATACAATATGTAATGTGAAGAAATTGAGCAAAGAAGGCAGAGTTATATATTTATAATTATTTAAACACTGTCCTCACCTGATCAGTGCACCAGTACCAGCTACCAATAATTGCGATGCCAAATAACACACCCGGCCATGGCAGGTCCCCAGTCGTGGGATCCCTAAGCAAGTGAAAGGCATCCTCTCGTGGAGTGTAACAATGTTCAGAAATATTATATTTCAGAGGGTATAGGGAAATCCTCTGAGATGGTAAAGATAAACTATACTTCTCCAATAAAGCATTGTAACCTCCGACTTCATAGAAGGCTGTTGACATGTAGGAGACAACACAAAGGTCAGTTTATAACATAGCTTTACTGATATAAGTAAAGTATTTTTTTATTTTTTTACATTTGCGAATGTCTGAGGTAGGACTACATTATGATTTTGAAACACAAAATCTGACCACAATTATTTTATTTATTTTTTAATCTCCGGGTGTGTTGTAACAATTGTGTTTAAGCGTGAAAAGAATATTTAACAACATATTTCACTTTTAAAAAGTTGTCTAAACCGTGCTACTTCAATTTCTTTAAATCCTAAAACACAACTTTTGATTCAAAATATGGATAAAACACACAGAAAAATCAACACAGAAAATTCCTTCATATTAACACTGTACATTGGGCTGTGATTTTATGGACTTTTCTTGGATTGTTTTTACATTTAAGTCAAATCAAGTCAAGTAACCTTTATTTATATAGTGCTTTTTACAATACAGATTATTTCCAAGCAGCTTTACAGTGATAACAGGAAAATAATGAAACAAAGTTTGTTTCGGCTGGACAGAAGAAAATAGTGTCATAGTCCAGCTTAAGTATGTTCAGTGATGGTTCATTTTTGTTGTAATAAAGTTATTACTTTAGTTCATTTATCTATACAGCCGCTCTGGAGAAAACAGTGATGTCATCGTCCAGCTCAGTTCAGTTCTCATATAATGGTGTCAATGCAGGCAGATCAATAATATTGCTGAATATTAAATGTCCCCAACTAAGAAAGCCAAAAGCCAAAGGCGACATTTAATCATTTAGAAGATGTTTAATCCAAAGCGACTTACAAATGAGGAGAACATTAGAAGCAATCAATCAAACCAACAGTAGGGCTACCACAGTATATACGTAGCAAGGTTTTTAAAAGAAAGAAAGAAAAAAACAAAAAAACATTGGGTGGGGGCAGGGGGATTGTGTTGGTTAGGGGTGGAATGGTGCTTAAACTTAGTTGATGTTTAACTCAGAAAAAAACAACCATCAAGAAGTGCATGTGCTGTCTTTCTTCAGGAATATGACATTGACTAATATGTAAAGCGTCATCAAGTAATAAGGATGAATGGATTTTGAACTCCATGCAGTTGGTACTTACAGAATCCCATGAGGACGAAGGCTCCAGCAATGATAACAAAGGTCTGGACAGTATCTGTATACATCAGCGCAGCCAGTCCTCCTACAGAGGCATTGCATGTCATTTGCGGGCCTCAACAAATGGACGGAGCTCAATAGATAATTTGTTCCTAAAATGCTATTCAGTATCAACATTAGTATAGTGTCGTTACATTAGTGTCGCTGTACCAACACCAAGGTCATGGGTTTGATTCCCAGGCAATGCACGAACTGATAAAATGTAGTCTTTGATTACTTGGGATGTAAGTGTCTGCTAATGAAATGAGATGGATCAGTAGCCGATTTTACCTGTGATAGTATAGAGTGCTGTTATGCAGAGCAGAGCAATCACTGCAACATAGATATTCCAGCCAAGAGCCTGCTGTATAAAAACCGCTCCTGAGAACATGTCAACCTACGTTCATGCAGCGAGGAGGAGAAATTGATGAGTTGGTGCCCCTTTGTGGGAAAACAGCTCATTATGATTCTACATCGTTTTTTCTATTGTCTGGATATGACTTTATACTTACAGAAATCTTTGTGAAGATGTAAAGGAAAAGTGAAATGACAGAGAGATACAAGCTAATTCTAGACCCTCCAAATCTTTTCTTGAGGTACTGTGGCATTGTAATCACCTTTTGAAAAAAAAAAAGAAGTGAAAGTATATTAAGTCTCTTTCACTTACATTATTCAAATAAACACTTGTCATCTAAAATACCCTTGCTATGCAAAACGAACATACCCCTGCGGTCAAATAAATAGGGACGAACACCCAGCCCAACAGCAAAACAATAAATAATGCCTGTAAAAACAAATTATTGGAATTACAATCTAATCCAAATTACACCAATGATAATATTCTTATTTATTAAAATGTCCAGCTTACGTTCCATTCAAACCCCCCAACAGCTATTCCACTTGCAGCTGCTGTTCCTGCAAGGCCAACAAAATGACCACTGCCAATGTTGCTCGCAAAAAGAGACGTTCCCACCTTTGTGTGTGATGTGAGCGGAAATAAATACACGGAAAAAGTAAACAAGCTTTAAAATAAGCATTGAAATCTTTACATTATTTAGTAAACTTTTTTTAATTTAAGTTTTTAACTAAACATTTAATTTGAATAAAGTTAGTAGGCATACTCACAGGCCACCACACCATGGTCCGACCTGCAAGAAAGTAGCCGCCTACTGTGCCACGATTAGTCCTAAATGTAGACTACGATGAAAAAAGAGGGATTTTTATTTACTTATTTTTATTTTAAATAAATTTAAAATGTAATTCTACAAATTTTAACAGATATATCAATTAGCAGCTATTTTGGCACTTTAAAACACACACAAACAAACTTTTCACCTACCCAAATTCCTACTGCAATAACCACCAAAAAGTAGCCAATGATCACGCTGATGTCAGCTGGATTGTTGATGGTTGCGAATTTCGCTGTAGTGTTTTCCATTTTTGAAGGCAGACAGACACGATGCTAATTTCATTTATGAGATGACAGGATATGAAACAAACACCACGGATGAAGCACTTGAGGAGAATTTTATTCATACAGGATTTGAGGGTAAAATCCATGATCTTTGCCCACATTGCAAAAGGGCTGATGAAGGAATATTAACAACAATAATTAACTTATTACTAGCCACTCAGAAGGGACTTTAACAGCTTTAAGTATTAAATGTTAATCAAACTTACATCTTAGCTTACTGTATGCTGTGGTACTTTCTCTTGAAAACAAAACAACGTAGTAGGCCTACTTAAATTATTGTTAAATTACGAGAAAACATTAGAAGAGAACAAATTCCTTGTTAGTGTAAAACATTTAAGAGTATTATGTTCATTAACTACATGTATTTACTATAGGATTAGATTAGGGTTTGGTTTAGTGTTTTTACTATGATTTACTGTTGTTACTATAGTAAATACATGTAACAAAGACAATGAAATAGTTACCATTTTTCTTTTACATAAGCAGAAAAACATTTTCTTCCATTCATTTTCTTAATTTCCCTTATATAGCTTGTTTGAAACACACATTTGTGTTTGACACCAATGTTTAAAACCTAAAGTAATGTTTAGTATTAATGGTTTCAAAAATACATCACTGATTAGAATAGTCACTGGTCTGTGAGTTCCCCAGCAATACAGTTCTCGCCTTATTTGGAAATCACTAAAAGAGGAGGGGAAAAAAACTATTTTATGGTCTGGTTAATAATCCTGCACTTTGGTGTGTGTGACAGTATCACTACTTTACTGGTTTTACATGCTACAACAATTCACCTATATTTACAAGACAAGCCACACAAAAAAACGTATGTTCAATTTATTTTAATGAAAACCAGAGCACAGACTTTCCATTCAAATAACGTTCAATATTTGACAATTCTAGGTCTTTAAAACAAACAGACCTGTTTGACATCAGATGTAAATACAGAGTCCTTTTTGTCTCTGAGAAAATGTTACTGTAAGATGAAATTACAATAACTTAAAGATTAAAAGAACAATGAAATCATACAAAAAGCATTCATTTGGTTTCTATTGCGATTCTATGTTTAAAACATGTCAGATGAGATGACCAGCTAAACCCAAAAAGATGCCATTAAAGCACTACTGATACGTTTACTGATCCACTTCATTGAGGGCAAGCTGAACAGTGCGTTACAACGATGTGCAGAAAATCATCAATCACTGTCTCAAACTCAAACCTCCAAAGATGTTGTAGTGGACACTACAAAAATCACATATGATACTGAAAGACTGTAACATAGACTGTGTTAATGTTAAGACTCATGTTGTGTTGCATTATTATTCAATGTTAGTTCAGTCGTGTGAGATTTAAAACAGCGATTATCATCTGGGTTCTGGGTTTCAATCTCAGTTATGATTGTATGTATTGTACGTAAAATGAAATAATGCAAAAACAATTTGCAAATCAAAAGAAATGTCAAAAGAAAAAAAATGGGGGAAGCCACTCCTTTATGAAATTTAATAAATTACCTTAGAATGCAGATAAAATGCTCTTAAAAACATTGTTTGCTAGCGATCACTTGCCAGATAAAATTTCAGAATAACCAGAGCAACATTTTTTACCTAAGAAATGCATTCAGTCACATGACTTTATCTCTTTCTCCGCCATTGACTGAATTTTCTGTCTATCCGTGTTTTCACTGTCATATGGTAGGGGGATATTATTACATATCCTCTGAAAGAGTACAAAATCTCTGGCTCAAAACACAGGCAAAGCAGCAGAAACAAGCCATAGCATATGTAAGCAGATGCATATGTAAAATAACGGCATCAACATTAAACAACATTTAAATCAAAATTTTTGCTATAAAAAGCAGAGGGTCTGTTCATTCGTTGAATATATTGCATGTTCAGATATTCATTCAACAAAACATTCTGGGGTCCAAGAAAGTTTTCCAAAAATTATAAAAAAAAGCTGGTGGGCAACTTTTTTCAAATACAATGGCGGGGAAAGAGTTAAAGTCTTTCAAATGCACATCAAACAATTTAATCTGTAAATGTATTTCAATCATAGTTTATACGTATGTTTTCGGGGGGGGAATCATCCATCTCAAGAACATTATGGATATTTTATTCGCATAGTGGTTTTTGCATTCAGTATTTTTAATGCAAATTTTGGGATACTACATAAACATGCTGGTTGATAGAAACCCAGAAAAAAATCATGATGTTGCTTAATATCGGTTTAATATAAGTGTAATTTGTCAACACTGTCATTAAAAATAAATTTAAATGACAGATTTTAAAGTTTCTTAGACTGTTTAAAAGAGAACCCATATTAAAGATCTATGACTTTACAGTAGTATCAACTGCTGTAAGGGTAGCAATCTTGATGTTCTAATGCATGTAAAACTATACTCATCCTCACAGGAATGGCTTTAAGCAAAAAAATTCAAATAAACTTCAATGACTTTTTATTCATTGAGTCAAGCATCTTTACAACCGGCTTTTTTTGCTGCAATTCAAACATTTAATTATTCTCCAAGATTGCCGTTTCTAAGATAAAATTTTAGCATCCGGAAAAAAAATTAAGAGCAAAAAATTCTGAAATCATATCCTAATATTATGCATTTTCTGTCAGTACTTCGTAAACGAAAACTTGCGTTCAGCTTGCAAAAATGAAAAAAATAATTTCAAAACATCTAGACATCAACTAAGAGTAAAGATGTAAAAATAGGTGCATAAACTTGTCCGAAATGCCGATTTGTCTCTTTGAAAAATCACACTTCCTGATTCGCCCTGTTGATCCGCATGACTCTGCATGACCGGGTCGGCCGTTTCTCCTTCCCCCGTTTCTGTTGAGCAGTCCGAAGACGTGCTAAAATGTGTTTTTTGGGGAACTTTAGGGTAGTACACCCAAACTGGCTAACTCCTCCTGTATCCCCTGGCAATTTCTCCCGTCTTTGGACCCAGCTTCTCCAGCCAGGTTTCCAGCAGTAGACGCTATCATAAAATCTTGATCCGTTCTCACCACCCAAAACATATATCCTGCGTTTCCATCTAGCCACACCACCGGCAGCAATGCGCCTCGGCAGACCTGGAAAAACCACCGGACTAGGGGCACGGTCACTACCGCCACCCCCTCGCTCTACTCCAACCGGGACCTCCCGCTCCACTCCAGATCCTCGTCCCTCTCGGAAGAACAACACGCGTCCTGTGGCATCAAGTGGTTCGGCCTGGGTGTAGTTGCCATCGATGAACTTGGCGGCATCGCGCAAGTAACCACCAACGGCACAAACACCGCCACGTACTGCTACTCCTCCAGCCAGGCAGGTGGCGCCAGAGTCTAGGGCGACACGGCTCCAGGTCCTTGTAACTGTGTGGTAGATAAGCACGCCAGCATGCACCACAGCCCTGCTCTGCTCCAGTGTAGTACCACCAAGCAAGTAGAGCCGACAGCGAAGGGCAGCGCAAGCAAAAGAACGCAACGGCAATGGCAAACGAGGTCCTGATGCCCAGGTCAGCGCATTAAGGTCAAATCTTTCGCATGTGTCTAGAAATGCTGTTCGGTTACAGCCACCGAGAGCGTATAAGAAACCTCCACAGCCGAGAAGACCCAACATCGCACGTGGTTCAGCCATCAATGGGCGTGTAATCCAGCGGTTTACCACAACATCGTACTCATGCAGTGATGATGAGACCTGGCCACTTCGCAGGATGCCGCCTGCCACAAACAGTCGACCTCCAACAGCGATGCAGCCCGGGCAAAGCAACGAGCCCAAGGCTGCCAGCTTCTCCCACTTCCCTGTACGAGGGTCAAAGCAATCCACCGTGAAGTCCCTGTCCTGTAGAGAATCGTCCTCCCTCGGCTTGAGATCTACACAGACTATTTTCTTCTCAAACATGCCTTCTCGAGGCCTCAGCGGTCCTCCCATGCCCTCGGTAATGGCTCGAGGCCCAAGTTCTTTGTTCATTCGGACGTTCTCTTCAGGGCCCAAAAGGCCGGGACGTAAATGGCGTAACAAACTGGGCATGTGAACGTAACGATCTGCGGGCTGGTATTCTGCCCAGCGCCTTGCTGCATCGTAAACTTCGGTCTCAGTCTCCACACCCAATCGATCAGATTCCAACAAGCTGCCAAGAGTTCCTGGGTCCAACAGCAGGAAATCTCGCTGCCGAGACACTCGAGGGAAATGCTGACCCACCAACCTCAAAGAAGCCCGAAGAAGCAGCTGGTCATGATGTGAGCGAGCCAGAGAGTACATGCCCAGGCAATTCTCCACAGACAGGTGTTCAAAAAGAAACCTAACAAACAGGAAGATACAAATGTGAGCATCAGCAAGACAAGATACAAGGTAGAACGATCACAAAAAGATAGCATAAATAATACCTAGAGCAAAGGTCCTGCAAGGGCATCACTTGAAGACGATTGGCCGCTACAAACAAATCCTCTGCTGTGTCGAGACTAAGACCTGCTTCTCCTGTATAAACAAAGTGGATAACTGTCTCCATAACAAAGGGTGTCACCTCCTCCAGTCGGATCTCAGTAAGACGTGACTCTACGAGAGGGCTGGTAAACATGGCACGGAAATACGGACTGACTGCTGCTAAAAGAACTCTGAAAAAAGAGAGAAAAAAAAAAAGTGTTCACATAACAAAACAATTTTATATGTACACTACCATTTCAAAGTTTGTGGCTGATATGATTATTATTTTTTTTTATATATACACTCACCAAGGCTGCATTTATTTCATGAAAAATTCTGTATAATTTTTGTTTAATATATTTTTAAATACAATTCATTCCTGTGATGTGGTAGTGTATAATTTCAGCATACAAAATGTGCCATACAATTTCATGTGTAGTAAGATACAATAGATTGTATGCCTTTTAAAAAATCATTGTAGTTGTGAAAATAAAACCTTTTTATGTACAAGACAATCAGAAAAATAACCTTCAAAGCAGAAAAACATAAAACCAACCTGTGACACATGAACTTTTTTCCTTCCACCAAAAGAGTGACATCACACAACTGCTGAGCATCAAGTAACTGCTTTAACCCTGAATGAGTTGACAGAGGGAAACAAGGCAGATAAAAAGGTGGCTAAATTAATCAAATTCATATTGTCCCCATAATGGTCTCAACACTTCCACATGTAATGAATATGGTGAAATTTAGTTTTGCTGTTTTTGAAGAATGGAGGAGTTTCTTTTTTACTCATGACATGGCTGGATCTTTAGGGTCCAAAGTTCTGCAACCACTAGTCAAAATACTTCTATTTTTCATTATTTAATTTAATAATAATATCTGATTATTATTAATTTTTTTTAATTGTTTTGCATTACAAATTTACATTATTTGGATAGTGACCCAGAAGTAGTGCACACTCATAAATATTCCTTCATTTTACGTTATAGCTTTCCCTTGATGTACATTTTTCACAAGCCTTAAACCCTTAAACTTTTGCCCCGGTTTACACCTGGTATTAAGATGCGTTTTGGTCATTCAGATCACAAGTAGAAGAGGAATACATTCCTGTTTACACCTAGTGTTTTAATCAGTCTCTTTTGTCCACTTCTGTCCTGATTTCTTCGAGGGGAGGGTCTATGCATGGGTAAATGTATGGACTTTTTCATATCTTTCGATCTAATGGATAAAAAATAAACTCTCGCAATTTACATATTAAAACAGCAGGAGAAAACCGAAACAGCAGCTTTTGTTTCTGCTCTGACACCCGCAAGATGACACCAAACGCAGAATTAGAATTCAGGAATGGTGAGAGAACATTGTGCTTGGTATCTTTTTAGTCTTCAAACCAAACTTGGGTCTCCAGGCGACAAAGTTTAAATCCCATCTGGCTAGCGCTTCCCATAATGTTTACGGTCAGTATGCGGAGAGTAGGTGGTCTTTTGTGGCTGTTTGAACACAATCAACAACATGAGCGTTTAAACAATGAAAGCAATCCGGTCTTTTATGTTTTCGACTAAGTGGTCGTAAGTGGACAAGCTCAAAACGTTTTAGACCCCATTTACACCTGTATTTAGCGTCATCCACGTGTGATTAGATCGACCAAAACACATGTTAATACCAGGTGTAAAAAGGGCCTTTGTTGGGGTCAATGCATATCCGGTGCTGTTGTGATGTAGGACATATGTGTAAAGGGCAATAAAACAGGAGGAAGATAGACTGAAGCATGTCTGCTATGCAGACTCTTTTGAGATATTTAAAATTAAATAAGAAATTACATTATAGAATCCATAAATATATAATTATCTAAACAATCCATGTTTAAAAACAACCAATATCTCACCCTGAGTTACATATTCCCCCAAAGGAGTCGAGTAGTCATCAGGAAAATCCTCTTCCTCCGAGTCACTATCTGAGAGAGGTTCTCCACCACCTCTATCTGCATCCTTCCAAGGCTGTGGTCGCCAGGTAATAGTACCACCTCTGAGTGTACTACCTCTGACACTCATCTGTGACAGGGATTTAATGTAAAAATACATTGTTTACTCGTTAGATGCTCTTATTCTGACAGTATAATACTTGTGATTACATTTAATGCACATTGATGACAGATCTGATTGGTGACAGTGTGCCAGTTTCTAGGCCTGAACTGGGAAGATATTTACAGTGAGTGTTCCCTAATTTCTAGAATTGAAAAATTTGATATTAGAGTTGAGCACAACTACTGGTATAAATACATAAACATGTTCACCAATAGAAACTTAAAAAAATGTTAAGACTGTAATTGTGTTAATTTTCATGACTTTAATTATAAAATTATCTGTCATTTTCTTCGTCAAAACATTTCCCAAAACTATCTATAGATGATCTCTGTTTGGTGAATATTAGCAATGGGATTGACTGACCTGATTCTTCACGCACCATAAGTAAATAAATCAGAATATTGCAATGCAAACTGACGCGAACAAATACAACAGCGAGCATAAAACACTCGTCTATAAAAAATATATATATATAAAAAACATGTATATTTTCTCAAATATTACCATGAGAGGTGAAGGTTTCTATCAGAGAGCGAGTTGACCCTAGCAATAATAGCTCTAGGTAACGGACAGTCTCTTAATTCTTGGTGCGTCTTGAGTTCGATTTTGTGTATCAAGGCTATCAGGGTGCCACAATGGTACAGACGGCCTGACACCCTTCGGCCTGTTCACAACGCCTTGACCTTCCTGGGTAGTTTCAGCGCAAATTGTTCGGCTCATTACGGTGTGTTGCACATCCTTAGCATTTCAGCTCAGAAATATACACGCGCGCCTGATATATCCACCTTGACGACCACGGCTCCATGTAGTAGATTATTAGTGGCTGTAATCCGGATTGGCCGTAGGCACCGTAGTCACAGGGAAAATGGATGATTGTTTGACTAGTAATATCTATTGCAACTATTTCTCACAGCTGCAAGCATTGCGCCATGATTAGAGACGAAGCAAGCGGATTCTGTCACTTGCCGGAACAACATACTAAACTTCCGCTTTAGTAATAAATAGGCCAATTTACCGGATGTGACGGATATTTACTTCCGTTTCAGCGCGAATCGAGTCTTAAGTGTCTCAAAGCGAAAGAAAAGGGGGAGATAATCACATAAAGATCAGAATAAATGTGCATAAATATATCAAATAAATATTTTGTAAATTCCACATATTTTTTAAGTCTTTACAGCGTTCTTAGTCGGAGAGTCTATAATACTGTTTACATCCAGTCTTACTTCAGTCAACAAAATAATAAAATTGAGGTTCTGATTAGTAAACCTACATTTATGAAAATTTGGTAAAAAGTATCAATAAATTAATTAAATAAAATATTAAGGATAATCAGTGAAACCAAAGAGTACATTCTGCTTTACTGGTTCCTTGGGGTCTTTTCTCAAAAATACGTTGTTTATGGACTTATTTGGATAAATAACTTTTTGGTTAATAACATCTTTATTCTGGGAAAATGTGTATACATTTTATATATTAGTATATATATATTCTCTTTTCTTAAGTCCAGTTCATTCCAGACAGACAAACGCCAACAAACAAGTTGGCCATTGTATTTTGAATTTAATGAAAACTAACTGTCATTTTCACACTGCCCCAACAAACGCTGATTGAACATGTTCAGTTTGTCGGGTGAAAACAAACCCCGAACAGCTCCGACAGTAAAAGCTTGCAAGAATATTTACTATGGTTTTCATAGTAAAAGTCCCTACAAACTAACTATAATTTTCACTAAAATTATATAAGCACTACAAAATACATAAAACTACAGCAAAAGTTTCAAAGTGAAATAAGCTTTCCGATTTATTTATAACAATAATAACAATAGACTAAAATAATAATAATTATTTGAAAAAAGTATCACTGTCATCGCATTTCCAATTGAATTTACACGAAATGACTCTTCTCGGCTTCCGTACTGTTAAACTGTCAACCCGTTAACCATGGCGTCCTCTGTAAGGGCAGCTACACGGTGTTGCTCTTTTTATCTGCTTACGTCTTCGAGACTAAATGTCAGCAGTGGATTTAGATGGTCCTGCCGACCTTGCTCCTCTCGACCGGTCAGGAGCAGCCTCTATGAGCATGTACGGGAAGGGTACAGTCACAAACCCGAGCTGGACATGCAGCGTGTGTGCGATGAGACAGATGCGGTGACAGCGGAGGTGCACAATCGGAAAGGAGATCTGCAGGCAGCTGATGTCGGAGTTATAGTAAGACACAGCATGCTTTAAAACAATACTGCTGCACTGACATTAGTTAAACTGAGATTTTCAGATAATGCATGTGAAAACGTTACTGGAACACCTGTGTGGTACAATGTGTGTCTAGGTCTCAGTCTGGAAGAAACTACAGAAGGTGCAAAAAGAAATATCAGATTTGGAAAAGAGAAAGCATGTGATCAGTGGCAAAGTCCGCGCTCTTGTAGTAAGTGTCCATATACATTTACATAATAAAAGTTTCAATATGAAGTGTGGGTACTTTACATTGGACAGTTGACGTTTCCTGCAGTGTGCTGTTATTCATCTAAAATTGCATAACCGTTAAGCTAAAAGATCAATGGTGGGGGGAAATGACAACAAATATTTATTATTTACAGTGCTTAGTTATAATATATATACTGCTTTATACTTATAATTGCTTTATACTTATTTTAAATAAACAGTTTACCCAAAAATGGTTGGTGAAGGTAAATTTGAAAGAAGAATAATTCTGGCTATTTTCTCTTTGAATAGTCAATTGAATAGTTAATAGTCGGTAGAAATAATTCACTGTATTCCTTAACATAATGACATAACATCTTGATGTTAAAAAAAGTTAATGTTGATATTATTTGTGATTTATTTCTGGATGAAAATTTGGTTCAGTCCATTTTTCCCACCCTTTTCCCTTTCAGGATGAACATGACAAATCCACTTTGTCTACTGTAAGTTACAGCTTTTTTTGATTTGCGTAACACTCTAAACTTTAGTTTGAAGAATTAAATATGGGCTTTTTAATTAATAAAAGCATGAAAGCTTTTTAAAATTGAAAGCTGCTGTATTTTAGTGATTTTTCTGCTTCCTTTGCGATATGTAGTATACATAATATGCATTGGAATATTTGTATGACATTCTTTCCCTTCTTTGTACTTACAGCTTGTGGAGTACAACAGTGCGAGAGAAGAAGGTAGAGCACTCAGGGAGAAACTTAGTCAGTTGTATCTGCAAGAGAGCGAGCTGGAGAAAGAACATTACTGCCGCGCTCTACGACTGCCCAACAGAACACATCCAAGTGTGGTAAGGGACAACTCACCTTTCATAATAATTATAATAATAATTAAAAAAGTTAAATATAAAAGGAAATATTATGTATTATTTAAAAAAAAAAAAGTAATCCTAAAAATAGTAAAAATGTTAAACCAGTCATATTAACTGCTATTAAGTTATGAAACAATTTATTACTAAATGTTAAATGAACCAAATCCAAGTATCAGATTTGCACCTAATCAAATAACAGTATACAAAAACATACACATCATCATAATGGATTATTTTAATGATTCTGTAATAACTGAAAAATCAGGAAAGCTGGGTAGGCAATTTGGGAGAGGCTAGCTATAGCAAGCTAGCTTCGAAAGCGCAAGATCCCACCCTCCCTTCAGAGCGCTTTCCAAAGCCATGCTTCCTTCAAAACACATGAGCGAGCACAGCCAGAGCGGCTCATTTCAGCGCTGATAGTGTTGCCATAGATGGGCATAAATGAACAGCTCCGAGTATAACATCAAGGGTTGGCATCTCTTAATTACTGTAATAACAACATGGCGTGAACGCAGCATAAGCTCGTTGTTTTGGTTCAGGAGGAACTGTAAAAGGTTGTTGTTGTACATTTTGTTTAATATTTAGACGACTTCTATTATTGATTGCTATCAGGATGTGAAGAGAGTTTCACCCAGTATGACAAGAAGTGTTTATGAATAGCATTGGCTACCCTTGCTTTGACAGGAATGTTTTTTGTTTTTTTTGTTTTTTTGTCTTTTCTCTTAGCCCATCGGAGATGAGAGCCAGGCAAGAGTGGTTGAATTGGTTGGTCAGAGACGAGGTAAATTTATTTGAATAAAGCCATAAACCATAATATCCATTTCTTGAAATCGGTTTGGTCAAAAATATAATTTGGAGTATGATTTGAAGCAGCAGCCATGGGTTTCCTTGACCTTGAGGTTTGACTTTGTGTTACATTTCTTGCAGCAATTTACAGTAAATGTCTAGCAATGAGATCAGTGTTTGAAATGTGTAATTGATTTATTTTATGCATATACCTGTTATGTCAACTAGCTTTATCAGGGAGGCAGTACTGAATATAAACAACATGCTTTTTTATTGTCTTCTTTAAAAAAAAAAAAAAAAAACTCAACATCTTGCATATTCTGCCAGGGATAATATGAGCAGAACTGTATTGTATTATGTTGCTGATATTTTTAAATAACTTTTTGCTCCTTGGATCTGCTGCTTGCAGTTTTGATCAATACATGGTGTGACTGATTTGAAATATTTCCTAACCTGGTCAAATGTTTTGTAAATGCTAGGAAATGTTGCACAAAAAAGTATTGTAATTTTACTGTTGTGTCATGTGTCCACCATAGAATTTGATTTCAAACCAAAAGGCCACCTGGAAATTGGAGAGGGTCTTGACATCATAAGACAGAGGTTAGATGTTTTCTCTATCATGTTTTAATTTTAGTCAATTATTTATTTTTATTTGTTTTTCATTTGCATCTCTTTCCTCTTAGACGGCTTGCCCATGTGTCAGGGCACAGATCATACTACTTGAGAGGGGCAGGGGCCAGACTTCAGTTTGCCTTGCAAAATTTTACTATGGATCTTCTTCAGAAATTGGTTAGTATGTTTTTATCTATTTCTGTTATTTAGAATAATGTCTCCACCCATGAATGGTACATTATAAAACCAGGAACTTATTATATATATATATATATATATATATATATATATATATATATATATATAAAAAAAGTAAACAAAATCAATTTTGATTTCATATCGACTTATCTATGTCAACATTAATGTTTCGGTTTCTTTTTTGGAGGTTGAGTACACTTAAAACTCTGTTTTGATTTTTTTAACATTTTACAGGGCTTTATTCCCATGGTTGTTCCTGACATGTTAAAATCAGTGGTTTTTGTGAGTATCGCTTTGTTCTAATCTTACGGTATAATGATATCTAACAACATTTGTATTACATTGTGGTTGCCAAAATTCTGCATTCCTTTACTGAGATATCTCTGTTTTTATTTTGTTTTAAACTATTCCTGAATTTTGAAGAGCTTTCATAACTATAAATGTATGAACATAGGCTTTTTAAAATGAAAACAATCTTTGTCCATACTGGCGTTTCCACTGCAATCCAGAAAAGATCTCCGTCCACACTACACGGCCGAAAGCGGCACATTAGCCCTTAGCCAATTGTTGCTGATTGCTCTAATAATAGCTTTCCTCTTGCGCATATAGGCATCTGCAATACAAAATGCTGAGTTTAACTACACAGTGGCTGCTAAAAAGGACAACAAAGTCAGCAAAGCTTGCAGTTCCATCTCTTTGTTTTTGTTTACACGGTCGTCATGGCTGGTCTGTTACAGAGCCGTTGAGAGAGACGAGTGAATGTGGGCAGCCAAGCTTCGTTTTCAAAAGTCTCTGTTTTGGTCCGTCTACTACACTGACACGCATCCCAGAGCTTTGAAACTAAATGGGCCCTGCAGTGTTTCCAAAAGTCTGTTTTCTAGGGTCGAAAACTCCGGAGTAGTGGACGCCAGGTGTAACCATAGCAAAAGTTTTGCGTTTTAAATCGAAAACACACTATTGTAAACAGGGCCTTAATTAGATCTTCATAATCATATACTACTATGACTAATGGCTTTAGAAATATAATCTAAAATCATTTACCCTGAATACTTTAGATGCAGCTGTGTATTAAGATTCTTAATAGAAATATAATGTAGTGACAACTGTAGTAACCTATAAAGAATCCCCATGAATCTCCATGATATTTGTGCTGTTTTTGCATCTGTTGTTCAGGAAGGTTGTGGGATGCAGCCTCATGCTCATAAATCACAGGTGTACTCTCTGGACCCGTCACGCTTTCCTGACCTTAATCTTGCTGGAACAGGGGAAGTAGGAGTGGCAGGTGATAAAAGCATGAACTTCTGTGATATGATAATTAATCTTATAATATATGATAATTCAAAGATAATTAAAAATGTGAATTATAAGATTTATTATAAATTAAAACAAAAGTAAAGTAGTTTGGAATAATTAAGATTTTTTAAATATTTTTGAAAGAAATGTCTTATGGTCACCTAGACTGCATTTATTTTCACAAAAATACAGTAAAAACAGTAATGTTATGAAATATTATTACAAAATGAAATAAAACTTTTCTATTTGAATTTTTTTTTTTTGTGTGATGGCAAAGCTGAATATTCAGAAACCATTACTGCAGTCTTCATTGTCTCATGATACTTCATAAATCATTCTGTGATGTTGGTTGAACTTTCTATTCATTCAAGGAATTGTGAAAAATTGCATCATGATTTCCACAAAAATATTGAGCAGAAAAAACTGTATCAAATGTTGATGATAATAAGAACCATTATTAACAAGTGAGCAACAATTAAAAACTCTTAATTATTCCTAACTTTTGACCGGTATTTTATTTTAAGTTATTACTATTAATAAAATTATACTAAAATATAGACCAGTAGTCACCAAATGTTAGTTTAGCAATTTTTTATTAGTATCCACGAATACTTCACAATGAATTGATGATGACCTATATTGTACTAGGATATTTCATGGATCATGCTGTAAATTTGAAGGATTTACCTGTCAGGTAAAAAAGTCCCTGATTTACCTATTGATTGATTGTCTGAATGCTACATTCAGTTTTTCTTTGATTGATGCAAGCATAAAGTGTCATTTGTATTGCTTTTATGTTCTAGGACCATCTGTAGTAGCACATGTTATCGAGCAGAAACAGATACTGGAAGAGAGACCTGGGGGCTCTACAGAGTTCACCATTTTAACAAGGTAATCAGAAAACAGAAGTGGTAGCATGGAAATGAAAGAAACAGAAAAGTTAAGATCCTTGATGTCAAGATTAATGTAATTGCAGTACTATGAACCTGTTCTGTTTGAACTATAAACTGTTGTATGAACTATGATCTGTTGTTACCTTTAGGGTGTTTACTTTGTTTACTTTTATGCAGATTGAAATGTTCGGTGTGACTTCGAATGAGACGGGAGAGGAGAGTTCCCAATTGCTGGATGAATTTGTCATGTTACAGAAGGAGATTTTCTCTTCCCTAAAGCTTCATTACAGGTTTTGTCTAAAATCTAACCAGTGTTTACACACACTAAGATTAAGCATAGTTAGTTCATTCATGTTTTGATTTAGAAAATGTGACATTCTTATTATTTTGAAAATGGTATGGTGTTAAAACCTGAAAAGCATTTATTTTAAGTATTTATTTGGCTAACAGTGGTTCTTAAAGTTTGTTCACACTAAGAAGTAAATATTTGTTACGAGTTTTCACTTGCTGTCAGTGGTCATTGAATACTAGGAAGATGTGTAGATATGAAACCAGTAGATGGGTAATTGCTAATAAAATAGTAATAGCAATTCTTTCCCTCACAGAGTCTTGGATATGCCCACTCAAGAATTGGGGCCTCCTGCCTTCCGAAAGTATGATATTGAGGCATGGATGCCAGGACGTGGCAGCTTTGGAGAGGTTGGAACTTTATTTTAAAATGAAGAGTTAATATGAAGTGTAATTAATCATTAGATTAATGCATAAAAAAAAAAAAAGAGAACCATCAACAAGAATACTAATCGGCATCTTTAGAATTTTTTGTACATGTTTTTTTATGTATAAGAATTTGCTATTTGAATTTGTTTCTGCTTTTGCTAGTCAAAAAGAGGAATACATTTCTACTTTTGCATCCTTTTGTTGAATATCAACTTACTTAGTCCTTTATCAGATTTCCAGTGCCTCAAACTGCACAGACTACCAGAGCCGACGTCTTAACATTCTCTATGAGGGAAATGATGGAAACCCTAAGTATGCGCATACAGTAAGATGCTATTTATAATACTATCTTAATAACAGTATGGTGAGCCATGGCTGCAATATGTCCATTCTATTTGTTGTGCTGTAAAAAAATAAAATAAATTACGGAAGCCCTGAACCGCAAAGTAAAAAAAAAAAAAAAAAATTAAATTAAAGTCATAATATTTTGAGAATAAAGTAAAAATTACGAGAATAAAGTCTTCCATAGAAGTTCTTATTTATTGATTTTTTTTGTACAGAAATGCGCTCGTGAAGTCGAACTGCTTCTGACATGGATCTAAATATAATAGTAGCTTTTTGCTTTTATCTGGGATTTCAAAAAAAGGAAATTCTACAGCTGCTAATCTACCAACATGGCATTTTTTTTAGTTGCGGTTCAGAGCTTCCGTAAAAAATAGCTGCAGCAGTCAATAACACTTTATTTTTCATATTTTAGGTAAATGCTACAGCTTGTGCTATTCCACGTACCATCATTGCCATTTTGGAGACACACCAAACCAAGGTAGAAACTAAACTAACGATTATTTTTCAACAGATATTCATTGTATTATTAATTGTGTCTCTCTGTTTGTCTTCTGTTAGGAAGGGACGGTTCAGATTCCTGAAGTCTTGCAGCACTATCTTGGCTTGGATGTGATAGAAAAACCTAAATACACTCCTATTAAATATATGGGACCAAACCAACCCAAGCGACATACCTCAAAATAACTTCTTAATAGTATATCAGACTTCAGTGAAGTACTATTTTTACTGTATTCTCCACAGTGAAGGCAATGTATATAGGTGTTTGTCTTATTGTCTCAAACCTCTCATTTCCAAAAACAACATTTATGTGGCCTATCCAAATTTTCAATAAAATGCCATCAGCGACATCTCAAATTGCTATGGCTTTGTTCACTAGTTGTACACTGGGCTGTGTACATTTTTTCCACCAGATAAAGTTTTGCCAAATCAAAACAACTTGTTACAAATAATCTAACTGAATTTTCTCAATTCCTCAGCAAACCAGATAGCTTAGACCTTCAATAAAAAAAAGTTTTTTGCTGGTTGAACAAATTACTTAAAATGAGATAAAGCAACACAAGTCCTATACATTTTGTCATAACTTAATTTCTTTTTGTTCAGTTTCCTTTAAATAAATGTAAAAATTCGAACCCACGACCTGAAAAGTTCAGGGTTTGTGGTATTACTGATTGTGCCACTCAGTTGATGCTGGTTTACCAGGCTGCCAAGGAGAGCCTTTAGCATGAGAATGAGCACACAAGAGCATTACTTAATATTTTAATCAGATTAGCATGCTAAGATAACTTAATGCTAATGTGGTTTATGGTTAACCTGATAGCTGAAGAGCCACATTAGAATGGCAACTGGTTAGATGCTAACCAATTAGCATGCTAAGCTAACTGGCATAAGACAAAAACACAGGCAAGGTCAAATTCTGTGACATATTTCTCAGGAACAGTTGCGAATATAAAAAATATGTTCAGTCATTTCTGTGCAGCTCAGTCCAAAGATTATCTGATCAGATTTTGGACAAAATTTGTAGGAAGAGTAGCGAAAAAACAGTTTTTCTTTTGCTTTAATATGGCAGACAGGCACATATAAGGAAAATGACAAATGAGATATCGTTGGAATCGCCATAGACCAAGGAACGTAATGACAAAAAACAAAACAAATTTTTATCTTTTTTCAAAAGTTGTGTTTTTGCAAAAAATCCTTTTATCTCTGGAACACTAGGAGTCGCTGTGTTCAAACTTCTCAGGTACCTTCAGGACATCCCGATAATGATATCTACCAAATTGTGTGCTGATATGTCAAATCGTTTAAAAGATATTGCAATTTATGACAAAATTCTACATGGCAGCCTGATGGTTCATCCGATCCTTACACAAGGAATCCATAGACACCATGATCATGATTGAAATAGCCATTTTTAAGATCTCATGACCTGTAGGTGGCGCTGTATCCAAATTTGGCATGGACCCTTAGATTATGGTTCCGATGAAGTGTACCAATTTTTGTTTTGATTGATCAAACTTTGGTCGAGATACAGCCTCTGAACCAATTTTGGGTCGACCTCGTTAAGTTCACGACATCATAACTTTTGTTTTTTCATTTCTGTGCATCTCAGTCCAAAGATCATCTGATCAGATTCTGGACAAAATTGGACAAATTTTGAAGGAGTAGTGAAAAAATTAATGCTGTACTTTTCAAAATGGTCGCTACTCTAATGGGTGGAGTCTTAATGTAAGATGTTGAATGTGATCAGCATGAAGAATGAACGCCCCTTTCATCTGATTGGTCAAAACGCTCCGCCTTCAGTAAGCTAGCTTTTCTTTCTGTCAGGCAGAATAAGAGTCAGTAGGGGTGCGGCACTGACAAATGCACTTTAATAAAATAATGTCTGAAACCACCACTCACTGTTAACTACGCACAATATTTGAAGCAGAAATATGTTGCTGGTCACGTAATTCATGCTGCTGCGACTTGCAAGCGACCCCAATAATGTGAGCCACAGTATATGACAGATTATTTTAGCATGATGTATTTCCCATTGATAAATACAGTGCAAATAGTTCCTCTTTGGATAAAAGGGAAGTGGAAATAAAAATAAATAATTGCCTGAACTGTACCATGATAATATGTCCGTAACATTTACCACTCGTCTTTTATTTACATCAAAAGGCAGGTAGGCGTGTGTGACATATAGGCTAGCCTAAATCATTTTGAAAATTGAATAGAAAGTTTATATTTATGAATGTAAGCATGTGTAGCCTACTCAGTTCACATGAAAAGTAAGAGACCGAAAAAAGCTATAGAATCAGTGAACGTACATTAATACTGACAAAATTACCATGTTTGGGATTAATTAAATAAAATCATGTTGGTTGAAGAGCAGGGCATACCTTTTGTGTTTTTGTTTTCCAGGGGATAAACAGAATCTTGATATGTTTATATATAGGGCTATACAGCCATCTAGTGGTTACACGATGGCATTGCAGGTGATAAATGGTGCATAATTTAGAAATAATCTTAAAATACGTTAAAAGGAAAAAAATATTATTGTAACTCATTTTAGTAAAATAATAATAATAATTATGGAATCCTCCCGATCAGTAGACATGAAATTATGCATGCAGTAGTGCAGATACTAGGCCTACATTCAGCAGCATCACGATTACAAACTGATATGGCCTGATGAGCAGGATACATGCACTGTGAATACACATAAATTTTCTTTCTTAACACACCAGCTCGAAATTCAGTATGGACTCATATAGTCAGCCTAATGGCACAGCCTATTAAGCAATCATGATTTATTTATTTATTTATTTAGCATGTAGGTCTATGTGTGCATTAAAAGTACCATTTCGGCAACGAGAACGTTTGAGCCAAATGAAAATAAAGATGTGTTCTGGTGACTGGCGTGTTTATTGAACCAATCAGATAAGAGTAAATTGAGAGTCAGCGAGAAGCTCATTCGATTGGCTACATGAAGAAGGTGGACCCGCCCTCCTCTTCGCGCTTGCAAAATGCAATGAGTGAGAGAATCGTGCCAAAACTGTAAGCGCAGGTAAAAGAAGCAACTGTACACATCGGGTTATTTCGGGAACTTTTTGCCTCATGTAGCCTACACAACAATTCATTTAGACATTTGCAACAGTTTTTTTTTTGTTTTTTTTTACACAAACGCAATTAATTACGCAATTAATCTATTTTGCAGTTCCTCAGTTGTTTTCGTTTGCAAATTGCTGTTCACAGGCCTGCAGTGCTTTTTGCAATATTTTAGCGAAAAAAAATTGTCAGTTTCAGTTTGTTGTACAGGTGAGGTGGCATTACCTGGAGAGGCTTCTTGATTTTTCCGCCTTGACCTTCATCCTCGCCCATGTGAGAAGTTCATCAAAGCGCCTGAGGAGCCTGTTTGTACAAGGAGCCGTTTGAAAGATGCTTGTCACATCGTCCATGTAGCTCCTCAGGGGTGGTAACCTCACGCCCGATGGTAATTTGATACCTCCAACTACCTGCCCCTATGAGGATTACCTCGAAAGCCATCACAAACAGGATGGGGGAGATGGCGCATCCCATCGCAATTCCACGTTCTAACTGCTGCCATCCTGTCGTGTAGCCCTCCAGCGTGAAACACGTGCAGGTTGCTGAAGTATCTGGCGATGATGTTCTTTACACAACCCAGGACATGGAACAACTCCAAGGCGAAGTCAATCAACCTGGATTCCAGCTTTTTGGCAGCCTGTACCGATGTACCCATTTGCCATGAGAAAGTTGGTCATTCTCTTTGCCAGAACAGAGAAGAAAACCTTTCCCTCTACATTCAACAAGGCAACGCAGAAAAGCACGGAAAAATGAAAGTCAGATGAATACAGATCCTTTTTATTTTGTGTTAGCATGAAGCTGCAGTTTCACAATACGTGAATTACACTTACAAATAACAGTAAAATGCTGCAAATATTTTTATCTTACACTTGAAAGGCTATTTTCACCTTTACAAACCTTCTCTTTCGCATGCAAATTTAATTTACGCTTGCAATCTTATGTACACTTTCACAAATCTTACCCTGCGCATGCGATTCTTCGTCATATTACGTCATATTACCTTCATATTTGTCCCCCCTATCAGCGGGCGTGACTGCTAGTGTAGTAACAATTAACTTCCTACTTGCACTGAGTTAGCTGCAGAAAGTCTTTTAGAAATATGGCATAAATAAATATATCAAACACTGAAGTAACTGCCATTTAGTCAAAATCACAGACTTGAATATAATTCAGATATAACTGATAATTGCTGATATAACTAAAGAACTTTGAAGTTTGACTAAAATATGCCTCAAAATTTACATCAAAAGATGCAAAACATGCCCAATAACCATCCAGTGAGGTATGGGAGTAACTGTCTTGAATAATGTGGATGCAAGACTTGAACAAATGTTCATATATATGTATATCATCACAGAGTTGGCCTCAGGCAACAAAAAGCTTTTGAGGCCTCTTGTTCTCAACATATTCATTTAAAAAATGTCAATCAAGTCAAAAGGCTTCAAATCATGACCAAGAGCCATCCAGTTAGGTATTAGGTATACCAATCTGTGGTGCAATGGATAGCATCTATAATAAAATACCAAAAGTGACAACTCCGGACAGATTTGAACACACAACTTTTGAATGGTCTAGAAGTCCAATGCGCTATCCATTGCGCCACAGAGCCCACGTGATTGCCTGTCCGGGACACGTGGCGGTTTTTCATCTGGGCATCTGCACATCCAACACTGTAATGCTGTACACTTGCGGGCAGAGAAGACAGGTCCTCGAGCCTCTGCACAGTTGAAACCCGATTCAAAGTTCTGAGGCCCTCTGTCCAAGAACAGTCCCGGAGAGCAAAGCCAACGGAGTAGAGGCACCGCTGGGATTCGAACCCAGGATCTCCTGTTTACAAGACAGGCGCTTTGACCAGCTAAGCCACGGCGCCTTGCTGCCGAGACGTATTAGCTTGGGACACTATCCTTCAACAACAGCTCTGGGATGGTTTGCAAATGGAAGCAACTGCAAAGGAAGACCTCGGTTTCACCATTTGTGGTCAGTTCTCAGAAAAGCAAGCGACTGCAAGGGTTCACAGCCTTGCGACCCACACGGATATCGTCAAAGGCACTGCTGGGATTCGAACCCAGGATCTCCTGTTTACTAGACAGGCGCTTTAACCAACTAAGCCACGGCGCCTACCTCCGCACTCTCCTGCAACCCAGAGGCGACCCAGAGGATCAAAACATAGAGAAAAGATGCAAATCGTGGACCAGGCGCTGGATAGCATAAAATAGTTTGTTGACAACTGCATGGGGGGTGGCCAGCTAGCCTCTGTGTTTGTTGGCCAGCTGTGTTCAGCAGGACTCCCAGACCCCCCGTCACACATGTTTATGGAGCTCCATTCACAAGGGCTGCAAAGACCATCTAAGCTACGGGAAGAGAAAGGAAGTCTGGCACTTCTCTGTGGTGACGGCCGGTCCTTGTGTGCAAGAGCCAAGAGGTTTCCGTAAGCAAATGTGGTAGTAAACCAAAGAGAAATGTTGAAGCCTTTTGACTACATTGACATTATTTAAATGAACACGTTGAGAACAAGAGGCCTCAAAAGCTTTCTGTAACCTGAGGGCAACACTGTGCAGTATGGGGTTGACAAGACGGCAAAAATCACGACTCTGGTGGGACTCGAACCCACAACCTTTGAATGGCCTCATTTTGCAATCTAGAAGTCCAATGCGCTATCCATTGCGCTATCCATTGCGCCACAGAGCCCACGTGATTGCCTGTCCGGGACACGTGGCGGTTTTTCATCTGGGCATCTGCACATCCAACACTGTAATGCTGTACACTCTGCGGGCAGAAAAGACAGGTCCTCGAGCCTCTGCACAGTTGAAACCCGATTCAAAGTTCTGAGGCCCTCTGTCCAAGAACAGTCCCGGAGAGCAAAGCCAACGGAGTAGAGGCACCGCTGGGATTCGAACCCAGGATCTCCTGTTTACAAGACAGGCGCTTTGACCAGCTAAGCCACGGCGCCTTGCTGCCGAGACGTATTAGCTTGGGACACTATCCTTCAACAACAGCTCTGGGATGGTTTGCAAATGGAAGCAACTGCAAAGGAAGACCTCGGTTTCACCATTTGTGGTCAGTTCTCAGAAAAGCAAGCGACTGCAAGGGTTCACAGCCTTGCGACCCACACGGATATCGTCAAAGGCACCGCTGGGATTCGAACCCAGGATCTCCTGTTTACTAGACAGGCGCTTTAACCAACTAAGCCACGGCGCCTACCTCCGCACTCTGTTGCCAGAAAGGCGACCCAGAGGATCAAAACATAGAGAAAAGATGCAAATCGTGGACCAGGCGCTGGATAGCATAAAATAGTTTGTTGACAACTGCATGGGGGGTGGCCAGCTAGCCTCTGTGTTTGTTGGCCAGCTGTGTTCAGCAGGACTCCCAGACCCCCCGTCACACATGTTTATGGAGCTCCATTCACAAGGGCTGCAAAGACCATCTAAGCTACGGGAAGAGAAAGGAAGTCTGGCACTTCTCTGTGGTGACGGCCGGTCCTTGTGTGCAAGAGCCAAGAGGTTTCCGTAAGCAAATGTGGTAGTAAACCAAAGAGAAATGTTGAAGCCTTTTGACTACATTGACATTATTTAAATGAACACGTTGAGAACAAGAGGCCTCAAAAGCTTTCTGTAACCTGAGGGCAACACTGTGCAGTATGGGGTTGACAAGACGGCAAAAATCACAACTCTGGTGGGACTCGAACCCACAACCTTTGAATGGCCTCATTTTGCAATCTAGAAGTCCAATGCGCTATCCATTGCGCCACAGAGCCCACGTGATTGCCTGTCCGGGACACGTGGCGGTTTTTCATCTGGGCATCTGCACATCCAACACTGTAATGCTGTACACTCTGCGGGCAGAAAAGACAGGTCCTCGAGCCTCTGCACAGTTGAAACCCGATTCAAAGTTCTGAGGCCCTCTGGACAAGAACAGTCCCGGAGAGCAAAGCCAACGGAGTAGAGGCACCGCTGGGATTCAAACCCAGGATCTCCTGTTTACAAGACAGGCGCTTTGACCAGCTAAGCCACGGCGCCTTGCTGCCGAGACGTATTAGCTTGGGACACTATCCTTCAACAACAGCTCTGGGATGGTTTGCAAATGGAAGCAACTGCAAAGGAAGACCTCGGTTTCACCATTTGTGGTCAGTTCTCAGAAAAGCAAGCGACTGCAAGGGTTCACAGCCTTGCGACCCACACGGATATCGTCAAAGGCACCGCTGGGATTCGAACCCAGGATCTCCTGTTTACTAGACAGGCGCTTTAACCAACTAAGCCACGGCGCCTACCTCCGCACTCTGCTGCCAGAAAGGCGACCCAGAGGATCAAAACATAGAGAAAAGATGCAAATCGTGGACCAGGCGCTGGATAGCATAAAATAGTTTGTTGACAACTGCATGGGGGGTGGCCAGCTAGCCTCTGTGTTTGTTGGCCAGCTGTGTTCAGCAGGACTCCCAGACCCCCCGTCACACATGTTTATGGAGCTCCATTCACAAGGGCTGCAAAGACCATCTAAGCTACGGGAAGAGAAAGGAAGTCTGGCACTTCTCTGTGGTGACGGCCGGTCCTTGTGTGCAAGAGCCAAGAGGTTTCCGTAAGCAAATGTGGTAGTAAACCAAAGAGAAATGTTGAAGCCTTTTGACTACATTGACATTATTTAAATGAACACGTTGAGAACAAGAGGCCTCAAAAGCTTTCTGTAACCTGAGGGCAACACTGTGCAGTATGGGGTTGACAAGACGGCAAAAATCACGACTCTGGTGGGACTCGAACCCACAACCTTTGAATGGCCTCATTTTGCAATCTAGAAGTCCAATGCGCTATCCATTGCGCCACAGAGCCCACGTGATTGCCTGTCCGGGACACATGGCAGTTTTTCATCTGGGCATCTGCACATCCAACACTGTAATGCTGTACACTCTGCGGGCAGAGAAGACAGGTCCTCGAGCCTCTGCACAGTTGAAACCCGATTCAAAGTTCTGAGGCCCTCTGTCCAAGAACGGTCCCGGAGAGCAAAGCCAACGGAGTAGAGGCACCGCTGGGATTCAAACCCAGACAGGCGCTTTGCCTGGCACTTTGCCTGACAGGCGCTTTGTTTACAAGACAGGCGCTTTGACCAGCTAAGCCACGGCGCCTTGCAGCCGAGACGTATTAGCTTGGGACACTATCCTTCAACAACAGCTCTGGGATGGTTTGCAAATGGAAGCAACTGCAAAGGAAGACCTCGGTTTCACCATTTGTGGTCAGTTCTCAGAAAAGCAAGCGACTGCAAGGGTTCACAGCCTTGCGAGACACACGGATATCGTCAAAGGCACCGCTGGGATTCGAACCCAGGATCTCCTGTTTACAAGACAGGCGCTTTGACCAGCTAAGCCACGGCGCCTTGCTGCCGGGACGTATTAGCTTGGGACACTATCCTTCAACAACAGCTCTGGGATGGTTTGCAAATGGAAGCAACTGCAAAGGAAGACCTCGGTTTCACCATTTGTGGTCAGTTCTCAGAAAAGCAAGTGTTCACAGCCTTGCGACCCACACGGATATCGTCAAAGGCACCGCTGGGATTCGAACCCAGGATCTCCTGTTTACTAGACAGGCGCTTTAACCAACTAAGCCACGGCACCTACCTCCGCACTCTGCTGCCAGAAAGGCGACCCAGAGGATCAAAACATAGAGAAAAGATGCAAATCGTGGACCAGGCACTGGATAGCATAAAATAGTTTGTTGACAACTGCATGGGGGGTGGCCAGCTAGCCTCTGTGTTTGTTGGCCAGCTGTGTTCAGCAGGACTCCCAGACCCCCCGTCACACATGTTTATGGAGCTCCATTCACAAGGGCTGCAAAGACCATCTAAGCTACGGGAAGAGAAAGGAAGTCTGGCACTTCTCTGTGGTGACGGCCGGTCCTTGTGTGCAAGAGCCAAGAGGTTTCCGTAAGCAAATGTGGTAGTAAACCAAAGAGAAATGTTGAAGCCTTTTGACTACATTGACATTATTTAAATGAACACGTTGAGAACAAGAGGCCTCAAAAGCTTTCTGTAACCTGAGGGCAACACTGTGCAGTATGGGGTTGACAAGACGGCAAAAATCACGACTCTGGTGGGACTCGAACCCACAACCTTTGAATGGCCTCATTTTGCAATCTAGAAGTCCAGTGCGCTATCCATTGCGCCACAGAGCCCACGTGATTGCCTGTCCGGGACACATGGCAGTTTTTCATCTGGGCATCTGCACATCCAACACTGTAATGCTGTACACTCTGCGGGCAGAGAAGACAGGTCCTCGAGCCTCTGCACAGTTCTGAGGCCCTCTGTCCAAGAACGGTCCCGGAGAGCAAAGCCAACGGAGTAGAGGCACCGCTGGGATTCGAACCCAGGATCTCCTGTTTACAAGACAGGCGCTTTGACCAGCTAAGCCACGGCGCCTTGCTGCCGGGACGTATTAGCTTGGGACACTATCCTTCAACAACAGCTCTGGGATGGTTTGCAAATGGAAGCAACTGCAAAGGAAGACCTCGGTTTCACCATTTGTGGTCAGTTCTCAGAAAAGCAAGCGACTGCAAGGGTTCACAGCCTTGCGACCCACACGGATATCGTCAAAGGCACCGCTGGGATTCGAACCCAGGATCTCCTGTTTACTAGACAGGCGCTTTAACCAACTAAGCCACGGCGCCTACCTCCGCACTCTGCTGCCAGAAAGGCGACCCAGAGGATCAAAACATAGAGAAAAGATGCAAATCGTGGACCAGGCGCTGGATAGCATAAAATAGTTTGTTGACAACTGCATGGGGGGTGGCCAGCTAGCCTCTGTGTTTGTTGGCCAGCTGTGTTCAGCAGGACTCCCAGACCCCCCGTCACACATGTTTATGGAGCTCCATTCACAAGGGCTGCAAAGACCATCTAAGCTACGGGAAGAGAAAGGAAGTCTGGCACTTCTCTGTGGTGACGGCCGGTCCTTGTGTGCAAGAGCCAAGAGGTTTCCGTAAGCAAATGTGGTAGTAAACCAAAGAGAAATGTTGAAGCCTTTTGACTACATTGACATTATTTAAATGAACACGTTGAGAACAAGAGGCCTCAAAAGCTTTCTGTAACCTGAGGGCAACACTGTGCAGTATGGGGTTGACAAGACGGCAAAAATCACGACTCTGGTGGGACTCGAACCCACAACCTTTGAATGGCCTCATTTTGCAATCTAGAAGTCCAATGCGCTATCCATTGCGCCACAGAGCCCACGTGATTGCCTGTCCGGGACACATGGCAGTTTTTCATCTGGGCATCTGCACATCCAACACTGTAATGCTGTACACTCTGCGGGCAGAGAAGACAGGTCCTCGAGCCTCTGCACAGTTGAAACCCGATTCAAAGTTCTGAGGCCCTCTGTCCAAGAACGGTCCCGGAGAGCAAAGCCAACGGAGTAGAGGCACCGCTGGGATTCAAACCCAGGATCTCCTGTTTACAAGACAGGCGCTTTGACCAGCTAAGCCACGGCGCCTTGCTGCCGAGACGTATTAGCTTGGGACACTATCCTTCAACAACAGCTCTGGGATGGTTTGCAAATGGAAGCAACTGCAAAGGAAGACCTCGGTTTCACCATTTGTGGTCAGTTCTCAGAAAAGCAAGCGACTGCAAGGGTTCACAGCCTTGCGAGACACACGGATATCGTCAAAGGCACCGCTGGGATTCGAACCCAGGATCTCCTGTTTACAAGACAGGCGCTTTGACCAGCTAAGCCACGGCGCCTTGCTGCCGGGACGTATTAGCTTGGGACACTATCCTTCAACAACAGCTCTGGGATGGTTTGCAAATGGAAGCAACTGCAAAGGAAGACCTCGGTTTCACCATTTGTGGTCAGTTCTCAGAAAAGCAAGTGTTCACAGCCTTGCGACCCACACGGATATCGTCAAAGGCACCGCTGGGATTCGAACCCAGGATCTCCTGTTTACTAGACAGGCGCTTTAACCAACTAAGCCACGGCACCTACCTCCGCACTCTGCTGCCAGAAAGGCGACCCAGAGGATCAAAACATAGAGAAAAGATGCAAATCGTGGACCAGGCACTGGATAGCATAAAATAGTTTGTTGACAACTGCATGGGGGGTGGCCAGCTAGCCTCTGTGTTTGTTGGCCAGCTGTGTTCAGCAGGACTCCCAGACCCCCCGTCACACATGTTTATGGAGCTCCATTCACAAGGGCTGCAAAGACCATCTAAGCTACGGGAAGAGAAAGGAAGTCTGGCACTTCTCTGTGGTGACGGCCGGTCCTTGTGTGCAAGAGCCAAGAGGTTTCCGTAAGCAAATGTGGTAGTAAACCAAAGAGAAATGTTGAAGCCTTTTGACTACATTGACATTATTTAAATGAACACGTTGAGAACAAGAGGCCTCAAAAGCTTTCTGTAACCTGAGGGCAACACTGTGCAGTATGGGGTTGACAAGACGGCAAAAATCACGACTCTGGTGGGACTCGAACCCACAACCTTTGAATGGCCTCATTTTGCAATCTAGAAGTCCAGTGCGCTATCCATTGCGCCACAGAGCCCACGTGATTGCCTGTCCGGGACACATGGCAGTTTTTCATCTGGGCATCTGCACATCCAACACTGTAATGCTGTACACTCTGCGGACAGAGAAGACAGGTCCTCGAGCCTCTGCACAGTTCTGAGGCCCTCTGTCCAAGAACGGTCCCGGAGAGCAAAGCCAACGGAGTAGAAGCACCGCTGGGATTCGAACCCAGGATCTCCTGTTTACAAGACAGGCGCTTTGACCAGCTAAGCCACGGCGCCTTGCTGCCGGGACGTATTAGCTTGGGACACTATCCTTCAACAACAGCTCTGGGATGGTTTGCAAATGGAAGCAACTGCAAAGGAAGACCTCGGTTTCACCATTTGTGGTCAGTTCTCAGAAAAGCAAGCGACTGCAAGGGTTCACAGCCTTGCGACCCACACGGATATCGTCAAAGGCACCGCTGGGATTCGAACCCAGGATCTCCTGTTTACTAGACAGGCGCTTTAACCAACTAAGTCACGGCACCTACCTCCGCACTTTGCTGCCAGAAAGGCGACCCAGAGGATCAAAACATAGAGAAAAGATGCAAATCGTGGACCAGGCACTGGATAGCATAAAATAGTTTGTTGACAACTGCATGGGGGGTGGCCAGCTAGCCTCTGTGTTTGTTGGCCAGCTGTGTTCAGCAGGACTCCCAGACCCCCCGTCACACATGTTTATGGAGCTCCATTCACAAGGGCTGCAAAGACCATCTAAGCTACGGGAAGAGAAAGGAAGTCTGGCACTTCTCTGTGGTGACGGCCGGTCCTTGTGTGCAAGAGCCAAGAGGTTTCCGTAAGCAAATGTGGTAGTAAACCAAAGAGAAATGTTGAAGCCTTTTGACTACATTGACATTATTTAAATGAACACGTTGAGAACAAGAGGCCTCAAAAGCTTTCTGTAACCTGAGGGCAACACTGTGCAGTATGGGGTTGACAAGACGGCAAAAATCACGACTCTGGTGGGACTCGAACCCACAACCTTTGAATGGCCTCATTTTGCAATCTAGAAGTCCAATGCGCTATCCATTGCGCCACAGAGCCCACGTGATTGCCTGTCCGGGACAAGTGGCGGTTTTTCATCTGGGCATCTGCACATCCAACACTGTAATGCTGTACACTCTGCGGGCAGAAAAGACAGGTCCTCGAGCCTCTGCACAGTTGAAACCCGATTCAAAGTTCTGAGGCCCTCTGTCCAAGAACAGTCCCGGAGAGCAAAGCCAACGGAGTAGAGGCACCGCTGGGATTCGAACCCAGGATCTCCTGTTTACAAGACAGGCGCTTTGACCAGCTAAGCCACGGCGCCTTGCTGCCGAGACGTATTAGCTTGGGACACTATCCTTCAACAACAGCTCTGGGATGGTTTGCAAATGGAAGCAACTGCAAAGGAAGACCTCGGTTTCACCATTTGTGGTCAGTTCTCAGAAAAGCAAGCGACTGCAAGGGTTCACAGCCTTGCGACCTACACGGATATCGTCAAAGGCACCGCTGGGATTCGAACCCAGGATCTCCTGTTTACTAGACAGGCGCTTTAACCAACTAAGCCACGGCGCCTACCTCCGCACTCTCCTGCAACCCAGAGGCGACCCAGAGGATCAAAACATAGAGAAAAGATGCAAATCGTGGACCAGGCGCTGGATAGCATAAAATAGTTTGTTGACAACTGCATGGGGGGTGGCCAGCTAGCCTCTGTGTTTGTTGGCCAGCTGTGTTCAGCAGGACTCCCAGACCCCCCGTCACACATGTTTATGGAGCTCCATTCACAAGGGCTGCAAAGACCATCTAAGCTACGGGAAGAGAAAGGAAGTCTGGCACTTCTCTGTGGTGACGGCCGGTCCTTGTGTGCAAGAGCCAAGAGGTTTCCGTAAGCAAATGTGGTAGTAAACCAAAGAGAAATGTTGAAGCCTTTTGACTACATTGACATTATTTAAATGAACACGTTGAGAACAAGAGGCCTCAAAAGCTTTCTGTAACCTGAGGGCAACACTGTGCAGTATGGGGTTGACAAGACGGCAAAAATCACGACTCTGGTGGGACTCGAACCCACAACCTTTGAATGGCCTCATTTTGCAATCTAGAAGTCCAATGCGCTATCCATTGCGCCACAGAGCCCACGTGATTGCCTGTCCGGGACACGTGGCGGTTTTTCATCTGGGCATCTGCACATCCAACACTGTAATGCTGTACACTCTGCGGGCAGAAAAGACAGGTCCTCGAGCCTCTGCACAGTTGAAACCCGATTCAAAGTTCTGAGGCCCTCTGTCCAAGAACGGTCCCGGAGAGCAAAGCCAACGGAGTAGAGGCACCGCTGGGATTCGAACCCAGGATCTCCTGTTTACAAGACAGGCGCTTTGACCAGCTAAGCCACGGCGCCTTGCTGCCGAGACGTATTAGCTTGGGACACTATCCTTCAAGAACAGCTCTGGGATGGTTTGCAAATGGAAGCAACTGCAAAGGAAGACCTCGGTTTCACCATTTGTGGTCAGTTCTCAGAAAAGCAAGCGACTGCAAGGGTTCACAGCCTTGCGACCCACACGGATATCGTCAAAGGCACCGCTGGGATTCGAACCCAGGATCTCCTGTTTACTAGACAGGCGCTTTAACCAACTAAGCCACGGCGCCTACCTCCGCACTCTCCTGCAACCCAGAGGCGACCCAGAGGATCAAAACATAGAGAAAAGATGCAAATCGTGGACCAGGCGCTGGATAGCATAAAATAGTTTGTTGACAACTGCATGGGGGGTGGCCAGCTAGCCTCTGTGTTTGTTGGCCAGCTGTGTTCAGCAGGACTCCCAGACCCCCCGTCACACATGTTTATGGAGCTCCATTCACAAGGGCTGCAAAGACCATCTAAGCTACGGGAAGAGAAAGGAAGTCTGGCACTTCTCTGTGGTGACGGCCGGTCCTTGTGTGCAAGAGCCAAGAGGTTTCCGTAAGCAAATGTGGTAGTAAACCAAAGAGAAATGTTGAAGCCTTTTGACTACATTGACATTATTTAAATGAACACGTTGAGAACAAGAGGCCTCAAAAGCTTTCTGTAACCTGAGGGCAACACTGTGCAGTATGGGGTTGACAAGACGGCAAAAATCACGACTCTGGTGGGACTCGAACCCACAACCTTTGAATGGCCTCATTTTGCAATCTAGAAGTCCAATGCGCTATCCATTGCGCCACAGAGCCCACGTGATTGCCTGTCCGGGACACGTGGCGGTTTTTCATCTGGGCATCTGCACATCCAACACTGTAATGCTGTACACTCTGCGGGCAGAAAAGACAGGTCCTCGAGCCTCTGCACAGTTGAAACCCGATTCAAAGTTCTGAGGCCCTCTGTCCAAGAACGGTCCCGGAGAGCAAAGCCAACGGAGTAGAGGCACCGCTGGGATTCGAACCCAGGATCTCCTGTTTACAAGACAGGCGCTTTGACCAGCTAAGCCACGGCGCCTTGCTGCCGAGACGTATTAGCTTGGGACACTATCCTTCAAGAACAGCTCTGGGATGGTTTGCAAATGGAAGCAACTGCAAAGGAAGACCTCGGTTTCACCATTTGTGGTCAGTTCTCAGAAAAGCAAGCGACTGCAAGGGTTCACAGCCTTGCGACCCACACGGATATCGTCAAAGGCACCGCTGGGATTCGAACCCAGGATCTCCTGTTTACTAGACAGGCGCTTTAACCAACTAAGCCACGGCGCCTACCTCCGCACTCTGCTGCCAGAAAGGCGACCCAGAGGATCAAAACATAGAGAAAAGATGCAAATCGTGGACCAGGCGCTGGATAGCATAAAATAGTTTGTTGACAACTGCATGGGGGGTGGCCAGCTAGCCTCTGTGTTTGTTGGCCAGCTGTGTTCAGCAGGACTCCCAGACCCCCCGTCACACATGTTTATGGAGCTCCATTCACAAGGGCTGCAAAGACCATCTAAGCTACGGGAAGAGAAAGGAAGTCTGGCACTTCTCTGTGGTGACGGCCGGTCCTTGTGTGCAAGAGCCAAGAGGTTTCCGTAAGCAAATGTGGTAGTAAACCAAAGAGAAATGTTGAAGCCTTTTGACTACATTGACATTATTTAAATGAACACGTTGAGAACAAGAGGCCTCAAAAGCTTTCTGTAACCTGAGGGCAACACTGTGCAGTATGGGGTTGACAAGACGGCAAAAATCACGACTCTGGTGGGACTCGAACCCACAACCTTTGAATGGCCTCATTTTGCAATCTAGAAGTCCAATGCGCTATCCATTGCGCCACAGAGCCCACGTGATTGCCTGTCCGGGACACGTGGCGGTTTTTCATCTGGGCATCTGCACATCCAACACTGTAATGCTGTACACTCTGCGGGCAGAAAAGACAGGTCCTCGAGCCTCTGCACAGTTGAAACCCAATTCAAAGTTCTGAGGCCCTCTGGACAAGAACAGTCCCGGAGAGCAAAGCCAACGGAGTAGAGGCACCGCTGGGATTCGAACCCAGGATCTCCTGTTTACAAGACAGGCGCTTTGACCAGCTAAGCCACGGCGCCTTGCTGCCGAGACGTATTAGCTTGGGACACTATCCTTCAACAACAGCTCTGGGATGGTTTGCAAATGGAAGCAACTGCAAAGGAAGACCTCGGTTTCACCATTTGTGGTCAGTTCTCAGAAAAGCAAGCGACTGCAAGGGTTCACAGCCTTGCGACCCACACGGATATCGTCAAAGGCACCGCTGGGATTCGAACCCAGGATCTCCTGTTTACTAGACAGGCGCTTTACCTCCGCACTCTGCTGCCAGAAAGGCGACCCAGAGGATCAAAACATAGAGAAAAGATGCAAATCGTGGACCAGGCGCTGGATAGCATAAAATAGTTTGTTGACAACTGCATGGGGGGTGGCCAGCTATCCTCTGTGTTTGTTGGCCAGCTGTGTTCAGCAGGACTCCCAGACCCCCCGTCACACATGTTTATGGAGCTCCATTCACAAGGGCTGCAAAGACCATCTAAGCTACGGGAAGAGAAAGGAAGTCTGGCACTTCTCTGTGGTGACGGCCGGTCCTTGTGTGCAAGAGCCAAGAGGTTTCCGTAAGCAAATGTGGTAGTAAACCAAAGAGAAATGTTGAAGCCTTTTGACTACATTGACATTATTTAAATGAACACGTTGAGAACAAGAGGCCTCAAAACTTTCTGTAACCTGAGGGCAACACTGTGCAGTATGGGGTTGACAAGACAGCAAAAATCACGACTCTGGTGGGACTCGAACCCACAACCTTTGAATGGCCTCATTTTGCAATCTAGAAGTCCAATGCGCTATCCATTGCGCCACAGAGCCCACGTGATTGCCTGTCCGGGACACGTGGCGGTTTTTCATCTGGGCATCTGCACATCCAACACTGTAATGCTGTACACTCTGCGGGCAGAAAAGACAGGTCCTCGAGCCTCTGCACAGTTGAAACCCGATTCAAAGTTCTGAGGCCCTCTGTCCAAGAACAGTCCCGGAGAGCAAAGCCAACGGAGTAGAGGCACCGCTGGGATTCGAACCCAGGATCTCCTGTTTACAAGACAGGCGCTTTGACCAGCTAAGCCACGGCGCCTTGCTGCCGAGACGTATTAGCTTGGGACACTATCCTTCAACAACAGCTCTGGGATGGTTTGCAAATGGAAGCAACTGCAAAGGAAGACCTCGGTTTCACCATTTGTGGTCAGTTCTCAGAAAAGCAAGCGACTGCAAGGGTTCACAGCCTTGCGACCCACACGGATATCGTCAAAGGCACCGCTGGGATTCGAACCCAGGATCTCCTGTTTACTAGACAGGCGCTTTACCTCCGCACTCTGCTGCCAGAAAGGCGACCCAGAGGATCAAAACATAGAGAAAAGATGCAAATCGTGGACCAGGCGCTGGATAGCATAAAATAGTTTGTTGACAACTGCATGGGGGGTGGCCAGCTAGCCTCTGTGTTTGTTGGCCAGCTGTGTTCAGCAGGACTCCCAGACCCCCCGTCACACATGTTTATGGAGCTCCATTCACAAGGGCTGCAAAGACCATCTAAGCTACGGGAAGAGAAAGGAAGTCTGGCACTTCTCTGTGGTGACGGCCGGTCCTTGTGTGCAAGAGCCAAGAGGTTTCCGTAAGCAAATGTGGTAGTAAACCAAAGAGAAATGTTGAAGCCTTTTGACTACATTGACATTATTTAAATGAACACGTTGAGAACAAGAGGCCTCAAAAGCTTTCTGTAACCTGAGGGCAACACTGTGCAGTATGGGGTTGACAAGACGGCAAAAATCACGACTCTGGTGGGACTCGAACCCACAACCTTTGAATGGCCTCATTTTGCAATCTAGAAGTCCAATGCGCTATCCATTGCGCCACAGAGCCCACGTGATTGCCTGTCCGGGACACGTGGCGGTTTTTCATCTGGGCATCTGCACATCCAACACTGTAATGCTGTACACTCTGCGGGCAGAAAAGACAGGTCCTCGAGCCTCTGCACAGTTGAAACCCGATTCAAAGTTCTGAGGCCCTCTGTCCAAGAACAGTCCCGGAGAGCAAAGCCAACGGAGTAGAGGCACCGCTGGGATTCGAACCCAGGATCTCCTGTTTACAAGACAGGCGCTTTGACCAGCTAAGCCACGGCGCCTTGCTGCCGAGACGTATTAGCTTGGGACACTATCCTTCAACAACAGCTCTGGGATGGTTTGCAAATGGAAGCAACTGCAAAGGAAGACCTCGGTTTCACCATTTGTGGTCAGTTCTCAGAAAAGCAAGCGACTGCAAGGGTTCACAGCCTTGCGACCCACACGGATATCGTCAAAGGCACCGCTGGGATTCGAACCCAGGATCTCCTGTTTACTAGACAGGCGCTTTACCTCCGCACTCTGCTGCCAGAAAGGCGACCCAGAGGATCAAAACATAGAGAAAAGATGCAAATCGTGGACCAGGCACTGGATAGCATAAAATAGTTTGTTGACAACTGCATGGGGGGTGGCCAGCTAGCCTCTGTGTTTGTTGGCCAGCTGTGTTCAGCAGGACTCCCAGACCCCCCGTCACACATGTTTATGGAGCTCCATTCACAAGGGCTGCAAAGACCATCTAAGCTACGGGAAGAGAAAGGAAGTCTGGCACTTCTCTGTGGTGACGGCCGGTCCTTGTGTGCAAGAGCCAAGAGGTTTCCGTAAGCAAATGTGGTAGTAAACCAAAGAGAAATGTTGAAGCCTTTTGACTACATTGACATTATTTAAATGAACACGTTGAGAACAAGAGGCCTCAAAAGCTTTCTGTAACCTGAGGGCAACACTGTGCAGTATGGGGTTGACAAGACGGCAAAAATCACGACTCTGGTGGGACTCGAACCCACAACCTTTGAATGGCCTCATTTTGCAATCTAGAAGTCCAATGCGCTATCCATTGCGCCACAGAGCCCACGTGATTGCCTGTCCGGGACACGTGGCGGTTTTTCATCTGGGCATCTGCACATCCAACACTGTAATGCTGTACACTCTGCGGGCAGAGAAGACAGGTCCTCGAGCCTCTGCACAGTTGAAACCCGATTCAAAGTTCTGAGGCCCTCTGTCCAAGAACGGTCCCGGAGAGCAAAGCCAACGGAGTAGAGGCATCGCTGGGATTCAAACCCAGGATCTCCTGTTTACAAGACAGGCGCTTTGACCAGCTAAACCACGGCGCCTTGCTGCCGAGACGTATTAGCTTGGGACACTATCCTTCAACAACAGCTCTGGGATGGTTTGCAAATGGAAGCAACTGCAAAGGAAGACCTCGGTTTCACCATTTGTGGTCAGTTCTCAGAAAAGCAAGCGACTGCAAGGGTTCACAGCCTTGCGAGACACACGGATATCGTCAAAGGCACCGCTGGGATTCGAACCCAGGATCTCCTGTTTACTAGACAGGCGCTTTAACCAACTAAGCCACGGCGCCTACCTCCGCACTCTGCTGCCAGAAAGGCGACCCAGAGGATCAAAACATAGAGAAAAGATGCAAATCGTGGACCAGGCACTGGATAGCATAAAATAGTTTGTTGACAACTGCATGGGGGGTGGCCAGCTAGCCTCTGTGTTTGTTGGCCAGCTGTGTTCAGCAGGACTCCCAGACCCCCCGTCACACATGTTTATGGAGCTCCATTCACAAGGGCTGCAAAGACCATCTAAGCTACGGGAAGAGAAAGGAAGTCTGGCACTTCTCTGTGGTGACGGCCGGTCCTTGTGTGCAAGAGCCAAGAGGTTTCCGTAAGCAAATGTGGTAGTAAACCAAAGAGAAATGTTGAAGCCTTTTGACTACATTGACATTATTTAAATGAACACGTTGAGAACAAGAGGCCTCAAAAGCTTTCTGTAACCTGAGGGCAACACTGTGCAGTATGGGGTTGACAAGACGGCAAAAATCACGACTCTGGTGGGACTCGAACCCACAACCTTTGAATGGCCTCATTTTGCAATCTAGAAGTCCAATGCGCTATCCATTGCGCCACAGAGCCCACGTGATTGCCTGTCCGGGACACGTGGCGGTTTTTCATCTGGGCATCTGCACATCCAACACTGTAATGCTGTACACTCTGCGGGCAGAAAAGACAGGTCCTCGAGCCTCTGCACAGTTGAAACCCGATTCACAGTTCTGAGGCCCTCTGTCCAAGAACGGTCCCGGAGAGCAAAGCCAACGGAGTAGAGGCACCGCTGGGATTCGAACCCAGGATCTCCTGTTTACAAGACAGGCGCTTTGACCAGCTAAGCCACGGCGCCTTGCTGCCGGGACGTATTAGCTTGGGACACTATCCTTCAACAACAGCTCTGGGATGGTTTGCAAATGGAAGCAACTGCAAAGGAAGACCTCGGTTTCACCATTTGTGGTCAGTTCTCAGAAAAGCAAGCGACTGCAAGGGTTCACAGCCTTGCGACCCACACGGATATCGTCAAAGGCACCGCTGGGATTCGAACCCAGGATCTCCTGTTTACTAGACAGGCGCTTTAACCAACTAAGCCACGGCACCTACCTCCGCACTTTGCTGCCAGAAAGGCGACCCAGAGGATCAAAACATAGAGAAAAGATGCAAATCGTGGACCAGGCACTGGATAGCATAAAATAGTTTGTTGACAACTGCATGGGGGGTGGCCAGCTAGCCTCTGTGTTTGTTGGCCAGCTGTGTTCAGCAGGACTCCCAGACCCCCCGTCACACATGTTTATGGAGCTCCATTCACAAGGGCTGCAAAGACCATCTAAGCTACGGGAAGAGAAAGGAAGTCTGGCACTTCTCTGTGGTGACGGCCGGTCCTTGTGTGCAAGAGCCAAGAGGTTTCCGTAAGCAAATGTGGTAGTAAACCAAAGAGAAATGTTGAAGCCTTTTGACTACATTGACATTATTTAAATGAACACGTTGAGAACAAGAGGCCTCAAAAGCTTTCTGTAACCTGAGGGCAACACTGTGCAGTATGGGGTTGACAAGACGGCAAAAATCACGACTCTGGTGGGACTCGAACCCACAACCTTTGAATGGCCTCATTTTGCAATCTAGAAGTCCAATGCGCTATCCATTGCGCCACAGAGCCCACGTGATTGCCTGTCCGGGACACGTGGCGGTTTTTCATCTGGGCATCTGCACATCCAACACTGTAATGCTGTACACTCTGCGGGCAGAGAAGACAGGTCCTCGAGCCTCTGCACAGTTGAAACCCGATTCAAAGTTCTGAGGCCCTCTGTCCAAGAACGGTCCCGGAGAGCAAAGCCAACGGAGTAGAGGCATCGCTGGGATTCAAACCCAGGATCTCCTGTTTACAAGACAGGCGCTTTGACCAGCTAAGCCACGGCGCCTTGCTGCCGAGACGTATTAGCTTGGGACACTATCCTTCAACAACAGCTCTGGGATGGTTTGCAAATGGAAGCAACTGCAAAGGAAGACCTCGGTTTCACCATTTGTGGTCAGTTCTCAGAAAAGCAAGCGACTGCAAGGGTTCACAGCCTTGCGAGACACACGGATATCGTCAAAGGCACCGCTGGGATTCGAACCCAGGATCTCCTGTTTACTAGACAGGCGCTTTAACCAACTAAGCCACGGCGCCTACCTCCGCACTCTGCTGCCAGAAAGGCGACCCAGAGGATCAAAACATAGAGAAAAGATGCAAATCGTGGACCAGGCACTGGATAGCATAAAATAGTTTGTTGACAACTGCATGGGGGGTGGCCAGCTAGCCTCTGTGTTTGTTGGCCAGCTGTGTTCAGCAGGACTCCCAGACCCCCCGTCACACATGTTTATGGAGCTCCATTCACAAGGGCTGCAAAGACCATCTAAGCTACGGGAAGAGAAAGGAAGTCTGGCACTTCTCTGTGGTGACGGCCGGTCCTTGTGTGCAAGAGCCAAGAGGTTTCCGTAAGCAAATGTGGTAGTAAACCAAAGAGAAATGTTGAAGCCTTTTGACTACATTGACATTATTTAAATGAACACGTTGAGAACAAGAGGCCTCAAAAGCTTTCTGTAACCTGAGGGCAACACTGTGCAGTATGGGGTTGACAAGACGGCAAAAATCACGACTCTGGTGGGACTCGAACCCACAACCTTTGAATGGCCTCATTTTGCAATCTAGAAGTCCAATGCGCTATCCATTGCGCCACAGAGCCCACGTGATTGCCTGTCCGGGACACGTGGCGGTTTTTCATCTGGGCATCTGCACATCCAACACTGTAATGCTGTACACTCTGCGGGCAGAAAAGACAGGTCCTCGAGCCTCTGCACAGTTGAAACCCGATTCACAGTTCTGAGGCCCTCTGTCCAAGAACGGTCCCGGAGAGCAAAGCCAACGGAGTAGAGGCACCGCTGGGATTCGAACCCAGGATCTCCTGTTTACAAGACAGGCGCTTTGACCAGCTAAGCCACGGCGCCTTGCTGCCGGGACGTATTAGCTTGGGACACTATCCTTCAACAACAGCTCTGGGATGGTTTGCAAATGGAAGCAACTGCAAAGGAAGACCTCGGTTTCACCATTTGTGGTCAGTTCTCAGAAAAGCAAGCGACTGCAAGGGTTCACAGCCTTGCGACCCACACGGATATCGTCAAAGGCACCGCTGGGATTCGAACCCAGGATCTCCTGTTTACTAGACAGGCGCTTTAACCAACTAAGCCACGGCGCCTACCTCCGCACTCTGCTGCCAGAAAGGCGACCCAGAGGATCAAAACATAGAGAAAAGATGCAAATCGTGGACCAGGCACTGGATAGCATAAAATAGTTTGTTGACAACTGCATGGGGGGTGGCCAGCTAGCCTCTGTGTTTGTTGGCCAGCTGTGTTCAGCAGGACTCCCAGACCCCCCGTCACACATGTTTATGGAGCTCCATTCACAAGGGCTGCAAAGACCATCTAAGCTACGGGAAGAGAAAGGAAGTCTGGCACTTCTCTGTGGTGACGGCCGGTCCTTGTGTGCAAGAGCCAAGAGGTTTCCGTAAGCAAATGTGGTAGTAAACCAAAGAGAAATGTTGAAGCCTTTTGACTACATTGACATTATTTAAATGAACACGTTGAGAACAAGAGGCCTCAAAAGCTTTCTGTAACCTGAGGGCAACACTGTGCAGTATGGGGTTGACAAGACGGCAAAAATCACGACTCTGGTGGGACTCGAACCCACAACCTTTGAATGGCCTCATTTTGCAATCTAGAAGTCCAATGCGCTATCCATTGCGCCACAGAGCCCACGTGATTGCCTGTCCGGGACACGTGGCGGTTTTTCATCTGGGCATCTGCACATCCAACACTGTAATGCTGTACACTCTGCGGGCAGAAAAGACAGGTCCTCGAGCCTCTGCACAGTTGAAACCCGATTCACAGTTCTGAGGCCCTCTGTCCAAGAACAGTCCCGGAGAGCAAAGCCAACGGAGTAGAGGCACCGCTGGGATTCGAACCCAGGATCTCCTGTTTACAAGACAGGCGCTTTGACCAGCTAAGCCACGGCGCCTTGCTGCCGGGACGTATTAGCTTGGGACACTATCCTTCAACAACAGCTCTGGGATGGTTTGCAAATGGAAGCAACTGCAAAGGAAGACCTCGGTTTCACCATTTGTGGTCAGTTCTCAGAAAAGCAAGCGACTGCAAGGGTTCACAGCCTTGCGACCCACACGGATATCGTCAAAGGCACCGCTGGGATTCGAACCCAGGATCTCCTGTTTACTAGACAGGCGCTTTAACCAACTAAGCCACGGCACCTACCTCCGCACTTTGCTGCCAGAAAGGCGACCCAGAGGATCAAAACATAGAGAAAAGATGCAAATCGTGGACCAGGCACTGGATAGCATAAAATAGTTTGTTGACAACTGCATGGGGGGTGGCCAGCTAGCCTCTGTGTTTGTTGGCCAGCTGTGTTCAGCAGGACTCCCAGACCCCCCGTCACACATGTTTATGGAGCTCCATTCACAAGGGCTGCAAAGACCATCTAAGCTACGGGAAGAGAAAGGAAGTCTGGCACTTCTCTGTGGTGACGGCCGGTCCTTGTGTGCAAGAGCCAAGAGGTTTCCGTAAGCAAATGTGGTAGTAAACCAAAGAGAAATGTTGAAGCCTTTTGACTACATTGACATTATTTAAATGAACACGTTGAGAACAAGAGGCCTCAAAAGCTTTCTGTAACCTGAGGGCAACACTGTGCAGTATGGGGTTGACAAGACGGCAAAAATCACGACTCTGGTGGGACTCGAACCCACAACCTTTGAATGGCCTCATTTTGCAATCTAGAAGTCCAATGCGCTATCCATTGCGCCACAGAGCCCACGTGATTGCCTGTCCGGGACACGTGGCGGTTTTTCATCTGGGCATCTGCACATCCAACACTGTAATGCTGTACACTCTGCGGGCAGAAAAGACAGGTCCTCGAGCCTCTGCACAGTTGAAACCCGATTCACAGTTCTGAGGCCCTCTGTTCAAGAACGGTCCCGGAGAGCAAAGCCAACGGAGTAGAGGCACCGCTGGGATTCGAACCCAGGATCTCCTGTTTACAAGACAGGCGCTTTGACCAGCTAAGCCACGGCGCCTTGCTGCCGGGACGTATTAGCTTGGGACACTATCCTTCAACAACAGCTCTGGGATGGTTTGCAAATGGAAGCAACTGCAAAGGAAGACCTCGGTTTCACCATTTGTGGTCAGTTCTCAGAAAAGCAAGCGACTGCAAGGGTTCACAGCCTTGCGACCCACACGGATATCGTCAAAGGCACCGCTGGGATTCGAACCCAGGATCTCCTGTTTACTAGACAGGCGCTTTAACCAACTAAGCCACGGCACCTACCTCCGCACTTTGCTGCCAGAAAGGCGACCCAGAGGATCAAAACATAGAGAAAAGATGCAAATCGTGGACCAGGCACTGGATAGCATAAAATAGTTTGTTGACAACTGCATGGGGGGTGGCCAGCTAGCCTCTGTGTTTGTTGGCCAGCTGTGTTCAGCAGGACTCCCAGACCCCCCGTCACACATGTTTATGGAGCTCCATTCACAAGGGCTGCAAAGACCATCTAAGCTACGGGAAGAGAAAGGAAGTCTGGCACTTCTCTGTGGTGACGGCCGGTCCTTGTGTGCAAGAGCCAAGAGGTTTCCGTAAGCAAATGTGGTAGTAAACCAAAGAGAAATGTTGAAGCCTTTTGACTACATTGACATTATTTAAATGAACACGTTGAGAACAAGAGGCCTCAAAAGCTTTCTGTAACCTGAGGGCAACACTGTGCAGTATGGGGTTGACAAGACGGCAAAAATCACGACTCTGGTGGGACTCGAACCCACAACCTTTGAATGGCCTCATTTTGCAATCTAGAAGTCCAATGCGCTATCCATTGCGCCACAGAGCCCACGTGATTGCCTGTCCGGGACACGTGGCGGTTTTTCATCTGGGCATCTGCACATCCAACACTGTAATGCTGTACACTCTGCGGGCAGAAAAGACAGGTCCTCGAGCCTCTGCACAGTTGAAACCCGATTCACAGTTCTGAGGCCCTCTGTTCAAGAACGGTCCCGGAGAGCAAAGCCAACGGAGTAGAGGCACCGCTGGGATTCGAACCCAGGATCTCCTGTTTACAAGACAGGCGCTTTGACCAGCTAAGCCACGGCGCCTTGCTGCCGGGACGTATTAGCTTGGGACACTATCCTTCAACAACAGCTCTGGGATGGTTTGCAAATGGAAGCAACTGCAAAGGAAGACCTCGGTTTCACCATTTGTGGTCAGTTCTCAGAAAAGCAAGCGACTGCAAGGGTTCACAGCCTTGCGACCCACACGGATATCGTCAAAGGCACCGCTGGGATTCGAACCCAGGATCTCCTGTTTACTAGACAGGCGCTTTAACCAACTAAGCCACGGCACCTACCTCCGCACTTTGCTGCCAGAAAGGCGACCCAGAGGATCAAAACATAGAGAAAAGATGCAAATCGTGGACCAGGCACTGGATAGCATAAAATAGTTTGTTGACAACTGCATGGGGGGTGGCCAGCTAGCCTCTGTGTTTGTTGGCCAGCTGTGTTCAGCAGGACTCCCAGACCCCCCGTCACACATGTTTATGGAGCTCCATTCACAAGGGCTGCAAAGACCATCTAAGCTACGGGAAGAGAAAGGAAGTCTGGCACTTCTCTGTGGTGACGGCCGGTCCTTGTGTGCAAGAGCCAAGAGGTTTCCGTAAGCAAATGTGGTAGTAAACCAAAGAGAAATGTTGAAGCCTTTTGACTACATTGACATTATTTAAATGAACACGTTGAGAACAAGAGGCCTCAAAAGCTTTCTGTAACCTGAGGGCAACACTGTGCAGTATGGGGTTGACAAGACGGCAAAAATCACGACTCTGGTGGGACTCGAACCCACAACCTTTGAATGGCCTCATTTTGCAATCTAGAAGTCCAATGCGCTATCCATTGCGCCACAGAGCCCACGTGATTGCCTGTCCGGGACAAGTGGCGGTTTTTCATCTGGGCATCTGCACATCCAACACTGTAATGCTGTACACTCTGCGGGCAGAAAAGACAGGTCCTCGAGCCTCTGCACAGTTGAAACCCGATTCAAAGTTCTGAGGCCCTCTGTCCAAGAACAGTCCCGGAGAGCAAAGCCAACGGAGTAGAGGCACCGCTGGGATTCGAACCCAGGATCTCCTGTTTACAAGACAGGCGCTTTGACCAGCTAAGCCACGGCGCCTTGCTGCCGAGACGTATTAGCTTGGGACACTATCCTTCAACAACAGCTCTGGGATGGTTTGCAAATGGAAGCAACTGCAAAGGAAGACCTCGGTTTCACCATTTGTGGTCAGTTCTCAGAAAAGCAAGCGACTGCAAGGGTTCACAGCCTTGCGACCTACACGGATATCGTCAAAGGCACCGCTGGGATTCGAACCCAGGATCTCCTGTTTACTAGACAGGCGCTTTACCTCCGCACTCTGCTGCCAGAAAGGCGACCCAGAGGATCAAAACATAGAGAAAAGATGCAAATCGTGGACCAGGCGCTGGATAGCATAAAATAGTTTGTTGACAACTGCATGGGGGGTGGCCAGCTAGCCTCTGTGTTTGTTGGCCAGCTGTGTTCAGCAGGACTCCCAGACCCCCCGTCACACATGTTTATGGAGCTCCATTCACAAGGGCTGCAAAGACCATCTAAGCTACGGGAAGAGAAAGGAAGTCTGGCACTTCTCTGTGGTGACGGCCGGTCCTTGTGTGCAAGAGCCAAGAGGTTTCCGTAAGCAAATGTGGTAGTAAACCAAAGAGAAATGTTGAAGCCTTTTGACTACATTGACATTATTTAAATGAACACGTTGAGAACAAGAGGCCTCAAAAGCTTTCTGTAACCTGAGGGCAACACTGTGCAGTATGGGGTTGACAAGACGGCAAAAATCACGACTCTGGTGGGACTCGAACCCACAACCTTTGAATGGCCTCATTTTGCAATCTAGAAGTCCAATGCGCTATCCATTGCGCCACAGAGCCCACCTGATTGCCTGTCCGTGGCGGTTTTTCATCTGGGCATCTGCACATCCAACACTGTAATGCTGTACACTCTGCGGGCAGAGAAGACAGGTCCTCGAGCCTCTGCACAGTTGAAACCCGATTCAAAGTTCTGAGGCCCTCTGTCCAAGAACGGTCCCGGAGAGCAAAGCCAACAGAGTAGAGGCACCGCTGGGATTCGAACCCAGGATCTCCTGTTTACAAGACAGGCGCTTTGACCAGCTAAGCCACGGCGCCTTGCTGCCGAGACGTATTAGCTTGGGACACTATCCTTCAACAACAGCTCTGGGATGGTTTGCAAATGGAAGCAACTGCAAAGGAAGACCTCGGTTTCACCATTTGTGGTCAGTTCTCAGAAAAGCAAGCGACTGCAAGGGTTCACAGCCTTGCGACCCACACGGATATCGTCAAAGGCACCGCTGGGATTCGAACCCAGGATCTCCTGTTTACTAGACAGGCGCTTTAACCAACTAAGCCACGGCGCCTACCTCCGCACTCTCCTGCGACCCAGAGGCGACCCAGAGGATCAAAACATAGAGAAAAGATGCAAATCGTGGACCAGGCGCTGGATAGCATAAAATAGTTTGTTGACAACTGCATGGGGGGTGGCCAGCTAGCCTCTGTGTTTGTTGGCAAGCTGTGTTCAGCAGGACTCCCAGACCCCCCGTCACACGTTTATGGAGCTCCATTCACAAGGGCTGCAAAGACCATCTAAGCTACGGGAAGAGAAAGGAAGTCTGGCACTTCTCTGTGGTGACGGCCGGTCCTTGTGTGCAAGAGCCAAGAGGTTTCCGTAAGCAAATGTGGTAGTAAACCAAAGAGAAATGTTGAAGCCTTTTGACTACATTGACATTATTTAAATGAACACGTTGAGAACAAGAGGCCTCAAAAGCTTTCTGTAACCTGAGGGCAACACTGTGCAGTATGGGGTTGACAAGACGGCAAAAATCACGACTCTGGTGGGACTCGAACCCACAACCTTTGAATGCTGTACACTCTGCGGGCAGAAAAGACAGGTCCTCGAGCCTCCGCACAGTTGAAACACAATTCAAAGTTCTGAGGCCCTCTGTCCAAGAACAGTCCCAGAGAGCAAAGCCAACGGAGTAGAGGCACCGCTGGGATTCGAACCCAGGATCTCCTGTTTACAAGACAGGCACTTTGACCAGCTAAGCCACGGCGCCTTGCTGCCGAGACGTATTAGCTTGGGACACTATCCTTCAACAACAGCTCTGGGATGGTTTGCAAATGGAAGCAACTGCAAAGGAAGACCTCGGTTTCACCATTTGTGGTCAGTTCTCAGAAAAGCAAGCGACTGCAAGGGTTCACAGCCTTGCGACCCACACGGATATCGTCAAAGGCACCGCTGGGATTCGAACCCAGGATCTCCTGTTTACTAGACAGGCGCTTTAACCAACTAAGCCACGGCGCCTACCTCCACACTCTGCTGCCAGAAAGGCGACCCAGAGGATCAAAACATAGAGCAAAGATGCAAAAAAGACCCCCCCTCACACATGTTTATGGAGCTCCATTCACAAGGGCTGCAAAGACCATCTAAGCTACGGGAAGAGAAAGGAAGTCTGGCACTTCTCTGTGGTGACGGCCGGTCCTTGTGTGCAAGAGCCAAGAGGTTTCCGTAAGCAAATGTGGTAGTAAACCAAAGAGAAATGTTGAAGCCTTTTGACTACATTGACATTATTTAAATGAACACGTTGAGAACAAGAGGCCTCAAAAGCTTTCTGTAACCTGAGGGCAACACTGTGCAGTATGGGGTTGACAAGACGGCAAAAATCACGACTCTGGTGGGACTCGAACCCACAACCTTTGAATGCTGTACACTCTGCGGGCAGAAAAGACAGGTCCTCGAGCCTCCGCACAGTTGAAACACAATTCAAAGTTCTGAGGCCCTCTGTCCAAGAACAGTCCCAGAGAGCAAAGCCAACGGAGTAGAGGCACCGCTGGGATTCGAACCCAGGATCTCCTGTTTACAAGACAGGCACTTTGACCAGCTAAGCCACGGCGCCTTGCTGCCGAGACGTATTAGCTTGGGACACTATCCTTCAACAACAGCTCTGGGATGGTTTGCAAATGGAAGCAACTGCAAAGGAAGACCTCGGTTTCACCATTTGTGGTCAGTTCTCAGAAAAGCAAGCGACTGCAAGGGTTCACAGCCTTGCGACCCACACGGATATCATCAAAGGCACCGCTGGGATTCGAACCCAGGATCTCCTGTTTACTAGACAGGCGCTTTAACCAACTAAGCCACGGCGCCTACCTCCACACTCTGCTGCTAGAAAGGCGACCCAGAGGATCAAAACATAGAGCAAAGATGCAAAAAAGACCCCCCCTCACACATGTTTATGGAGCTCCATTCACAAGGGCTGCAAAGACCATCTAAGCTACGGGAAGAGAAAGGAAGTCTGGCACTTCTCTGTGGTGACGGCCGGTCCTTGTGTGCAAGAGCCAAGAGGTTTCCGTAAGCAAATGTGGTAGTAAACTAAAGAGAAATGTTGAAGCCTTTTGACTACATTGACATTATTTAAATGAACACGTTGAGAACAAGAGGCCTCAAAAGCTTTCTGTAACCTGAGGGCAACACTGTGCAGTATGGAGTTGACAAGACGGCAAAAATCACGACTCTGGTGGGACTCGAACCCACAACCTTTGAATGGCCTCATTTTGCAATCTAGAAGTCCAATGCGCTATCCATTGCGCCACAGAGCCCACGTGATTGCCTGTCCGGGACACGTGGCGGTTTTTCATCTGGGCATCTGCACATCCAACACTGTAATGCTGTACACTCTGCGGGCAGAAAAGACAGGTCCTCGAGCCTCTGCACAGTTGAAACCCGATTCACAGTTCTGAGGCCCTCTGTCCAAGAACGGTCCCGGAGAGCAAAGCCAACGGAGTAGAGGCACCGCTGGGATTCGAACCCAGGATCTCCTGTTTACAAGACAGGCGCTTTGACCAGCTAAGCCACGGCGCCTTGCTGCCGGAGCGTATTAGCTTGGGACACTATCCTTCAACAACAGCTCTGGGATGGTTTGCAAATGGAAGCAACTGCAAAGGAAGACCTCGGTTTCACCATTTGTGGTCAGTTCTCAGAAAAGCAAGCGACTGCAAGGGTTCACAGCCTTGCGACCCACACGGATTTCGTCAAAGGCACCGCTGGGATTCGAACCCAGGATCTCCTGTTTACTAGACAGCAATTTAACCAACTAAGCCACGGCACCTACCTCCGCACTCTGCTGCCAGAAAGGCGACCCAGAGGATCAAAACATAGAGAAAAGATGCAAATCGTGGACCAGGCACTGGATAGCATAAAATAGTTTGTTGACAACTGCATGGGGGGTGGCCAGCTAGCCTCTGTGTTTGTTGGCCAGCTGTGTTCAGCAGGACTCCCAGACCCCCCGTCACACATGTTTATGGAGCTCCATTCACAAGGGCTGCAAAGACCATCTAAGCTACGGGAAGAGAAAGGAAGTCTGGCACTTCTCTGTGGTGACGGCCGGTCCTTGTGTGCAAGAGCCAAGAGGTTTCCGTAAGCAAATGTGGTAGTAAACCAAAGAGAAATGTTGAAGCCTTTTGACTACATTGACATTATTTAAATGAACACGTTGAGAACAAGAGGCCTCAAAAGCTTTCTGTAACCTGAGGGCAACACTGTGCAGTATGGGGTTGACAAGACGGCAAAAATCACGACTCTGGTGGGACTCGAACCCACAACCTTTGAATGGCCTCATTTTGCAATCTAGAAGTCCAATGCGCTATCCATTGCGCCACAGAGCCCACGTGATTGCCTGTCCGGGACACGTGGCGGTTTTTCATCTGGGCATCTGCACATCCAACACTGTAATGCTGTACACTCTGCGGGCAGAAAAGACAGGTCCTCGAGCCTCTGCACAGTTGAAACCCGATTCACAGTTCTGAGGCCCTCTGTCCAAGAACGGTCCCGGAGAGCAAAGCCAACGGAGTAGAGGCACCGCTGGGATTCGAACCCAGGATCTCCTGTTTACAAGACAGGCGCTTTGACCAGCTAAGCCACGGCGCCTTGCTGCCGAGACGTATTAGCTTGGGACACTATCCTTCAACAACAGCTCTGGGATGGTTTGCAAATGGAAGCAAATGCAAAGGAAGACCTCGGTTTCACCATTTGTGGTCAGTTCTCAGAAAAGCAAGCGACTGCAAGGGTTCACAGCCTTGCGAGACACACGGATATCGTCAAAGGCACCGCTGGGATTCGAACCCAGGATCTCCTGTTTACTAGACAGGCGCTTTAACCAACTAAGCCACGGCGCCTACCTCCGCACTCTGCCGCCAGAAAGGCGACCCAGAGGATCAAAACATAGAGAAAAGATGCAAATCGTGGACCAGGCACTGGATAGCATAAAATAGTTTGTTGACAACTGCATGGGGGGTGGCCAGCTAGCCTCTGTGTTTGTTGGCCAGCTGTGTTCAGCAGGACTCCCAGACCCCCCGTCACACATGTTTATGGAGCTCCATTCACAAGGGCTGCAAAGACCATCTAAGCTACGGGAAGAGAAAGGAAGTCTGGCACTTCTCTGTGGTGACGGCCGGTCCTTGTGTGCAAGAGCCAAGAGGTTTCCGTAAGCAAATGTGGTAGTAAACCAAAGAGAAATGTTGAAGCCTTTTGACTACATTGACATTATTTAAATGAACACGTTGAGAACAAGAGGCCTCAAAAGCTTTCTGTAACCTGAGGGCAACACTGTGCAGTATGGGGTTGACAAGACGGCAAAAATCACGACTCTGGTGGGACTCGAACCCACAACCTTTGAATGGCCTCATTTTGCAATCTAGAAGTCCAATGCGCTATCCATTGCGCCACAGAGCCCACGTGATTGCCTGTCCGGGACACGTGGCGGTTTTTCATCTGGGCATCTGCACATCCAACACTGTAATGCTGTACACTCTGCGGGCAGAGAAGACAGGTCCTCGAGCCTCTGCACAGTTGAAACCCGATTCAAAGTTCTGAGGCCCTCTGTCCAAGAACGGTCCCGGAGAGCAAAGCCAACAGAGTAGAGGCACCGCTGGGATTCGAACCCAGGATCTCCTGTTTACAAGACAGGCGCTTTGACCAGCTAAGCCACGGCGCCTTGCTGCCGAGACGTATTAGCTTGGGACACTATCCTTCAACAACAGCTCTGGGATGGTTTGCAAATGGAAGCAACTGCAAAGGAAGACCTCGGTTTCACCATTTGTGGTCAGTTCTCAGAAAAGCAAGCGACTGCAAGGGTTCACAGCCTTGCGACCCACACGGATATCGTCAAAGGCACCGCTGGGATTCGAACCCAGGATCTCCTGTTTACTAGACAGGCGCTTTAACCAACTAAGCCACGGCGCCTACCTCCGCACTCTCCTGCGACCCAGAGGCGACCCAGAGGATCAAAACATAGAGAAAAGATGCAAATCGTGGACCAGGCGCTGGATAGCATAAAATAGTTTGTTGACAACTGCATGGGGGGTGGCCAGCTAGCCTCTGTGTTTGTTGGCAAGCTGTGTTCAGCAGGACTCCCAGACCCCCCGTCACACGTTTATGGAGCTCCATTCACAAGGGCTGCAAAGACCATCTAAGCTACGGGAAGAGAAAGGAAGTCTGGCACTTCTCTGTGGTGACGGCCGGTCCTTGTGTGCAAGAGCCAAGAGGTTTCCGTAAGCAAATGTGGTAGTAAACCAAAGAGAAATGTTGAAGCCTTTTGACTACATTGACATTATTTAAATGAACACGTTGAGAACAAGAGGCCTCAAAAGCTTTCTGTAACCTGAGGGCAACACTGTGCAGTATGGGGTTGACAAGACGGCAAAAATCACGACTCTGGTGGGACTCGAACCCACAACCTTTGAATGCTGTACACTCTGCAGGCAGAAAAGACAGGTCCTCGAGCCTCCGCACAGTTGAAACACAATTCAAAGTTCTGAGGCCCTCTGTCCAAGAACAGTCCCAGAGAGCAAAGCCAACGGAGTAGAGGCACCGCTGGGATTCGAACCCAGGATCTCCTGTTTACAAGACAGGCACTTTGACCAGCTAAGCCACGGCGCCTTGCTGCCGAGACGTATTAGCTTGGGACACTATCCTTCAACAACAGCTCTGGGATGGTTTGCAAATGGAAGCAACTGCAAAGGAAGACCTCGGTTTCACCATTTGTGGTCAGTTCTCAGAAAAGCAAGCGACTGCAAGGGTTCACAGCCTTGCGACCCACACGGATATCGTCAAAGGCACCGCTGGGATTCGAACCCAGGATCTCCTGTTTACTAGACAGGCGCTTTAACCAACTAAGCCACGGCGCCTACCTCCACACTCTGCTGCCAGAAAGGCGACCCAGAGGATCAAAACATAGAGCAAAGATGCAAAAAAGACCCCCCCTCACACATGTTTATGGAGCTCCATTCACAAGGGCTGCAAAGACCATCTAAGCTACGGGAAGAGAAAGGAAGTCTGGCACTTCTCTGTGGTGACGGCCGGTCCTTGTGTGCAAGAGCCAAGAGGTTTCCGTAAGCAAATGTGGTAGTAAACCAAAGAGAAATGTTGAAGCCTTTTGACTACATTGACATTATTTAAAGGAACACGTTGAGAACAAGAGGCCTCAAAAGCTTTCTGTAACCTGAGGGCAACACTGTGCAGTATGGGGTTGACAAGACGGCAAAAATCACGACTCTGGTGGGACTCGAACCCACAACCTTTGAATGCTGTACACTCTGCGGGCAGAAAAGACAGGTCCTCGAGCCTCCGCACAGTTGAAACACAATTCAAAGTTCTGAGGCCCTCTGTCCAAGAACAGTCCCAGAGAGCAAAGCCAACGGAGTAGAGGCACCGCTGGGATTCGAACCCAGGATCTCCTGTTTACAAGACAGGCGCTTTGACCAGCTAAGCCACGGCGCCTTGCTGCCGAGACGTATTAGCTTGGGACACTATCCTTCAACAACAGCTCTGGGATGGTTTGCAAATGGAAGCAACTGCAAAGGAAGACCTCGGTTTCACCATTTGTGGTCAGTTCTCAGAAAAGCAAGCGACTGCAAGGGTTCACAGCCTTGCGACCCACACGGATATCATCAAAGGCACCGCTGGGATTCGAACCCAGGATCTCCTGTTTACTAGACAGGCGCTTTAACCAACTAAGCCACGGCGCCTACCTCCACACTCTGCTGCTAGAAAGGCGACCCAGAGGATCAAAACATAGAGCAAAGATGCAAAAAAGACCCCCCCTCACACATGTTTATGGAGCTCCATTCACAAGGGCTGCAAAGACCATCTAAGCTACGGGAAGAGAAAGGAAGTCTGGCACTTCTCTGTGGTGACGGCCGGTCCTTGTGTGCAAGAGCCAAGAGGTTTCCGTAAGCAAATGTGGTAGTAAACCAAAGAGAAATGTTGAAGCCTTTTGACTACATTGACATTATTTAAATGAACACGTTGAGAACAAGAGGCCTCAAAAGCTTTCTGTAACCTGAGGGCAACACTGTGCAGTATGGAGTTGACAAGACGGCAAAAATCACGACTCTGGTGGGACTCGAACCCACAACCTTTGAATGGCCTCATTTTGCAATCTAGAAGTCCAATGCGCTATCCATTGCGCCACAGAGCCCACGTGATTGCCTGTCCGGGACACGTGGCGGTTTTTCATCTGGGCATCTGCACATCCAACACTGTAATGCTGTACACTCTGCGGGCAGAAAAGACAGGTCCTCGAGCCTCTGCACAGTTGAAACCCGATTCACAGTTCTGAGGCCCTCTGTCCAAGAACGGTCCCGGAGAGCAAAGCCAACGGAGTAGAGGCACCGCTGGGATTCGAACCCAGGATCTCCTGTTTACAAGACAGGCGCTTTGACCAGCTAAGCCACGGCGCCTTGCTGCCGAGACGTATTAGCTTGGGACACTATCCTTCAACAACAGCTCTGGGATGGTTTGCAAATGGAAGCAACTGCAAAGGAAGACCTCGGTTTCACCATTTGTGGTCAGTTCTCAGAAAAGCAAGCGACTGCAAGGGTTCACAGCCTTGCGACCCACACGGATATCATCAAAGGCACCGCTGGGATTCGAACCCAGGATCTCCTGTTTACTAGACAGGCGCTTTAACCAACTAAGCCACGGCGCCTACCTCCACACTCTGCTGCTAGAAAGGCGACCCAGAGGATCAAAACATAGAGCAAAGATGCAAAAAAGACCCCCCCTCACACATGTTTATGGAGCTCCATTCACAAGGGCTGCAAAGACCATCTAAGCTACGGGAAGAGAAAGGAAGTCTGGCACTTCTCTGTGGTGACGGCCGGTCCTTGTGTGCAAGAGCCAAGAGGTTTCCGTAAGCAAATGTGGTAGTAAACCAAAGAGAAATGTTGAAGCCTTTTGACTACATTGACATTATTTAAATGAACACGTTGAGAACAAGAGGCCTCAAAAGCTTTCTGTAACCTGAGGGCAACACTGTGCAGTATGGAGTTGACAAGACGGCAAAAATCACGACTCTGGTGGGACTCGAACCCACAACCTTTGAATGGCCTCATTTTGCAATCTAGAAGTCCAATGCGCTATCCATTGCGCCACAGAGCCCACGTGATTGCCTGTCCGGGACACGTGGCGGTTTTTCATCTGGGCATCTGCACATCCAACACTGTAATGCTGTACACTCTGCGGGCAGAAAAGACAGGTCCTCGAGCCTCTGCACAGTTGAAACCCGATTCACAGTTCTGAGGCCCTCTGTCCAAGAACGGTCCCGGAGAGCAAAGCCAACGGAGTAGAGGCACCGCTGGGATTCGAACCCAGGATCTCCTGTTTACAAGACAGGCGCTTTGACCAGCTAAGCCACGGCGCCTTGCTGCCGGAGCGTATTAGCTTGGGACACTATCCTTCAACAACAGCTCTGGGATGGTTTGCAAATGGAAGCAACTGCAAAGGAAGACCTCGGTTTCACCATTTGTGGTCAGTTCTCAGAAAAGCAAGCGACTGCAAGGGTTCACAGCCTTGCGACCCACACGGATTTCGTCAAAGGCACCGCTGGGATTCGAACCCAGGATCTCCTGTTTACTAGACAGCAATTTAACCAACTAAGCCACGGCACCTACCTCCGCACTCTGCTGCCAGAAAGGCGACCCAGAGGATCAAAACATAGAGAAAAGATGCAAATCGTGGACCAGGCACTGGATAGCATAAAATAGTTTGTTGACAACTGCATGGGGGGTGGCCAGCTAGCCTCTGTGTTTGTTGGCCAGCTGTGTTCAGCAGGACTCCCAGACCCCCCGTCACACATGTTTATGGAGCTCCATTCACAAGGGCTGCAAAGACCATCTAAGCTACGGGAAGAGAAAGGAAGTCTGGCACTTCTCTGTGGTGACGGCCGGTCCTTGTGTGCAAGAGCCAAGAGGTTTCCGTAAGCAAATGTGGTAGTAAACCAAAGAGAAATGTTGAAGCCTTTTGACTACATTGACATTATTTAAATGAACACGTTGAGAACAAGAGGCCTCAAAAGCTTTCTGTAACCTGAGGGCAACACTGTGCAGTATGGGGTTGACAAGACGGCAAAAATCACGACTCTGGTGGGACTCGAACCCACAACCTTTGAATGCTGTACACTCTGCGGGCAGAAAAGACAGGTCCTCGAGCCTCCGCACAGTTGAAACACAATTCAAAGTTCTGAGGCCCTCTGTCCAAGAACAGTCCCAGAGAGCAAAGCCAACGGAGTAGAGGCACCGCTGGGATTCGAACCCAGGATCTCCTGTTTACAAGACAGGCGCTTTGACCAGCTAAGCCACGGCGCCTTGCTGCCGAGACGTATTAGCTTGGGACACTATCCTTCAACAACAGCTCTGGGATGGTTTGCAAATGGAAGCAAATGCAAAGGAAGACCTCGGTTTCACCATTTGTGGTCAGTTCTCAGAAAAGCAAGCGACTGCAAGGGTTCACAGCCTTGCGAGACACACGGATATCGTCAAAGGCACCGCTGGGATTCGAACCCAGGATCTCCTGTTTACTAGACAGGCGCTTTAACCAACTAAGCCACGGCGCCTACCTCCGCACTCTGCTGCCAGAAAGGCGACCCAGAGGATCAAAACATAGAGAAAAGATGCAAATCGTGGACCAGGCACTGGATAGCATAAAATAGTTTGTTGACAACTGCATGGGGGGTGGCCAGCTAGCCTCTGTGTTTGTTGGCCAGCTGTGTTCAGCAGGACTCCCAGACCCCCCGTCACACATGTTTATGGAGCTCCATTCACAAGGGCTGCAAAGACCATCTAAGCTACGGGAAGAGAAAGGAAGTCTGGCACTTCTCTGTGGTGACGGCCGGTCCTTGTGTGCAAGAGCCAAGAGGTTTCCGTAAGCAAATGTGGTAGTAAACCAAAGAGAAATGTTGAAGCCTTTTGACTACATTGACATTATTTAAATGAACACGTTGAGAACAAGAGGCCTCAAAAGCTTTCTGTAACCTGAGGGCAACACTGTGCAGTATGGGGTTGACAAGACGGCAAAAATCACGACTCTGGTGGGACTCGAACCCACAACCTTTGAATGCTGTACACTCTGCGGGCAGAAAAGACAGGTCCTCGAGCCTCCGCACAGTTGAAACACAATTCAAAGTTCTGAGGCCCTCTGTCCAAGAACAGTCCCAGAGAGCAAAGCCAACGGAGTAGAGGCACCGCTGGGATTCGAACCCAGGATCTCCTGTTTACAAGACAGGCGCTTTGACCAGCTAAGCCACGGCGCCTTGCTGCCGAGACGTATTAGCTTGGGACACTATCCTTCAACAACAGCTCTGGGATGGTTTGCAAATGGAAGCAACTGCAAAGGAAGACCTCGGTTTCACCATTTGTGGTCAGTTCTCAGAAAAGCAAGCGACTGCAAGGGTTCACAGCCTTGCGACCCACACGGATATCGTCAAAGGCACCGCTGGGATTCGAACCCAGGATCTCCTGTTTACTAGACAGGCGCTTTAACCAACTAAGCCACGGCGCCTACCTCCACACTCTGCTGCCAGAAAGGCGACCCAGAGGATCAAAACATAGAGCAAAGATGCAAAAAAGACCCCCCCTCACACATGTTTATGGAGCTCCATTCACAAGGGCTGCAAAGACCATCTAAGCTACGGGAAGAGAAAGGAAGTCTGGCACTTCTCTGTGGTGACGGCCGGTCCTTGTGTGCAAGAGCCAAGAGGTTTCCGTAAGCAAATGTGGTAGTAAACCAAAGAGAAATGTTGAAGCCTTTTGACTACATTGACATTATTTAAATGAACACGTTGAGAACAAGAGGCCTCAAAAGCTTTCTGTAACCTGAGGGCAACACTGTGCAGTATGGGGTTGACAAGACGGCAAAAATCACGACTCTGGTGGGACTCGAACCCACAACCTTTGAATGCTGTACACTCTGCGGGCAGAAAAGACAGGTCCTCGAGCCTCCGCACAGTTGAAACACAATTCAAAGTTCTGAGGCCCTCTGTCCAAGAACAGTCCCAGAGAGCAAAGCCAACGGAGTAGAGGCACCGCTGGGATTCGAACCCAGGATCTCCTGTTTACAAGACAGGCGCTTTGACCAGCTAAGCCACGGCGCCTTGCTGCCGAGACGTATTAGCTTGGGACACTATCCTTCAACAACAGCTCTGGGATGGTTTGCAAATGGAAGCAACTGCAAAGGAAGACCTCGGTTTCACCATTTGTGGTCAGTTCTCAGAAAAGCAAGCGACTGCAAGGGTTCACAGCCTTGCGACCCACACGGATATCATCAAAGGCACCGCTGGGATTCGAACCCAGGATCTCCTGTTTACTAGACAGGCGCTTTAACCAACTAAGCCACGGCGCCTACCTCCACACTCTGCTGCTAGAAAGGCGACCCAGAGGATCAAAACATAGAGCAAAGATGCAAAAAAGACCCCCCCTCACACATGTTTATGGAGCTCCATTCACAAGGGCTGCAAAGACCATCTAAGCTACGGGAAGAGAAAGGAAGTCTGGCACTTCTCTGTGGTGACGGCCGGTCCTTGTGTGCAAGAGCCAAGAGGTTTCCGTAAGCAAATGTGGTAGTAAACCAAAGAGAAATGTTGAAGCCTTTTGACTACATTGACATTATTTAAATGAACACGTTGAGAACAAGAGGCCTCAAAAGCTTTCTGTAACCTGAGGGCAACACTGTGCAGTATGGGGTTGACAAGACGGCAAAAATCACGACTCTGGTGGGACTCGAACCCACGACCTTAGAATGGCCTCATTTTGCAATCTAGAAGTCCAATGCGCTATCCATTGCGCCACAGAGCCCACGTGTTTGCCTGTCCGGGACACGTGGCAGTTTTTCATCTGGGCATCTGCACATCCAACACTGTAATGCTGTACACTCTGCGGGCAGAGAAGACAGGTCCTCGAGCCTCTGCACAGTTGAAACCCGATTCAAAGTTCTGAGGCCCTCTGTCCAAGAACGGTCCCGGAGAGCAAAGCCAACGGAGTAGAGGCACCGCTGGGATTCGAAACCAGGATCTCCTGTTTACAAAACAGGTGCTTTGACCAGCTAAGCCACGGAGCCTTGCTGCCGAGACGTATTAGCTTGGGACACTATCCTTCAACAACAGCTCTGGGATGGTTTGCAAATGGAAGCAACTGCAAAGGAAGACCTCGGTTTCAACATTTGTGGTCAGTTCTCAGAAAAGCAAGCGACTGCAAGGGTTCACAGCCTTGCAACCCACACGGATATCGTCAAAGGCACCGCTGGGATTCAAACCCAGGATCTCCTGTTTACTAGACAGGCGCTTTAACCAACTAAGCCACGGCACCTACCTCCGCACTCTGCTGCCAGAAAGGCGACCCAGAGGATCAAAACATAGAGAAAAGATGCAAATCGTGGACCAGGCACTGGATAGCATAAAATAGTTTGTTGACAACTGCATGGGGGGTGGCCAGCTAGCCTCTGTGTTTGTTGGCCAGCTGTGTTCAGCAGGACTCCCAGACCCCCCGTCACACATGTTTATGGAGCTCCATTCACAAGGGCTGCAAAGACCATCTAAGCTACGGGAAGAGAAAGGAAGTCTGGCACTTCTCTGTGGTGACGGCCGGTCCTTGTGTGCAAGAGCCAAGAGGTTTCCGTAAGCAAATGTGGTAGTAAACCAAAGAGAAATGTTGAAGCCTTTTGACTACATTGACATTATTTAAATGAACACATTGAGAACAAGAGGCCTCAAAAGCTTTCTGTAACCTGAGGGCAACACTGTACAGTATGGGGTTGACAAGACAGCAAAGGTCACGACTCTGGTGGGACTCAAACCCACAACCTTTGAATGGCCTCATTTTGCAATCTAGAAGTCCAATGCGCTATCCATTGCACCACAGAGCCCAAGTGATTGCCTGGCCGGGACACGTGGCGGTTTTTCATCTGGGCATCTGCACATCCAACACTGTAATGCTGTACACTCTGCGGGCAGAAAAGACAGGTCATTGAGCCTCTGCACAGACCAGGTGCAAATTGTGGACCAGGCGCTGCATAGCATAAAATTGTTTGTTGACAACTGCGTGGGGGGTGGCCAGCTAGCCTCTGTGTTTGTTGGCCAGCTGTGTTCAGCAGGACTCCCAGAACCCCCGTCACAAATGTTTATGGAGCTCCATTCACAAGGTCTGCAAAGACCATCTAAGCTACGGGAAGAGAAAGGAAGTCTGGCACTTCTCTGAGCTACAGAGACCACGTGGTTGCCTGGCCGGGCCACGTGATGGTTTTTCATCTGGGCATTTGCACATCCAATGCTGTACACTCTGCGGGCAGAAAACACAGGTCCTTGAGCCTCTGCACAATTGAAACCTGATTCAAAATTCTGAGACCCTCTGTCCAAGAATGCTCCCATAGAGCAAAACCAACGGTGGAGAGGCACTGCTGGGATTCGAACCCAGCATCCACATCCTGCACCACTATGTTTAAATAGCAAATGCATTTGCGCCCCTTTTGTGCGCCCATTTGCTTGTTGGTCTGAAAACGAGGTATGTTCAGGCACATTTTTTTTGCGTGTTGCTATTTTGAGGCAACTGAAATGGACTGCGCCATTGACTTTAGACCAGGATTTTGTTGGTGAATGGTGCAGTCTATTTCAGTTTCCTCAAAATAGCAACAATGTTTTTTTTGTTATTTAAAGAGTGCTTTAGTAATGCGCGCCTATAGGCGGGTCCTACAATCTGCTTATTACACACACAAGGACGTGCAGCAGCACAAAAACATGCCAAATATAAAAAAATAAAAGGATTACAATGTAAAAGATTAATATTGTGTACATAAAGATATGATGGAATCCGGCTTGTCCCGTAGATTACATGCTCGCGCGCTTTAACCTCGTGCACGAGCAGATCCGTTTGCGGAAAGTCACAACAGTGGTGGGACTCGAACCCACAAGCTTTAGCCGTATTTCTACTGCAAGAACTTTCACCAGGAACGAGGGAATTTGGGGTGGTACTTGGTGTGTTTCGACCGCAGGGACCATGGTCTAAATGAAGTTCCAAATAATATCTCCCCCTCAGAAAGTCCCTGCTCATGGGGTAGTACTTGTTCAAAGTTCAGGAACTTGGGCGCTGAACATGTTGATTGGTTGACTCCACGAAGCATTTTATTTCAACCACCATTTTTAAAAGTCTGTTGCGGTGCATGCAGTAAGAGTTGTTTGCTATTCTAATCAACAATGGTGGTTAAAAATTACGACCAATGGACCGACAGCGAGGTTCAGGCTTTATTAAGCTTATATGCAGAGGATGAAATCCAGTGGGAACTGGAAAGTCACGCACAGTCCTATGTCACCTGACTAATTTGCCTAATCTTTATGGTACTTTAGACCTTGATGGAAATGCAGAGAGCAACAGGTCTGGAAGAAAAAGTTCCTGGGACAGACTGTTCTGGGTTATTTCGATGGAAACGCAGCTTTAGGCTGGCCTCATTTTCTAGAAGTCCAATGTGCTATCCATTGCTCCACAGAGTCAGCCAGATTGCTTGCCTAGGTCACGTAATTCTTTTGGGCATTTGCACATCCTACCCTGTGAGGTTGCACACTCTGCGGCCAGAAAAGACAGATTCTTGAGCCTCTGCACAATTGAAACCCAATTCAATGACCGTCTACGCTACAGAAAGAGAAGTCTGTCACTACTCTGTGGTGATGGCCTGTACATGTGTGCAAGAGCCAAGAGGATTCAATAAGCAAATGTGGTAGAAAACAATGAACATTTCTGACGTCCTGTATCCAAATGATGCAAGTTAGACACTCTCATACCAAGGGGGCAGGGGGCAGGGGGCAGGGGGCAGTTTTGGCCTAATGGTTAGAGAGTCTGAATTGTAATCCGAAGATCGCAAGTGGGGGGAGTGAATGAACAGTGCTTTCTTCCACTCTCATTACACTTGAGCAAGACACCTAACCAGTTTCCATACCGGCGTGATGACTCTGATCTTCAACCATATGGAACTGGATAAATATTCTGAATGTTCCGATCCAATCTTACTTCTAACCTGTAATGCTGCCTGAAGCATACACTGTTCATTCGTTGGCCAGAGTGGCCCCCCAATTGCCCTTACGAAAAAGAAGTATACTTAAAGTTCATTTTATGAAGTATACTTCAGTAATTTTCAAGTATATTTTTAAGTATACATTATGTAGTAAGTATACTAATGTCAATATGTACTAGTAGTAAACTTGTAAGTGTACTATTTTAATACCGCTTGGGACTAAATTGGCCTACTTTTAGTATATAAAAGTATATGTTTAAGTGTACTATAAGTGTAACAGTAGTAAACTTTAAGTGCACAACTAGTTCATAATTACGTTTCTCATTTGTACTGCAAGTGAACTTATGGGTATACTAGTAGTTTACTATTTTAATACTTTTATACTTTACTTTGAAGTATACTTTGAATAATTAAACTTTTAAGTATATCTATAGTAATAATAATAATTCCTTACATTTATATAGCGCTTTTCTCTGCACTCAAAGCGCTTTACATAGAAGGGGGAATCTCCTCAACCACCACCAATGTGCAGCATCCACCTGGATGATGCGACGGCAGCCATATTGCGCCAGTACGCCCACCACACACCAGCTTACTGGTGGAGAGGAGACAGTGATGAAGCCAATCAGTATATGGGGATGATTAGGAGGCCATGATGGACAGAGGCCAAGGGGCAAATTTGGCCAGGATGCCGGGGTTACACCCCTACTCTTTTTCGAAGGACATCCTGGGATTTTTAATGACCACAGAGAGTCAGGACCTCGGTTTAACGTCTCATCCGAAGGACAGATGTAGTACATGTATAGGCCAAATATACTTGGACTTTTCTCTCAGTATAAGTCAAGTACACTTAAGTGTAATTAAGTATATTTCTGAGAAGTACATGAAGTATATTTTTGAGAAGTATATAAAATGTAGACTGAAAGTATGCTTTCTTCTTTATAGTTGAAAAGAAGTATAGTAATAGAACTCTTGAATAAACTTTTCGTAAGGGAATTATTATCGCTGTGTACAAGATCAGGTTCAGTTCCATGCTTATTTTATTTAGTCTATATTCCACTTCCTGCTCAGCTACTGTTCGGACGCCCTTGCTTACTGCTCCGCGCTTTGTTCTATCGCTTTTACATTTTATCTCCTATATTTTTATATTTTATTTCCTTTTACCACCTAATTTTAACTTCAGCAAATCAGCACAGTGCTCATACGACAAAGTTTGGATTACTACAAAAACGCAGAATTCTTTTACCCGACCAGCTTACATTCCGGGAAAGGAAAACACAACTGCCTACAAGGATAAGAGAAAATGTCTCTTCTGGTTCAAGAATCTACTTGCTGCACCAACTGCCACAGACTTTTACAAAGGATTGCAGTTCTTGAAACAAAGTTACTTACGGGACCACCAAACCAGACGGAACACACAACAGAGCTTCATCATGGACACCCTCAGCATACCGGTGAGTCCCATGAAACTAGTGCTCCTCGACAGGTAGAGAAACAAGCCGATCGACTTACAAATCGATGGCACAAACGGAGTGAGACCCAAAGGCACTCGAGACATCAGATTGTCACGAGCATCACATATTGCCGCAGTAGCATCCTCTACCCCAGATACAGCTCTGACAAGGATTGCAAACACTGGTCTCCTACCACCGCCTATACATCTTGAGAACAGATTTGAAGTACTAATGAATGTAAATGAGGAATCCCCAAACGTGATGAATGTGATCGAAAACAGACTGAATAGGCCAGTAGCTAACACTGATGCTAACTGGCGCTCAAGGTCGAGCAGACAGCGGCACTCAGCTCAGAGCGCTGCCGAGCCCAGGACTCTTGATAGTGGGGGACTCCATAATCAGAAACATTAGCGGCAGGGATACAACTACGTGCTGCCTTCCACAAGCAACAACTTCTGATATAAACAGGGAACTTCAGAACATTCTGATGAAACATAAGACTGCAAATCGACTCATCATTCATGTGGGGAAGAATGATATTCATAAAGAGCAGTCAGAACTCCTTAAGAAGGATTTCAATTAACTTTTTGAAACACTTAAAAGATTGACACGGTTGCTTGGGCTAAATACATGGCTGCAAAAAACCTGCAACATAAAAGGAGTAAACTTCATTGACAATTTCAATCTTTTCTGGAGTCAGAGACAACTTTTTCATCGGGATGGCCATCACCCAAACAAACTTGGTTCAAGAGTGTTAAAGGACAATATCTACTTCTCCCTCAATCATCCTTCTGCAGTGTGTGCCAATCCACTCAATCTGAACGGCACACGGCCACACACACCTGGACACAGTATGAATGACCACGGGACTTCACTTCAGCAGCAAAATGGACATGCGGTTGACATATCACACAAGGACAATGATAACACCACTCCGCCACAACAACCTCTGCTCACGGACTCAATCTCTGCTGAACCCTGCCCACAGAGCTCACCACAGACAGACATATTAGAACTGCTCGAAGATTCAGCACTCAAGGACGACTTCCTGGAAAACAGCCAGGGAAGCCAGGACAGCATATCACAGCCTCCGATAACACCAGAGAAACAGCCCCTTTCACCAGACACTTTTTCCCTCTCTCCAGCATCGCCACATCTGTGCTTCTCACAGAAAATAGAAGAACTGGTGTATGCTGGAACCAAACTATCCCACTCTTTTGCTGCAAGCCCCCAGATACCAACCAAAAAACGACAGGCACCGCAACCACCCGCACCAAAGCCCACACCAAAGCCTGCGGGCCCAGCTCGCCCTCCCCCTCCTGTGAGAGCTCTTCGGCCTCTGCCACAACGCCAGGGCCCACACCCTCCTCCATCTGCTCAAGGTGATATGTGTCGGGTCCCCGCTATGATAACAGTAACTTTCTCAAATGTTTACAGAACAAGCGGGAACCCAGTGTGCCTGTATCTTTCTCTATTGCTGTTCTATTACAAGACAGAAAGTCTAAGGCCTTCAATAGCCGTACAGCAAACCAAACTAATCTGGTGCCTATTACACGTCAAACTAAGATTGATGTGGGGACAAAAAGTAAGACTGTTAAGTTAGCACTTTTAAACATTCGTTCACTTACAAATAAATCACTTCTAGTCAATGACTTAATAACCACAAACAACCTGGATTTTATGCTTCTAAATGAAACCTGGCTAGAAGACAGCTGCAGTGCAACAATCCTCAATGAAGCAGCCCCTCCTAACTTTACTTTTATGAGTGTCTGCAGAGCTGTTAAGAGAGGTGGGGGTCTAGCTGCTCTTTTTAAAGATATCTATCAATGTAAGCAAATATCATTTGGGAATTACCCTTCTTTCGAATATCTGGGTATTGTGTTAAAAGGTGCTCCACGCATTTTACTTATCATTATTTACAGGCCTCCAAAATACTCTCTAGCCTTTGCTGAGGACTTTACAGAACTGTTATCAACAATTACCTCAGAGTTTGACTGTTTTGCCATTGCTGGAGATTTTAACATCCACATAGATAGTGCAGAAAACAATATGGCAAAAGAAATCAATACTGTTTTAAAAACTTTTGATCTGACTCAGCATGTACATGGACCCACACACAATCGCGGACACACTCTAGATTTACTTATCAGTAAGGGTCTGAACATTTCACTGATTGTTATTAAGGATGTAGCACTGTCTGATCATTTCTGTATTTTCTTTGATATATTGATCTCTCCTGCCACTGAAGCTAGATCTGTGTCTGTCAAGAAGAGATGCTTAAACGAGAACACTAGTGTACTATTTATGAAGGCTATATCCTTAACACCAAGCATATCTGCAGACTCTGTTGATTTTCTCCTTGATTCTTTTAACTCAAAAGTTAAAAGTGTAATTGATGATATTGCTCCTGTGAAAGTCAGGAAGAAGAGTGGCAGACAAAAAGCACCTTGGAGAAACTCAACAGCAGTGAAAAATATGAAAAGACAATGCAGAAAAGCAGAGCGCATGTGGCGGAAGACAAAACTTGTAGTCCATTATAACATCTACAAAGACAGCCTTCATGCTTTCAATATGGAACTAGGCAAAGCTAGACAGACTTTCTTCTCAAATATTATAAACACCAATTTAAACAACACACGCATTCTTTTTGCTACTGTAGAGAGACTGACAAACCCCCCCAAGCCAGATTCCCAGTGAAATGCTCTCAGACAACAAGTGCAGTGAGTTTGCTTCTTCTCTGAGAAAATCAATAATATCAGAAAGGTGATCAGCACATCCGTGAGTTGCACTGAGGTCAGACAGATCAGACCACCTGAGAAAGTAGTTACTATGTCTGATTTCAAAGAAATTGATGGCAAAATTTTGGAAGAAACTGTACAGCACCTTAAAACATCAACCTGCGCTCTTGACACACTTCCCACATCGTTTTTCAAAAGTGTGTTAAACAGTTTAGAATCTTCTAGAAGTGGTAAATGCCTCACTTCTCTCTGGGAGTTTTCCAAACTCCCTGAAAACTGCAGTTGTCAAGCCCCTCCTGAAAAAGAGCAATCTGGATAAGACCATATTAAGCAACTATAGACCGATCTCAAATCTTCCTTTCATAGGCAAGATCATTGAAAAAGTTGTCTTCAATCAGCTGAACAAATTCCTGAGCTTGAATGGATCCTTTGACAATTTTCAATCTGGTTTCCGACCGCACCACAGCACAGAGACAGCGCTCATAAAGATAATAAACGATATTCGCTTAAATACTGATACAGGCAAATTATCGGTGCTGGTACTACTCGACCTCAGTGCTGCATTTGACACTGTCGATCATAACATACTTCTTGACAGGCTGGAAAACTGGGTGGGGCTTTCTGGGATAGTCCTAAAATGGTTAGATGGGAGAGGTTATTATGTGAGTATAGGAGACCATAAGTCTGAGTGGACATCCATGACATGCGGAGTCCCTCAAGGCTCAATTCTTGCGCCACTCCTGTTCAACCTGTATATGCTCCCAATGAGCCAAATAATGAGAAAGAACCAAATTGCTTACCACAGCTATGCAGACGACACACAGATCTACTTAGCCCTATCGCCTAATGACTACAGCCCCATTGATTCCCTGTGCCAATGCACTGACGAAGTCAACAGTTGGATGTGTCAAAACTTTCTTCAGTTAAACAAAGACAAAACTGAAGTCATTGCGTTTGGAAACAAAGATGAAGTTCTCAAGGTGAACGCATACCTTCACTCTAGGGGTCAAACAACTAAACATCAAGTCAGGAATCTTGGTGTGACACTAGAGTCAGACCTTAGTTTCAGTAGTCATGTCAAAGCAATAACTAAATCAGCATACTATCATCTGAAAAATATTGTAAGAATAAGATGCTTTGTTTCCAGACAAGACTTAGAGAAACTTGTGCATGCTTTCATCACCAGCAGGGTGGATTATTGTAATGGACTCCTCACTGGCCTTCCCAAAAAGACCATAAGACAGTTGCAGCTCATACAGAACGCTGCCGCCAGGATTCTGAGCAGAGCCAGAAAATATGAACATATCACACCAGTCCTCAGGTCTTTACACTGGCTCCAAGTTAAATTTAGGATTGATTTTAAAGTATTATTACTGGTATATAAATCATTCAATGGCCTAGGACCTCAATATATTGCAGATATGCTCACTGAATATAAACCCAACAGATCACTCAGATCATTAGGATCATATCAGCTAGAAATACCAAGGGTTCACTTTAAGCATGGCGAGTCTGCTTTTAGCTATTATGCCAGCCACAGCTGGAACCAGCTTCCAGAGGAGATCAGACGTGGTCCTACAGTAGTCACATTCAAATCCAGACTCAAAACACATCTGTTTAGCTATGCATTTACTGATTGAGCACTGTGCCGCTGTTCGTCCGACTGTTTGTACTGTACTGTATTTTATTTTTCTAAACCATTTTAATTATTCTTATTTCTTTTTATTATTTTAATTTCTTCTACGTAAAGCACTTTGAATTGCCATTGTGTATGAAATGTGCTATATAAATAAACTTGCCTTGCCTATATATTTTTATTTTATTTAGCTATTCCACCCGAAACTTGTTACATGTTAGTTTATAAGACAGTGTGTGTTACGTGCCACATGCACTAACATATAGCGTGACGCCTATTAAAAGGTGTCGCCCGGAGTTCCATCTCCTGCTCCCGTAAACACACAACGACAACAAGGTAGTCAGCAGAAAGTCAGGTTTTATTTTTACATGTAGGGGTAAGACTTTGTTTGTTATGAAAGGGAAATTATAATTCAAAAATGAGAGGATTCAATCGGCCAAAACAACAAACAAAACGGGTCTTCTAACTAAGTTTTAAGTCATCTTACCAGGAATTAGAAATAACAAAAGTACAGTTCTTACCTCCCTGCTAGCCAGTAAACATGAGAAAAAGTAAAAGGAAAAATAGGGCCGCAGACCTCTCAATATCTTTAGTTAAAGCTATAGGATGACACAATTACCGTCCTATACCGCTAACAGTCAGGAATGCCGCACACAAGCAGCTTACTCTACGAAAGAAACACACGACAGCCAACCGGCTTTTCCGTACCACTGTATCGGACACAACTCTTATCACACACACTATACAACAGCGTGAAGCAGGAGGGGGAACTCGACGAACAAGCCTTCCACACGGCTTATATTCACACGAGGAGTCCATCAGCCCCGCCCTTCTAATCAGCTGCACCTGTGACACTCAAATGAGCGCAAAATGACAGAGAGAGAGAGCAAAAAGAGAACAAAAAGAAACCATGCGCACACTCATTTGTTCTATACAATATAAACCATAGACAGTAAAAGAAATGGACACAGCGACCCCATTGGATTCAACGGAGACAAAGTGAAGCCTTACTTCCTGGGGGTCCAGCGTACTGCGCAGACTCAAACTGAGCTTGACGCCGTAGATGTGACGTGAGCAAACCGTCTGTCTTCTAGTAGCTGTGCCAAGAGAAATCTGAATCATTCCCTTCCGAGACTTGCAGAGACGGAGAGTGTGAGTAGGAGCTGTCTATGAGCTAGGAGCAGGAGAAACTTTTAGTAGGTGTTCTGATTAATTACTTTGTCATTTTGCCTCCACGTCCTCCCGATTGCCCGCGCGCTTCTCCTCCTGTCCATACGGTAATTTCCTACTGTGCGACAGAGAGTCGCGTGGCTATGACGCAATCGTTAGCCTATTTTTACAAAAATTGCTTCTACGGGGCCATAACGTAAGCTACAAGGTAATGAAGCCTTTTATACATTTTCGTGTTTCTTTAGAAATAAATAATGGACGAATGGAGTCTTTAAACGCCTCAGATGTGAAGTTATTCGCTGTCAAAGTGACGCCAAAATGAATGGGAGTCAATGGGATGCTAACAGCAGGTGGGGGTCCGCTAGCCAATGGCGGCGCCCGGGGGTACCTTCAAAATAATAGAAATCCATGCCCCCCTGATATAAACACACTTACGTTCTGATACGTAACAGTGTGTAATATTATGTTTTTAAAAAAAGTATTTAATAAGCTACTCAATCAAAATAGTAAACACAAGTACAAGCCAAGAATACTTAGAATACTTAATTATACTTTTAAGTATATCTCGATCAACAAGTATAGGCCAAATATACTTAGACTTTTCTGTCAGTAAGTCAACTATACTTAAATGGAATTTGAAGTATATTTAAGTACATAAAGTATATTTCTGAGAAGTACATAAAAAGTAGACTGAAAGTATACTTTCTTATTTTTTAGTTTAAAAGAAGTATACTAATAGCACACTTGAATACAATTCTTTTTCGTAAGGGGGAGTCTGGTTTCTCCCAAGGTTTTTTTCTCCATTTCTCCATTCACCTGATGGAGTTTTGGTTCCTTGCCACTGTCACCTTTGGTTTTTGGCTTGCTTAGTTGGGGACACTTAATATTCAACAATATTATTGACCTGCCTGCATTGACACTATTATATGAGAACTGAATTGAGCTGGACGACGACAGCCCTGTTTTCTCCAGAGTGGCTGTATAGATAAATTTACAACAAAAATTAAGCATCACTGAACTTATTTGAGCTGGACTATGACTCTATTTTCTTCTAGATCTTCTGTACAGCTGAAACAAACTTTGTTGCATTATTTTCTTGTTTTCAATCTTTTATTGTAAAAAGCGCTATATAAATAAAGGTGACGTGACTTGACTTGATGTGAGGTTGAACGTTTGGTGGGCTGAAAAGAGAGGTCTTCGAGTTAGCAATGCAGAGGTCCGATTGATTAACATGTCGGCATGAAACAGTATCTTCTGACAGCATCTGAGGGGTAATTAAAATTTGTTTGATTAAAAGTTTGTTAATTAAAATGGTCTGCTTCTTTTGAGGTCCTTAGTTTATGATTTGTTGTTCGTTCTTGAAAAAGCACAATTTCACTATGTCTACATTCAAGTTTCACCACTCTCTCGTTTTCTTTATGTTAAATACACAAGAGATTTACTGGGTTAGGACACTGTGTTACACTCTCAACTTCTTTGTATGTGCAAAAAGAGAATACTGTTATGATTAGCACTGTTTTGTGATTGTGTCACATTACATTGAGATACTTTAGAATACTGAAATTAATTGCATTTTTATCACAATTGTATCAATGTTAAGCAGTTACAGGAGTCTCACATTAATAATTATAAAAATAACTAGTTTCAGAAAGCAAGGCAAGTACCTCGGTAGCGTAGTGGGAACAATCCTCTGGATAAAACATTTGCTTCTAATTCATGAGTTCACACTTACATGTATTATGCGTATTTGGTGTGCTGTCCGGAGGGAGGGCTCCGAGTTCAAAATTTTTGCCCGAACCCAGAGATAGCAATACATCCCTAAAGGATATTTTGAAAACTTGGTGACCACTATTTTTACATTTAAAGCAGTTAGCTATTACTATTTTTATATTCTATATCATGGCAATGTAATACATAACAATACATAGTTTTTGATGAAAATTCAACCCAAAAATGCCAATAAATGAAATACTTAAAAAAGGTTCATCTCATTTCATAATTTATTTATATGTTTACAACATTTATGGAACTTTTATGGAAGTTGCTTTGCAACCATAAACAACATACAGTTGCACCAGATTTACACAGGTAAATCATCAACATTCAGTACTTTTTCGAAGTGCATTGTAATTAATTATAAAAAATATTTTTGTTTGCTGTCAGAAAAAAATAGATGTTACCACAAACTACTCATCAAAACAAATCATCATCAGGTACTCATGTAAACATCTGTACATTCAATTTTCAGAACACATTCTGGTGTTTATCTTGGGAAGCAGGAAAAGGAGGTCAGCTTGCCCTTTGGGCTGCATGCCAAACCAATCCCTAACCCACACACACACAAACAAACACACACTGTTGAAATCTCTCTATGTCCTGTGCACTTCAGACATCCATGAAAATGGTCCATGTGCCTCTCTTCCCAATGCTCAAATCAGCTATAAAAGCAGGTGGTTTTAGCTCTCAAATTCTTTACCCCTTCATTCTCAGCCTTTCACTCCCTCACTTGCTATTGTTGCTCCTTTAAGGGGGTTGACTCTTATACTTTAAATGGTCTCATGCTTCCTTCACTCTTCAGGATTAAGGCTACAACGATGTCGGAATTCTTGTCCATACTCATGAACCCACTTATTGGCAACTGGAAAAGAAAAGACAGTGAATGCCTTTATATTGGTGGGTTCCTCACAGAAAGCTTATGGCTTTAAAGGGGTCATGAACTGGATTATTTTCTTATTTTATAATGTTTCATGGGGTGCCCTTATAATGTTAGTATGATTTTTACATAAAAAATTGTCATGATTTAGAAATAAAATGCATTTTTCCTACCCTGATTTTAGCCTCTGATTTGTTCGAAGAGGCGTGTCTGCTGTGAGACTTCAGTGTAAATGCCCACTGCTGTGATTGGCTGACATGTTTGCATATGAAATAGCTAGCATTACATGTGGAAATCTCTCGAATACTTTTATACGTTTTACTATTACAGATATCAAGATTAACGAATTGTGAGAAGTTTTTAAAGCATTTCCATGATCACATGAAAGGTTGCAGTGATGAGCATTAAGCAGCAGTCTGTTGATCGCGTGAATGAAAAGATCTTATCATTGCAATGCATTTTCTGCACTCTCACAAATGCTTTCACCAAATTACAATGCAAAGACGATGTAAATACAGTAAGAGCTTCGTTGTGCAGTGTAACAGCGTCATTGATTTCATAACAAGTTTTGGCAAGTGTCCACATATACTCACGTTGTGTGATTGACAGTTTGAGCGATTGGAAAATGGTCGTTCTGATAGCTTTTCTGTATAATAATCAGTTTAAATAAGATTATTTTCATCCTAATAAGATAAACGATATGAAGTTGATCTTTTAGTCACTGGCTTGATTTACTGATGCATAAACATTATTTTGAGAGAAAGATTATCTTTCTGAACTTGATTAGCCTACACATCAGAAATCACAGATCAGGCATTGGAATAAACAAGGTTATGGTGCGTTCAAGTCATCTCGTAAAGATCGTATTATGAGTTGAACGCACATGAACGCCACCACAATGTCGTAAATATGAGTGGGAAGTTCGGGATTTTCTTTAAAGGGGTGGTTGATTATGATTTCACTTTTTTAACTTTAGTTAGTGTGTAATGTTGATGTTTGAGTATAAACAACATCTGCCAAGTCAGGATGCTCAAAGTTCAAAGCAAAGGGAGATATTTTCTTTTTAAAAAATTGCTTTTTAAGGACTACAACAAACGGCTGGTATGGACTACACCACATTCCTCCCGGGTTAGTGACATCACTAACTCTAAAATTTACATAAACCCCGCCCCCGGAACACGATTTATAGATTATCAAGACAGAATATGCTAATCAATGATTAAAAGATAGTTAACTCCACATCAGCTACATACATTTAAACATAAACAAAAAAGTTTTTGAAATTTTCAGGACACAAGCTGTTGTAGCTCCATCCCCCAGCTGCTCATTTGCATTTAAAGGGACAGACACAAAAACAGTGCATTTTTGCTCACCCTTAAAAAGTGACAATTTTAACATGCTATATAAAAATATCTGTGGGGTATTTTGAGCTAAAACTTCACATACACACTCTGGGGACATCAGAGACTTATTTTACATCTTGTGAAAAGAGCATTATACCACCCCTTTAAGCCCCAATCTTACTAGTTGGGGGCGTGTCAGTGAGAAACATGGCGAATACCACAAAGGTATTTAGCAGAGAAATTGTCAGGCTTTTCTATTTACAGTGAAGTAAGCTAATTGCCTGCACAGTATATGATGGTATTACAATATAACAATGTAATATTTAACGATATGCAGTGGCTTCATAAATTGATTAAAAACATGAAAAAGCAAAGCACATCTGATGCACATTTATTTGTTCTTCATTTTCTAGAACTAGAGTTTAAGAACCTTGCTGTATTTATGTGTAATTAATGAAAAGAATGTAATCTTTTAATGTAATGCCATCTTACTCTGATGAAAGTGACTTGAATGCACCTGCCGTTGTAAACACAACTTCCCACCTCTTAAGTTCCCAGGAGAACTTAATGAAGTGCACCGAATACAAACAAATAATGCACTGCTGAGACATTCACATTGTTGGAAAAAAAAAACACTATCCTAGCATTAGGATCGTTTGAAAGGTAATGGTATTGATCCTGTGTCGATCTTTTCTCATTCTCATGTCACTATTCACTAATGCTCCAGTGGGCGGAGCCAAAGATGCAGTGATGTAGACGTAGGTGTTGGTTCTTCTGCAAAGGCGGGCTTTCGCTGCCCGTGGATGTCACAAGTCTCCACTTTTGAGATCCTGTCGTTTTATGGCCATGGTTTCAATAAAAGCAATTTTTGGAATAACAAAGTAGTTTCCAGTTTTGAAACTTACAGGGTATTGTTATAGTATAACAAACTCAACTGTCAAAAGATCAAGGAAAATGTAATTCTCAGTTCATGACCCCTTTAAAAGCCTTGAAATTTAGCACACGTAAGGACATCTTTGATGTTTTTTTTTAAGCTTAACAGGTGAGTAAATAAGTAAATAACCCAAAAATCTCAATTAACCATTCCCAATTCATTGAAGGTTCACATTTTTCCTTTCACTTTTTTTATCTTCTTTTACAGAGTTATTATCTACTGTTGGAGCATTCCTGTAGATCAAACAGTAGTGTGTGGTGCCAGCAAGTCATTGGTTCAATTACCAGGGAATGAATTAATCAAATGAATACCTTGAATGCATTCTAAATTGCTTTGGATATGATTGTCTGTCAAATTAATGTTCTTTCCCTATGTTGGTAAACAAGACACCATGTGATACAACAATCATACCCCATTTATCGCCAACAATGACAGGGCAGCCAGCATGAAGAGTGTCACCATTTCCTTGACCATTTCTTTTAAGATTCCACCAGAAGAGAGCCCCGTTCTAGAAAGCAAACATAAAAAAGTGAAAATGTTTTGAAAAATACACTCCTTATAGAGAATAAAGAAAACTCCTAATATAGTTATATTATGTTTATTTAGTCTAAAACCTTCTTTGATTGTGTCCACAACAGCCAAAGTCCTGGATTATGAACCTTGATTAATGTATATTCCTTTTTTTCTTTTGTGAGAGGTTGTGCAAAGATGACATCCCCCTTATTGGGTGGTGAAAACCTGAGTGCCTTGAGGTGAAAGTGCAAATTTCTAGATAGCTATCTCTCAGGTTTCACCAACAGTTCATTTTTTGAAACAACACTGACTCCCAAACCCAAAGCTTTTGTTGTAACAGGATATCCAACGAAATGTCTGACCTCAATAGAAAACAATCTGTTATTACAGAATTCTAGGGCATATCATTCTGAAAGCTGTGCACAGTGAAGTCTGGTTGTCTTCTGTCTTTAGTGAATCTGTGAGAATGATATATGGAATTATGTACCTCCACTACAGGAACACTGAAGTTAGCGTAAATGAAGGCTGTGAATCCTCCTGCTTCCACAGAGCTCAACTAAAAAAAGAAAAAAATCATTATGTTGTAAAGTGGTTTACTCAAATCGTATTAAATTAATTTTGGTTACTGCTAAATGCTTCCAAAACGCATTTATTTACTTTCTCACTCAAAACTACATTGGCAAGATATTGTCTTTTAATTAAGAAAGAAAGCAAGCAAGAGCTGAACTATTTATTAACTTACATATATCATTAATGTAGCCACTCGATTTCCAGTTTTTAGCCTGTACAATGGACTCGAGTCAGACTGCCAATAAAATAAAATAAAAAGATTTTAAACATTCTTCTGCTGTAAAAAGTCACAGTATACACAATGGGTATGCATCATGGCTGATAATGTATACAAGATATATTATAAGTAGGAAAACTCTGTATTGGAAAACATGTATTTATTATATATCAGAATTTTCCTTAAATGTGTGTGAATGCATGGGAAATTTTTGTTACTCACTGTGGCATGGTCAAAATGAGGTTCATAGTGTCCTCCAATGCCATAATTTACCACTTGGAGATATTCAGCATAAGGAGGCTGCACATTCAACCCAGTGACCATAGTGATGCGTCGATCCACCTTGCCCACAACCTCATGGACCGACTCTTTAAGCCATGCACTGAAAGATCATTGACAAAAATTCTAATGCGAGAGCCACTTCACACAGAAAGAAAAAAAGGGGATATTATTGGAAATTGGACTAATTATTACTAGTATTATTTATCATTGAGATATGTTGGTTTTGAATGTTGTAGTAGTACACTATCATAAAGATGAGCTGATATAACTTTGATTTCATTGGGCCTTTAAACAAAAAATCACTTGTACCTCTTGCTGATGCGATATTCTGCAGTGGCCTGATTTAATCCTGATGCCACCACTGATCTTCTAAGCTGAAGGAAAACATGAACATTCACATTTAAATATTTTTTATAAATTTTAGTCACTGTGAAGAATAAAGTACACATTTGAAGGGAGAAACAGTAAGAGAACTAGAAAAAGTATAAATATATAAGATAAGATTTACTTTTTGTGCAGTTTTCTTTTATGTGGGAATTCCAGGAAGAAACAAAATGACTTAACTACTGGCAGGGACAAAGAAAGAAAGAAAGAAAAAAAAGTAATGACGGAAACACGTGATTTAATGCTCAGTCTGCCCCTACAAAAACACTCTGGGTGGAATAACTGACGAGCTGAAAGCACAGTTGATTCCGACCGCATGACTTATTCACATAATGTGCTCTTCATCTTCTTTCCAGCTCAGTTCGAAGCTGGCTTAAGTTGTATGGTTAAATATGTCTGGAAAAGGAGTCTTTCCGTGTTGAGCCAGTCAGTAACTGGCATGCCGTAAGATGTGACTGAGACAAATTATATTAAAAATGAAAGCAGAACAACCTCAGCTGAGAACTGGCAACAAATGAGAGCTGAAGTCTCTGCCAATCTTTTTCCCTCAATCCAAAAATGATCCAAGTAACATAAAGGACTTAATTACATACAATTCTCAAAAAAAAAAAAAAAAAACCCTTTCTCAGTTATTTGGAGAGTTCTGGTCCAAATTCACTCACTCTTGCATGTGCATCATATCAAAGGCAGCATGGGTCATTAATTCATTTACAATGAATTACTTTCACATCTTGGTCCTAGATTTACTTATTGCATACCCAATTCTGTATGTTTCCACATTAAGGCTTAATGCAAACAGTACACTCACCCCTGGCATTGCATATTCTCTGATGCTTTTAGCTTCAGGTCGGGTGACAAAACCATGGAAGAGCACAACATAAGGGTGCAGGCTGATTAGCTCTCTTTTAATTGGTTGCAGAAGTAAACCAGGGTTGCCATTGGTGAAATAGTCACAGAACAACCTGGGGTTCTCAAAATGTTTTGGCTGTAAAAAGAAAGTGTGTTATTAATTCTAAGGCTCTGAAACATAAATATTCCTAACAGGCTTCAAATAATTATTAATAAGTTATGACTAGCAACAATAATGAGTTAAACTGATAAACATAAACACAGGTATTTCGAATAAGTTAACATAACTAATTAACTCGACCATCACTCAAGTGATGTCATTATGAATGCAATAAAACTATATTACTGTGTTAAAAGGACATTTATCTATGGCAGTGGTTCCCAAACTGGGGTACGTGTACCCCTGGGGGTACGTGAGTTGACAGAGGGGGTACACAAACAAAATGCTGAGTTTTGCCATTCATTCAATTCTGCCCCACTTTAAAATAACATTAAAACCAAGCATGCATTTCTAACAGGCAAAATGCTGCCTCTATTGTAAAAACAGCAAAGTGGTAGTGCCGTAAAAGTCAAATACATCACATCCAATCAAATTAAATCATCGTTTGCAGTAAAATCTGTCTGTATCCACACAAGCAATGTGCATATGATAGGTTGCGTGCACAGTATGCTGCCTTAGCAAATCATGCTACATTACTGCCGTTCTTGATAATGTACCTTTGTAAAAGTGGGGTTTTAGCACTTTTAGCATATAGAGATCGATTTAAGACTCAAACTATCTTCGATACAAAAACACACTTTGTGAGTTATTGTTTTTAATGTTGATGATGTATTTTACGAGCTGAATGTTGATTTATGTATTTTATATATATTATATTATATAGTCACTTAATGTAAAGGATGTTAGATGCCTCAGGGCTACGCTAAAACGTTTTGGAACTACTGATCTAGGCAATGTATATTGCACTGCATAACATTAGGTAAGTATAAATATAAATTTAAATTGTTTTGAAAGGCAAAATGTTTAATTTCTATGCCATTAATGGCACCACTTGTCTTTTATTTTGTAATTCTCATAGTCATGGTTTCCTGGTTTATTATGTGATTCCCTTATCCCGTCATGTGATCTTGTCATGAACTTCCCCTGTTCATGTGTCATGTAGTCATTGGTTCATTGCTTTCAGGTATGCATTGTTAAACCATAAGTCTGTGTATAAATAGCCCTCATTTTTCCATTGTCTCTTGTTGAGTATAGTAAGTGTAACTGCTGTTGGTGAGTTCTGTTTAAGTTTAAGAAGTCAAGTCTTTGTTTAGTTGGTATTTTGTTCATGTTTGGATTTTTTTTTTTTAAACGGCACTTTGGTTCGTCTACACTTGCATCCAGTGGATCTGTTATATGACGGGATAAGGGAATCACGTGATAAACCAGGAAACCATGACTACGAGAATTACAAAATAAAAGACAAGGAAACAAGAACATGAACAAAACCCAATGTGACAACAACACTATAGCATATTATGCTCACAAACATCACATATTTAAACAAAATTCAGAGACTGCCCTGGCTTCCATTGGTATGACAGACAAAGTACCACATTAACACCATTGGTCCAATGTGTTATTGTCCAGCTGAGTTAGGTAGCCAAAACAAACAGATTGAAGCTTCATTTGGTGTCACTAGTTGCGCAGAAATTACACACTTAAGATTTAAAGCAGGTCATCGTTTCATGTGATCTCCTTCAGGATCCAAAACTGAAATAATTAACTTTGGTACATTGCTGTGTAATTTTCCATGAGGAATTCTACCAAGATCCACACAAGATTTGCCATAGCTCTTCTTTTGACTTTGGCTGCTTTTTGTGTTTTCTCTTTTTTTTTATGATAGGAAGTATTAAATAGTCCAATAATGGATGCCATATTATATTAATGGAAGTTTACTCCATTTAGAAACTGTAATCATCAATTGAAATTAATTATGAGTTGCAATGTGTGAATACTTTTCCTTTTCTAACTTATCTGCTAACATTTTATATTTGTGATGCATATAATACTATAGACAATAGATTCCAAACAATAGATTGGAATAAAAAGATATAGCCTCTGATGAACACTACACTGTCTCGATTACAAGTTGTGTAGCATAGTGTGGAATGATACCTGAGATCCTTTTGTTTGGCAGAGCTTCTCATAGACATTCCTGGTTCTCAGATAAGTGGTGTCAGCCCTTTTCAAAGCCAAGCTTTGGTTAGTAACAGGCAGACTTTCATCAAGGAGCTTCTCATACTTCTCCACATTGAAATGTACCCTTCTGTTCATAGGATCTTGAAGACAAGATTGAAATTTCATTGTGATGAAATATGATAATTTTTCCATATAGATTGAATTTAAAGTAATTCTTATTTAGGAATTAAAAATAAATTGATCTGTTTTGGACAAGTTTTCTCTCACTGTCTCATTTATCGGCAGGTAGAAGTATGCAGAGGTTTACCATGAAGCAACAGTTCCCGAGAGAGACTGAGGGCGTAGGATATGTTTCCAGTCTAAAAAAAAAAGGTATTTCATATAGTTAGTATCTATATAGTATATATATATATATATATATATACAGTATATATATATATATATATATATATATATATATATATATATATATATATATATATATATATATATATATATATATAATGACTGAAGTATAGTATATATGAAATATATAGATATTATATAGACACACACACATATACTGCATATATATATATTATACCTATATATATATATATTTGTGTGTGTGTGTGTGCGTACAACATGATCAAGTATTAGTAAGTCTATTACATACATTATAACATAATTAAGTATTACCTATGTCTAATTCTATTCAGCTTATGTTCTATTCAGTTTCCCCTAATCAATTAAAACTAATTAGAAGATATGTGAAAAAACACATTTCAAAACTACTATTCGCATAAAGTGCTGGATAATACAGAACCACCAAAGATAAGACAAAGAAAGACAAACTAAATAAAATATGTTTAAAACTAAGAAAACACCTTTGTGATTTGAGGGGAGTTTTAATGAATATTTTGAATCAGACTGAATATTTTGAATATTCAGAATCAAAAATCTTTTTATATTTACCATTTTAATTTCAGTTAAAGTTTTAGTAATTTTGTAGTGCGCTTTTGTCATTTTTAGTAGTTTTTAAAATTTGTCTACATAGTTTTTATTATTATTTTTTATTTCTATTTTAGTTATTTTAGTACATCAAGGTAAAGTTTACGTTTTTTGCATTTTTGTTGTATTTTATTTCAAGTAACAAAAATGTTTTTTTGTGATTTTAGTGTTTAGTTACCCTGTCGCTATATATATATATATATATATATTTTATTTTATTTTTTATTTTATTTTTTGTGCCTTAATAGGCCGTTTTTCACTGTTATCTTTGGTATGATACACTATGAAATATTGGCCACATGCATGTCTGAATACCTCCAAATGTGATCTGAAAAAATGTCCCGTATCGGATTAGATCAGATCACACAAGATGGATCTTAATACCAGGTAAAAATTAAATTCATATTTATTTTGTAAGAGGTACCATACCTTTTGAAGGAGTTACACCGCACTCACGATCACCAAGGTGCCAGACAAACAAGACTGAAGATCTCAAAAAATAAAAAAATAAAAAAATAAGAAGAGGTACCATACCTTGAAATGAGAGAAAGCTAAATGGTCAAGGGCATCTTCAAGTGTGCCTTCATTTTCTGGACTCCATTCTGTTCCTCGAAAGAGACGAACTGCCTCCTCAAACCACTGCACAGAATGGTAGTAATCTTCCAAATCATAGGCCACCTACGAACATAAAGCTCTCACAGATGTAACATAACACAAATACGACATGAGGGGAAAAAAAGCAAAAAAGATGATGACATCCCACATGTCTGACACTTGGGCTCAAACACTTCTTACACAACAGTTAAAAAAAGGATTTCAGTCAAAAACCATTTAGTCACTAGTTATTTAATGTGTTCTTTTCGAAATGTTCAAAGAAGTTGGCAAATCTTTGGCAACATAGCACGTTTCACTTGGTAGTTGTATGGATGTTGGTAAAGAGAACAGATGGTGCTTATTACAAGACAAAAAAAAACAGAGCTTTTCTTTATGCACAAAGAAAGAAGAGTATAAACCATTTGGTAGTTGTTATTCACCACAAAAGAAGCACCAGTTACTAAACAAATTGAGAAATATGGAATCTACATCAGGAAGTGTGCTCAAGCAAGAACACGTTCTGAACACATTTTTTCCAGAGGCTTTCCCAGAGATTCACAATACATTCCAAACATTGATAGAATGGGCAGTTGACGACTCAAAGAGTTAAGCATGTGACAAATAAGGAATTATTAGCTTTAAAGCCACACTATGTTTTGCAGACATATTTTAAAGCAGACTGAAAATAATAGATTTAAGCATAATTTTTTGTTTTACCTTTCCAATAAGGAAACAATCATCCCCAGAGAGTGTATCAGACAAAGGGGGTTTGTAAATGTCAACAGCATTTCCATTTGTGATTTGCTGGAAGTGACCTTGCACAAGTCCCTCCACTCGTAGATCATACACATCCTGAAGTCTCATCAGCCCCTGTGCTGCCCCCTGAAGGTCCTCCAGCTTTGGTAAGCTGACCTCCATCTTCCTGTAGCCCTCCCTAAGAGCTTAAGGAAAGTGAATGGGGGTTGTGAAGGGTTAGAGTTAAGTGGGACAAGCAAGCCAAAAGTAAAAAAATTAAATTAAATTAAGCTTTAGATCAAGGCTTTCCTTAAATGTGTGAAGGTCAGCATATTACCTTTGATATTTTCTTCGGCTTCATTTGTATAGACAACATTCGTCCATTCAGACTTAAGTCTTTTGACCAGTTTGAATGCAACAATTGGATTAGCTATGGTAGCTGATGGCTCATTGTACACGCCACTGTGTAATGATGTGACTCTTGAAAAGAACCTAAAAAAAGAATGGTTAATATTTCATTCAAAGGTTAAACGTTAATCATATTTTGTTCAAAAATCAATCCAATTTAATAAAAAATATAAATTTTTCAGTTTTAGTGTTGGTGTGATTACCATGCCAAAAAAAAAAACATGATACAGAAATGTCTTTTACAACTTTTGTCGTTTTAATTTGTATAGGCTATTGAAATTAGAAAAACAAAATGCCAATATAGATCTGAAAGACTAATAGGCTATGCCATACAAAATGTTATGTGCCACAGTTTCAGACAAAAGTTCCTAAGTTAGGTGACCATCTTGTTTTGGCTATTTAGATCGCTTAATAAACTAGGCTACTTACTTTAATACATTCATAAATGATAAAATATGCTAGTTTACTCTTACCTTTTAATATCGTCAAGTCTTTGTATTTCCAGTTCTATGTATATTCTTAAATGATCGATTAGTTGTTTTTCTGCGAAAACAGCTTGATTCACGCTCATCATCGAAGTAAACATTTCACCGAATGATATATTTAGTACGCATAAAAATATAAAGAGGCTAAAGTATGAAGACATCTTATAAGGGAGATTATAAGACGTTTACGTGGTCTTATAGTAACGCGCTGACTGTGTTATTCCACAGCTTTTAATTCCTCTTCATAGCTCATGTTCTCACGCAGATGAAAAAAACGCACACAGCCCATGCACGATGAGCTAAGCATCATCATATTGTGTGTGTATGTGTGTCTGAGAGAGAGAGAGAGAGAGAGAGAGAGAGAGGGAGAGGGAGAGAGAGAGAGAGAGAGAGAGAGAGAGAGAGAGAGAGAGAGAGAGAGAGAGAGAGAGAGAGAGAGAATTTAACAAACTTTTATTACAAATACATTTCACAGTACATTTAAATTACAATATGCATAAATATTAAGAGCAACCCCAACTCACAATAAATGTGCAAAAACCAAATCACCTTCAAATACAGAGCACAAAGCCACACTGCAACACCAAATACCTTCAAAAGTGATAAGGTCGTCCATTATGGAACGGCGTTCCATAGTCCATATGCTTGTAAGCAAAATCAATCACGGACCATTCTGCCCTGGTACGTGTATTTTTTTTGATCATTTCATTTCCTGTTGGAATAACGAGAAATGAAAAACAGCTCGTTTATTCGTTTAGTTTAAAAAACGAAAAATTAGATTTTGGCTCGATTTTTCATTTTTCGTTTGTGGTTTACAAATCGGTTCGATATTTCATTTGCACACGTGGGCGGCCTTCATCTGATTGGTCAAAACCATAGACTGTAAAAAAATAGGTCAAAACGCTCCGCCTTCAGTAAGCTACGAGCTTATAGGCTTGTTCGACTTCATGCAGCTCTGCGCAGACCGATCGGCGGCTGACTTGAAGCAGTGCATGCCGGTTAGAAATTTTGTCCGACTTGATACAGCGCCGACGCCACGTGACTGTGACGTATGCCATCAAAGTACCGCGAGAGCAATTCGAGAGTAGCCGGAGAACTCAGCCAGCGCAGCTTCTCAAGAGCGGCTGCACTGGGCTGCAGGAGGGCTGATGACGACACAGCTGTTCCACGATTGGCCGGATTCACCGCATGACAACGATCACGTGTGTTTCGTGTTTATTCGAACACCTTTAGTTCCTCTAAAGCTCTCAAATCAGTTTATTATAACAGTGAAAACAATTTTCGTGTCGTTGTCATGTTATATTGTGTCATGTTTATCAAATTAAAACTGCTTAAAAAACGTAGACTCCACTTCATTGATAGTAGCTTATGTTGAACTTTATTCTTGTTCAAACAGACGCTGTGTGAAGCAGTACATAAAAGTATTGAATGAAAATGTCTCTGAAACATCTGTGTATTATTTAGCAAATATTGCATTTATTTCACTGCAGCTGTGGTAAAGTATGCAAACACCATGTGAGCGGTCACTACGGGAACCAGAAAGTGTCCGACTTCACGTCTCCGTTTGCAGCTCCTCCCCGCCTGCACGCGGCTACTCTCGCCGATCGGTTGCATCCAGCCGCAGCCGATGTCGAACACACCTTTTCTTTCTGTCAGACAGTGCCGAAGTTATGACGTCATTTTGTAGGACAACCCGGAAGTTAGCGGCGCATGGGTTCCCTCGATCGAAAAGCAATGCATTTTTCCCATAGACTTTTGGAAAATCGCAAAAAATAAGATCTGTGTTCAACAAAGAGTTGTGACCCTAACACGTTTTGTCTATCAAGATAATATTTACAAGTTAATCCAAAATTTATATATTTTGAAGCCTAAATAAAGCCGTCAGATATAAAATGCTAACGGTAGGCTATAAACGGACTACAGCACACCATGGTCGCGGATCAACGTCATCATCAAGCTTCCTCAAACTTTATTTAAAAAACACGCTCGCTCATTATGATCTGCGCTGTGTATGAACCTATTTTTTACAGTCTATGGTATGAACACTTATCCACTTTTTCATGAGAAATATTGCCCATTCGTTTTTTCCAAAAATGTTAGAAACTAATTTTGTTTATGCGTGCCTCTCTGAGATTTTTTTTAATCTTTTGTTAATGTTTTATTTATTCGTTTATTATTTTGTTAGTTTATATAAACCTTAATATTATTTTCTTTGTGATTAAGATTATTATGCCTGATCATTGTGCCCCAAATAAACTTTAAAGATTATCTTTCACTGTATTATGTTTAATTGTATGTTTGCATACCATTTGCTAATTCGCCAGGAAAAAAACGCGCTTTTACCATCTCAGAAGCACTAACGTTATGGCCGTATCAATTTCCAATCTTATGTCCTTTTTCTTAGACGATAGAAAAACCATAGATCGAGGAGAGAACCACTATAAATCTGGACATGAACAGTGCAGCTTAGATGCTGGTTTACTTGCCGGTATTGTAAGGGCCAGCATGAGGGACAAGGTTAATCGAGTCTCGGTAAGTAAAACTAGGGAGAGATAGAGGAGTTATAATAGTGTTCTATGTATTTAAGATAATCTATACAAAATAACTATACAAATAATCTCTGAACAAGCATAACACAGTTAAATTCCAAACATTTAATATAATAGTTGTATATAATTATATATGTTGAATTTAAAGAGAATTGTCCAATAGCAAATGCTTATTATTATAATTAAACCATATATGTTCCCTAAATAAACCATATATACTCATTTTGTTAACATTTTCTATATATTTTTACCTGGTAATCCACAAGCCCCAATGTGAGAGCCAGTGTAGTAAATTTTATCTCACATTCACATTACTGTGAGCTGACTGGAGTGTAGTTACAATAGTATACAAGTAGTATACAATAGTTTAACATTTAATTTGTGTATTTGTCAGACAGGCAACTTACAGTGCATTAAGGCTATACATATCAGCGTGTTCTCTGGGAATTGTCCACGTTTATATAGCACATTAAATATAGTTTAACATTTACTACTAAAATAACAAAGATTAACATTGTTACCTAATGCCTTAACTACCGGTAATGCTGTTGTTTCTTGGGTAAAAGCCAAGTTCACAAATATCAGGGTGCAGGACCCACCCTTTCTATAATTATATCCAAACAAGTTACAATAAAAGTCAATAAACCAGGTATTATTTTTTAATATTTTAATTAAACACATTTCTCAACGTAACGTTAGCCTTTAATAAAACTGCAGCGGATCTAATCTATTAAACAGTGGCAAAGTAAACAAGCTTTTAGATATTTTAAGAGAAAGACAAAAGGTATTTTAGCTGTTGATTTGGTTATGAAAAACGTTTATTCTTGCTACTGCTAGCCTTTTTTACTCCATCTGGCACGAACCCAGAGTCTCCGCTGGGTAACATCGGACGGAAAACGGTAAAACGAGATTTCATTTTCATTCGATGACTTGTGGTTGCATTTCGGGACAAAACAAAAATAACGTTATGTATATTAACTGAAAGGTAAACTTCTAAGACCATGAAGCTGAAACGCGGGCTCGTGAGAGATTTCATGTTTGTCAGATGACGTCTAAAGTCCCCGCCAAAGGATGTAGTCCCTTTTAGCAACTTGTTAGCAACCACCGTTTTTAAGACACAATAAAGTTAAAAAAAATCACAAGCAGGTTATAACTGGTGTGTTTTATGTCAAAGATCAAAACGTGAAAATATTTAGAGGCTTTGTTAACCACAGACCTTATTTCAGGCGATTTAGCAAAAACCCATTCAAAAAACCCATAGACTTTAGGGCGAGGGAACCGGTAGTGCTAAAATGCTAACTCACTTCCGCGTTTTGGCCTACAAAGTGACGTCATAACTTCGGCACTCTATAGAGCTGGTAAGTCCCGCCCATCCGTAAAACCAAGTGGACCTCTAGGTTGAAAAATCGTCAATGCAAGTGAATGTGAGAAAATAATTATTTTCTGGTCCCGTTTGAATTGTGCCATGAATGTGAACATATGTTGTCTGTGAATTTTTTATATAATTTTTCATGTTACGAGTTTGACAGTATATGATTCTTTGGCTAGCAGTTAAAGACATAACGAGAAAGACTACATGTCGCCTATGTGACGTCACCCCATAACACATTTTCCCTCCACTTGTCAAATCACGGTGCTAATGCTGCGATAATCTATGGAGACAGATCGAGATGCCTGTGTGTTTTGTACCCAAATGTCACCATTCAAACAAAATGGGCTGTTCTTTCTTCAGATTCCCATCTGATGTAAAAACTAGTTGTAGTCCACAAAGTGCTCTCACACAAAGTCTAACCGTATCAAACTTCTACCTGCTAAATTGTAGCATTCTTCACACAAAAAATTATATTAAAAATTCACAGACAACATTTTTGTTGTTGTGACATGTCGAATCCTAGGCCGGCGTCTCTTCTCCGGTTGCTTCTCATAACCCAGAAAGAGCGTTGGGTACGGGTTATCCAGTTTGCACACAAACAGGTGTTTTGGGGGTGTTTTTAAGTTTAAGTTCTTCCTCCATATTCTAATTGATTCGTCATCTTTTGGGAGTTAATGGGAGTTAATGGAAACTGTATAATCGTTCACAGGAACACTCAGATTTAGTTTTAGGCTAATGTTCAAAACACTCACGTTTAAGCCACTGAATTAGTTTAGTGCGGTTATATGTACAACCACGAACAGCACATGTTGTCCCTGAGCTCCGTAACGACATCTCTCATTAATGTTTGCGACTTTAAATAGTAGAAAAATGTACTTGAAAAATACCTAACCTCTTCGCTATGTAGGCCTAACACAAAATACCGTTGATTTACTACTTCCGTCACCTAACCGGAAGTTTCACCCACGTTCTATTTTACAGTAGCGCCCCCCGGAAACAGGTGGATAAGAGTCAGTACGAGTGCGGCACTGACAAATGCACTTTAATAAAATAATGAAACCACCACTCACTGTTAACTACGCACAATATTTGAAGCAGAAATATGTTGCTGGTCACGTAATTCGTGCTGCTGCTACTTGCAAGCAACCCCATTAAAATGAACCAAAGTGGAAATACAAATCAATAATAGGCTGAACTGTACCATGATACAGTAACTGTATACATACAGACGGTTGGTCTGGGGACGCCCCCGGAAACGCCCCGTCACGTGATGTGAATTTAGCCCGTGGGGGAAAACCTATTTTTTACAGTCTATGGGGAAAACATTGCCTTGGCGCTAATTGAAATCCTTAATAAACACACAGAACCGGAAAGGAGGACAAAATGGCTTTTGAGCTTTCTTTTTTTTTTAGATTACTGTTTGAGTAGATCCCTGTGTGATATAGTAGTGGGTGTTAAACTCGTATTAGGCAGTGGGCCAGATTTGTCTACATCCCTTACGAAAAAGAACTATAGTTGTTACAAAGGTAGCGCAAAGGCGCCAACTATGCTATTAGTGGATGCGCGGGAAGTGATCACGCACGTGAAATGCGCGTGAAGAATAACAGCTGCGCACTCTCCTCAGGAAGACTGTTATAGAAGTCACGGTGCGGTGTTAGTGTTGAACAATAATAAATGTGTACGTCCTTGCGAGAAAAGTGAGTTTCATTTATTCTTTACTTGTTTAAGATTGATTATATATGCATGTTATTTGTAACTGATTTCAGTTTTATGCTTGTATTATACAAACAGATATATCATTATTGTTTACATTACTTTTACATTATTTGTCCTGTAGCAATATGTTAAGGAATGGTGACTCACATGTTATAATTCACATGTTTAAATTGGTGTATTGTGTTAGATATAATGCTAAGCTGATGGATAGACTTCATCTATAATGCTACTTTATACAATGTTACATTTATTATTGTTTTGTTTATTTTCAGCTACACTACATACACTACACTGCATTCATACCCTCGAATACCTGATGTAAACATACCATTCCTGTTAATCTAAACTGAGAGGCGACTACTTCATTCAAGTCTGCATCTGTAATCAGTGTCTAATGTATGTCTGTGCTGCCGAAGATAATTCAGTAAAAAGTTTAAACTGATTTCTGCCTCCTGTCATGCGTTCTGACCGACGCTCCAGGGTGAGAACTATAGCCTCCTAAGCACCTGTGGTCCTTTCTCTAAAACAATAGTAATCCTATAAGATTTCTATAGTAGTGTATAATACTTCTGTGATGTTCTGTAATACCTCTATACTATAGTATCCCAAAATATTATAGTATTCCTATAGTTGTTTTTCATAAGGGATGTCTCATTCACATTAGCGTTATCAGCTGAAGGCTGGCTTGATATAAATAAATGAATAATTTGTGTGTGTCTGATTGGTCCAGACACTACTCCTTTTATTATGATAGGACAGTATAGTATCAAGAAAGTTTGACGAACCGGGACTTGAGTTCAGGTCGCAATAAGCTGAAATTCAAAGAATTACAGTGCAGAGTGTACTGACCACTAGGCTATTGGGCTTGGTAATTAGCTGCAATGTGATAAATATCAGAACCTCATTGTGTAAGAAACATAGGGGGAACAGAATCCGACGGCAAATAGTTCAGCTGTCGAAATTCTTTCCCCCACCCCAATGATGAGAGATGTTGATGTATCGGCTTAAAATGTGCTTATTCTATTCTGTGTGTGGATGGAGCTTAAACAGCATCAATTTGATAAATATTAGAACCTCAGTGTGTCAGAAATATGGGGGGAACAGAATCCGACGGCAAAAAAACAGCTGTCGGAGTCCGTTCCCCCACTCCCATAATGAGAGGTATTGATGTAATGGCTTAAAAATGCTGATTTTATTTTTGTGTGTGGATGGAGTTTAACTTGCATCAGTTTAAAGAATATATTTTTTTGCCTTTTATTATGATAGGACAGTATAGTATCAAGAAAGTTTGACTAACCAGGACTTGAACTCGGGTAGTAATTAGCTGAAATACAATGAATTGGAGTGCAGAGTGTACTGACCACTAGGCTATTGGGTTTGGTAATTAGTTGCAATGTGATAAATATCAGAACCTCATTGTGTAAGAAACATAGGGGGAACAGAATCCGACGGCAAATAGTTCAGCTGTCGAAATCCGTTCCCCCACCCCAATGATGAGAAATGTTGATGTATCGGCTTAAAATGTGCCTTATCTATTCTGTGTGTGGATGGAGCTTAAACAGCATAAATTTGATAAATATTAGAACCTCAGTGTGTCAGAAATATGGGGGGAACAGAATCCGACGGCAAAAAAACAGCTGTCGGAGTCCGTTCCCCCACTCCCATAATGAGAGGTGTTGATGTAATGGCTTAAAAAATGCTGATTTTATTTTTGTGTGTGGATGGAGCTTAACTTGCATCAGTTTAAAGAATATATTTTTTTGCCTTTTATTATGATAGGACAGTATAGTATTAAGAAAGTTTGACGAACCGAGACTTGAACTCGTGTCGCAATAAGCTGAAATACAATGATTTGGAGTACAGAGTGTACTGACCACTAGGCTATTGGGTTTGGTAATTAGCTGCAATGTGATAAATATTAGAACCTCATTTTGTGAGAAACATAGGGGGAACAGAATCTGACGGCAAATAGTTCAGCTGTCGAAATCCGTTCCCCCACCCCAATGATGAAAGATGTTGATGTATCGGCTTAAAATGTGCTTATACTATTCTGTGTGTGGATGGAGCTTAAACAGCATCAATCTGATAAATATTAGAACCTCAGTGTGTCAGAAATATGGGTGGAACAGAATCCGACGGCAAAAAAACAGCTTTCGGAGTCCGTTCCCCCACTCCCATTATGAGAGGTGTTGATGTAATGGCTTAAAAAATGCTGATTTTATTTTTGTGTGTGGATGGAGCTAAACTTGCATCAGTTTAAAGAATATATATTTTTTGCCTTTTATTATGATAGGACAGTATAGTATCAAGAAAGTTTGACAAACCAGGACTTGAACTCATGTCGTAATTAGCTGAAATACGATGAATTTGAGTGCAGAGTGTACTGACCACTAGGCTATTGGGTTTGGTAACTTACTGCAATGTAATAAATATTAGAACCTCATTGTGTGAGAAACATACATCAACATCTCTCATCATTGGGGTGGGGGAACGGATTTCGACAGCTGAACTATTTGCCGTCGGATTCTGTTCCCCCTATGCAGGCCAGCTGACAGTGTTGCCTGGGCCTGGGACGAGATAATCTTAGATGGGCCCCCCCGCGCCCAGATCTTTCCTTTTCCCTTGCTCTTCCTCTCCTCTGCATTAACTATGTTAACAAATGCAACTTTTGATTTCAATAATGTAGGCTATTAGTAGCCTGAATATTAAAATTGATATTAACAATGCCGGTGAAGTGCACTTTATTAATAGTACCGTATGTTAACTAATGTAGTTAACTAGAGTTTAATAAATGGAAAATTATTGTAATTTTTTTTTTTAATACACCAATTCAGTGTTGGACAGATCAGTTGTTTTAACCCTTCATTAAAGTGAATGGTTCAAAGGAATCACTCGTATTATGCGTATCGGACGTGTCATTAGTGGACTTGTGGCCTACAGCACGCATTGTGTGATTATCTCGCCAGTTTAGGACATCGCACAAGATTTGTGTCAACACAGAAAACATTTCATCACTGGATAGGTTTTTTCGTTTACTGAAATTGTGGTTTATGTCAGCTGAATGGGCGGAACGCTTTTAAGAGAAAATAAGGCAACGTTGTTGTTTTTTAGCACAAGTCACGTGGTAATTCAGGAGAAAAAATCTCCAAATGCTCCACGTGAAACTGCGGTCTTCCGACCTTTTACTATAGTGTCAATTCAGTTTTGATCAGTGGCCAAACAATTTTTGTGTTGGGGGTGGGGGGGGGTTCTTGGCCACTATTTCAAGGACAATTAGGAAGAAAACAAATAAAAAGCTTTTATGTAACTCAAATATTACATATTTTTTCCACAAATAGGCGTTTTTTTTTTCTTTTCTTTTTTTTTAATTCAATAATTTAATGAGGGCCCAGTTCTGTATAAAGAATAATTTGGGTTTTTTTTTTGCCTTTTATTATGATAGGACAGTATGGGATCAAGAAAAATCCACGAATCGGGACTTGAACTTGGGTCGGCCAAAGCCCAAAAGTGCTAAATGTCAGGGCACAGACCACTTGGCTATCTGGAACAACTAATCAACAGCAGTTTGATGAATATTTGAACCTCACTGCTAAGAAAAATGGGGGGAACAGAATCCGACGGCAAACAAACCAGCTGTCGGAATCCGTTCCTCCACTCCCATTATGAGAGGTGTTGATATAGTGGCTTAAAAAAAGGCTGATTACATTTTTTGTATGGCTGGAGCTTAACTGCCATCAGTTTAAAGAATTATTTGTTTTATTTTTTGCCTTTTATTATGATAGGACAGTATGGGATCAAGAAAAATCCACGAGTCAGGACTTGAACTTGGGTCGTCCAAAGCCCAAAAGTGCTAAATGTCAGTGCACAGACCACTCTGCTATCAGGGGACAACTTGTTAACACCTGTTTGATGAATATTTGAACCTCACTGCTAAGAATCATGGGGGGAACTGAATCCGACGGCAAACAAACCAGCTGTCGGAATCCATTCCCCCACTCCCATTATGAGAGGTGTTGATGTAGTGGCTTAAAAAAAGGCTGATTAAATTTTTTGTGTGGATGGAGCTTAACTGCCATCAGTTTAAAGAATAATTTTTGGGAGTTTTTGGCTTTTATTATGATAGGACAGTATGGGATCAAGAAAAAATCCACGAGTCGAGACTTGAACTCGGGTCGTCCAAAGCCCAAAAGTGCTAAATGTCGGTGCACTTTCCAATTGGCTTTCAGGAACAAATATTCAACAACAGTTTGATGAATATTTGACCTCACTGCTAAGAAACATGGGGGGAACAGAATCCGACAACAAACAAACCAGCTGCCAGTTGAAAGTTCAAGCTGCTTTCATAGTTCCTCCAGTCTCAATCCACTGGTTTACTATAAGAACCCGTAGACCTGAATTATATCATAACACATCTCAGAATTTCCCATTTTGCTGTTATAGAACTAGATGTCACTGATGGAAAAAATGGTTGAACACACAGTTCTACCAGAAAGACTCGGGAGAATAAATACTGTAACAATTAACATTTATTAACAGCCCAACAAGTAATCAAGTTCTTTGGCGTAGGCCCCGTCCGTAGCTTGCAATCCTAGGGTCCGGATCTGCATATCCTGCCTGAAGACGAAGGCAGGGGCGCAGCCAACCCCCTGCGAGGTATAGGAAGGGACCATCCTGGTGGTGGTGGGGTGGATGGAGGGAAGAGACCATCCTGGTGGTGTTGGGGAGGATGGAGGGAAAGACCCATCTTGGTGGTGGTGGGGTGGATGGAGGTGAATTGAAGCGTCAGCATCTGCAAACTCAGACGTGTGTAAGTACCAATCTTTTATACCATAAGAATAGGAATATGATTGGATAGATGAGAAGGTAATAAGTGACGTAACAATTGAGTCTTCCCGGCAAAACTTATGGTAGAGCTTCATTTCTGCAGTCATTATGTAGTACAATGGAATTATATAGTAAAATAGGACAGCAAAGCTGATCAATAATTTATAAAACACTGCAAACATTATATTTAAAAAGATAACTAATTTGATTTTTCTGTTTCCATTATCAACCAGTCTTGAAAGTAAAGGTCTTTATTGGCATTGATGTTTCTATGAAGAACATTTATAGTGGAAAAAGGTTCTTTAGATTATTCAAATGTTCTTCAAACTAAGAAAATGGCTCTTTTAAGAACTGTTCACGGTTCTTTGAGGAACTTAAAATGGTTCTTCCTTGGCATTGCTGCAAAAACAACCTTTTGGAATCTTTATTTTTAAGAGTGGCATTATAGTGACATATACGAGTTTATGTACATCAGTACCTGGCTTTAACACATCAACACGCACTTCCATGCATTTCTCTCGTCCAGAGTAGTCCTGAGTGTGAGTTTCAACACACAAGTGTCCTGCTTTTCGAATGGCCAAAAATCCTTTTCCTAAAGTCATGGCCACACCTGACCCTGAAATTGGAGGAGAAAGTAAAAAATAAAAGTAAATTGTTTTTCAGTTATTCATTTATCTCAAACTAGTGATTAGATATTACAGTTAGCTAGTATATACATTTCATTAAGTCAGGCCGTGGAGTATATCCCACTCTATATTTAGTCTATTTCCCCAGGAGTTATATTTACTTTTCCTGGAACATGTGAACTGAGCTAAAAAATCATCTCTCGAGTTCACTGTCTTACCCTACACCAGCTTTAAAATGTGAAAGTTTTATACCGAGGATGAAGCCCCTGGCATCTATTCCAGCCACCAGGTCAATGGTCTCATTCTTGAATGGTTTTAGAAGATCTTTTACACAATCTGACAGTGCCTGGATCAGCCAGGAGTAACAGAAAACAGAGATCAGAGATTTTAAACAATAAAGCTCATGGTTGTCAATCACATTCTAGCAATTCTTACTTTACCTTCCAGACTTCAAGATACAAAGTTTCAAAGCTAGGTTATTCAATAAAGTATATTGTACACTATAAGTTTAGCATGCAACAGGAGGGATTGTTTACCTGTGAATTGCAATAGAGTCTTGATGGATCAAGCTATGCAAACTTCGGTCCCTTTGTGTTTGGTGCCATAAGAGACAAGTACCAGCCGTATACTCTCTTTTGGGGACCTGCTAAAACATCCATTCTGTTTTAATGGATTCTGCTTCAAATTAAGAAGCTGCTATCACTACCTCAATCCACACGTGAGCACCAGGTCTTAAGCATCTATACACTCTCGTCGTCCTTCTCAGGTATACACTGGTCCGACACAGGATCATTAATAGAGTATTACAGCCTCACCCCGAGGGCGGATATAGTCTTCCAACACTATCACTGTGTTGGAAACTCAGAAGCGAAGACCAGGAGACTTGGTTGTATCTTCAGCAGGATTCTTTATTGAGAACACAGGCTTTCGGTAGCTGCAGTCATCAAGTCTAACTAAGGCAGTGTACATTGTAGTTTATATACATTTAGAGGGCAGTGCTTAGAAATGGAGACAAAGCATCTGGGTGACGACCTTAAACAAAGCATGCAGTAAAAATCAATGTCGCTCAAGTCTTCTACACTGATTTGTTCTGGTGATTGGTTTATAATAATCTAAGCTAATGATTGTTAGTTCTGTTTCTGATTTCATGAAGAGATCTAATTTCAGCAGTAAGAAAAAAAGTGTTTTAAAGCTTGTTGTTTTGCAGATCACCACAACCACCCGGTACATGACCAACCTTCAATTTGAAATGTGGTTTGAATAATGTCATTTGTTGTTTTAACAATGATGACTATTCAATTTAATATAACATTAATTAACAATACTTTGTGTCCTGCCAATATCTATTGGTTAGAAGAGTTTTGATGTGTTAATTTATATAGCCTATCGTTATTAATCTGCATTCTGTGTTAACTTTTCTGGTTACACTAGTTAACTAAACTATTTGATTACAATGTCACATGTCTATCCATTTTCAGTCACAAGATGGTGCCATTAGCTGTGCTATCTGTTAGTAAGAAAAGAGAGAGACTGTCCAGTGATTTAAATACTAGGCCTGTGTTTAACATGGAAAATAAATGCACATGAGTTGTCAGACTGTGGTAACTCAGCTTTGCAATAAAGGTTATAAATCCAGTTTGATGTTCTAGTTTTATTGTTTATGCTACAAACGTACATGCCCGCATACAGGCAATGAATTGCATTTGATCCTTTAATTTTATATATATATATATATATATATATATATATATATATATATATATATATATATCACTAGTGAAATGTCACCATAGGCTTGCATTCAAATTCAATTGTTGATATCAACAACAGAGACAATGGTGGCCGTGCTGGAGACGGTGGTGTCCTTTCCAGAGACGGTGGTGTCCGTGCCGGAGACTTTGGTGTCCATGCCGGAGACTTTGGTGTCCGTGCCGGAGATGGTGGTGTCTGTGTCAGAAACTTTGGTGTCCGTTCCAGAGACTGTGGTGTCCGTTCCAGAGACTGTGGTGTCCGTGCACTTGTCCGTGCCGGAGATGGTGGAGACTTGCCAGAGACGTTGGTGTCCGTGCCAGAGACGGTGGTGTCCTTGCCAGAGATGGTGGTGTCCGGTCCAGAGACGTTGGTGTCCGTGCTGGAGACGGTGGGTGGTGTCCATGCCGGAGACATTGGTGTCCGTGCCGGAGACGTTGGTGTCCGTGCCGGAGACGTTGGTGTCCGTGCCAGAGATGGTGATGTCCGTGCCGGAGACGGTGGAGATGTGCCAGAGACGTTGGTGTCCGTGCCAGAGACGTTGGTGTCCGTGCCAGAGACGGTGGTGTCCGTGCTGGAGACGGTGGAGATGTGCCAGAGACGGTGGAGATGTGCCAGAGACGTTGGTGTCCGTGCCGGAGACGGTGGTGTCCTTGCCGGAGATGGTGGTGTCCATTCCGGAGACGTTGGTGTCCGTGCCGGAGACGGTGGTGTCCGTGCCATTGTCCGTGCCGGAGGAGGTGGTGTCCGTGCCAGAGACGGTGGTCTCCTTTCCGGAGACGGAGACGGTGGTGTCCTTGCCGGAGATGGTGGTGTCCGGTCCAGAGACGTTGGTGTCCGTGCTGGAGACGGTGGGTGGTGTCCGTGCCGGAGACGTTTGTGTCCGTGCCGGAGACGGTGGAGATGTGCCAGAGACGGTGGTGTCCTTTCCGGAGATGGTGGTGTCCATTCCGGAGACGTTGGTGTCCGTGCCGGAGACGGTGGTGTCCATGCCAGTGTCCGTGCCGGAGGAGGTGGTGTCCATGCCAGAGACGGTGGTGTCCTTTCCGGACACGTTGGTGTCCGTGCCGGACACGTTGGTGTCCGTGCCGGAGACGGTGGGTGGTGTCCGTGCCGGAGATGTTGGTGTCTGTTCCGGAGACGTTGGTGTCCGTGCCGGAGACGGTGGTGTCCTTGCCAGAGACGGTGGCGTCCATTCCGGATACTTTGGTGTCCGTGCCGGAGACGGTGGTGTCTGTGCCAGAGATGGCGGTGTCCGTGCCGGAGTCGTTGGTGTCCGTTCTGGAGACGGTGGTGTCTGTGTCGGAGACTTTGGTGTCTGTTCCGGAGACTGTGCTGTCCATTCCGGAGACACTGGTGTCCATGCCGGTGTCAGTGCCGGAGAGGTTGGTGTCCTTGCTGGAGACGGTGGTGTCCGTGCCGGAGACGGTGGGTGGTGTCCGTGCCGGAGACATTGGTGTCTGTGCCGGAGACGTTAGTGTCCTTGCCGGAGATGGCGGTGTCCGTGCCGGAGACCGTGCCGGAGTCGTTGGTGTCCTCGTACAGTTATCCTCTTCCTCTGGTCGCTGTTGCATTGGAACAGCTCCGTGGGGCTCGCATCTTCTCCAAATTGGACCTGCGGAGCGCCTATAACCTCATTTGGATACGCGAAGGGTGACGAATGGAAGATGGCATTCATCACTCCAGCAGGCCACTATGAGTACCAGCTAATGCTATATGGCCTGTAAACTCGCCCTCCATATTCCACGGCTACAATGAAGCTCCGGGAGTACCTCCAACGCTTCGTCATCGTCTACATTGACGATATCCTGATCTACTCCCGGAACCTGGCCGAACATCGCCACCATGTGACGCAGGTCCTCAAGAAGCTGAGAGAACATCAAGTTGGAGAAGTGTGAGTTCCACACACCATCTGTCCAGTTCCTCGGGTACATCATCAACCAACAAGGTATCCAGATGGACCAGAGGAAGGTGGACCCCATCCACAACTGGCCCCAACCTGTCACCGTCAAGGAACCCCAACGCATCCTAGGCTTCGCCAACTTTTATCGCAGATTCATCCAGAATTGCAGTCTCCTCAGCTCACCTCTCACCTCACTCCTCAGGAACCGGCCTAAGTCTCTGTCTTGGAACCCCTTGGCCACCGAAGCCTTCCAACACCTAAAGGATGCCTTCACGACCGCTCCAATCCTGGTGCTCCAATCCAGAACTCCCATTCGTGGTCGAAGTCGATGCATCTACCACCGTGGTTGCCGTTGCTACTTACCCAGTTCCCCGAAGATCACCCTGACCGTCCAGCCCCCCGAGACCGAACCCGTCGCAGAGTCCGTCAGCCGTCAGGAGCCGGCCATGGAGGAGGGGATACTGCCACAGAGTTAGCCACACCGTCACAGCCCCAATCATCACTCAATCACCAGGACCCGCCCACTCGTTCACAATCACCGGAGTACTAAATTGCTGCACCTGCACTCCCCCTCATCAACACACCCTTTATATGCTCCTTTCACTCCTTGTCTGGTCTCATTGCAGTATACCAGGGGTGCCCAATCCTGCTCCTGGCGATCGACTGTCCTGCACAGTTCATCTCCAACCCTAATCAAACACACCTGAAGCAACCAATTAAGGTCTTCAGAGCACGTCAAGATCACTTGAAAATTAAAGGCAGGTGTGTTTGATTAGGGTTGGAGATGAACTGTGCAGGACAGTCGATCGCCAGGAGCAGGATTGGGCACCCCTGCAGTATACACTACATAAGAAAACAAAATGGTGCAAAACATCATCATAAAGAACACCTGTGTAAAAACTGACCTCAGCTGACCCTGCCACGTGTGAACAATAAGCTCTTCCATTTGGCATAGTGCCTTTTTCATATAGATGTTGTGGGATTACAAATGTAAGAATCTGCTTGTCTGGCATAACATCACATGAATACTAAGGTGAACTACATTAAATTGGGCATTCAATGTGAACATGATGACATGCGTTTACTGATTAGATTCAATATAGTTTCCAGTGAGGGGTTTTTGTCAGTCTTTGATCTTCCTACTGAGAGTCAAACTGTGTGTGAATGTTTACATGTCTATAATGCTAGTGACCTGGTGGTCCTTAAAACATTTGTTGATATTATCTATAGTTTGACCTCACAGTTAGGGGGGGTCAATTTTCTCATCTCTATTTCCCTCTGATTCAAAAAATAAATCCTGCTGAAGACACATCCAAGTCTCCTGGTCTTCGCTTCTGAGTTTCCTACATGAAGTAGAATCATAGAGGGCTCTATAGAGCAGAGAACATGGATGATGAGAATGTTGTGGATTGTTTTGGGCAGAGTACAGATCTGAAAGTGTCGTAGGGGCATACAGATGGCTACATATAACGCTTTAGATTCATAGCCGTGAGAGTGAGCGGAGTAGCAAAGCTCAGTACTTCCAAAATGTGACACAATAAGACATATTCCTATAGGCATTGTTGCATTGAGAAAGATTAGAATCAAACAAATATTGGTTAGAACCAGAAACAGCCTATTTAATATATATATATATATATATATATATATATATATATATATATATATATATATATATATATATATATATATATATATGGTGTGAAAATAACCTTTTTAAAAAAACATAAATAATACAATATTCAAAAGTAAGAGTGCAGACAGTGTACACACTATGATTTTTTTTCTCTGCCTCATGACATTGAAAAGCCTTTGCTAGAGTCATTTGATGAGTAGTTTTGTACAATGAGAATAAGAAATCAATATACAATGAAGTCCAAGGAATGTTCTAAAATGAAAGATGTATGCCATGTTTTATAATCTGTGCGGATTTGACTCAGCAATTCAAACTGACAACACCCAGATAGGTATTTTTTAGTCCAGCTGTCAAAACACAAAAGAACAAAGTTATAATTTGTTAAACATTGCCTCACTCAGATCCAAAACCTGACCTCAGCAAATATGTGGTAACACTTTACAATAAGTTCCCATTAGTTAACGTTAGTTAATGCATTAACTAAAATTAGCAAACAATGAGCAATTCATTTGTTAAATTTATTGTAATCCTTGTTGTAGTTAGTTAATAAAAATTGAACTGTTAATGTCAGCTCTGGTCCATTAAATAATCTTAGATACAACTTTTATTTTTAGTAATCTTTAAATGTTGAAATTAACATTAACTCTACGATCAATCAAAGTTAATGAAGTCATCATAGAGGGGCCTGACATATTATGTAGTTAATTATGCTTAGCATAGGCAATTTTGTTGTTTGGAAGCGCATCTGGTACAGAAATTGCCTCTAAGGACTGATGTAACATGAGACTACTCGTTGCTTGTTACCTTTGTTAATTAACCCAAAGCAGGAGGAAAACACGTGTTTATTTCATGACTATGCGCTCTAATTAGACCCAAGGGAGATAATCTAACTGTCACAACACTTCTAATAAGCACAAACTATTACTGCTTTGTGTGTGGTCAATAAACATTTACTCTCTGCATTGCACCATTATATCATAATATTTTTAATAAATTACATAATTCTTCATTATTATTTACTTATTTATATATATTTTGTTTATGTCTGATTTACTTGTGTACTTTTTCCCAAGAAAGTCATGCTGGTAATTACAATATTTCCCAAAGTTGCCATAAAGGCTCCCTGACTTTTTGGATGTTGTTTTATTTGTTTATTTTTTCCCCAACAGATAATTTGAGGCTTTGTGCTTTTTAAAAGCGTATGTTAAATTTAGCATACACAAGTATTTAAATTAAAATGACACTAAAGTACAGAAAACATAGATGAAATACAGCATACTAGAACTACTAATAAAATGAATTTAGTAGTCTGTACATGCTGGCATATTTACACTACACACTAAAAGTATATATTTTGATGGTGATAGCACATACATATCAGAATGTAGCAAGGGTTTCTTAAAGGAACACTCCGACTTTTTGGGACTTTAGCTTATTCACAGTATCCCCCAGAGTTAGATAAGTCCATACATACCTTTTTCATTTCTGTGCGTTCTGTAAGTGTTATTTGACGCACCCACCGCTAGCCTAGCTTAGCACAAAGACTGGATGTAAATGGATAATGGTAGCATACTAATCCCAATAAGTGACAAAATAATGCAAACATTTTCCTATTTACATGTTGTGATCTGTATAGTCACAGCGTGTACAAATAACAAGGCTATATGAGACAGAGACCATTTTTAATCGTATTTATACTGGGAACTATATTCTCACTAGGCGTAGGAGCACAGCTAACGTTACTTGGGCGGAGTGATTAGCGCAGCACACGAGACGCCCTGTGGTGAGGAGCAGAGAGTTCGCTCAGAGTTGGAGTAATAGTCAGCAATTACTATATAGTAAATTTATAGTTTACAATCATGGGTGTTTGCTGTATTGTAAAGAGCTGCGACAATAAACAGGGGAGACCAGGTAATACTATGATGTTTCATAGAATTCCAACCAAAAACGCTGACCTGATGAATCGATGGCTACTAAACACACCTGTAAACAGCATCACGAAGTATTTCGTTTGCTCTGAACATTTTACTATAGACGACTATTTTGTAAAAATGCAAGTTGCCACACGGACCATGAAACGCGTGCTAAAGGATACAGCCATCCCATCGATAATAAAGACAGGACAAATTGGATCACCTGTTGCTGCGGTAAGTGTTCCGTTATGTTTTGAGATGACTAACATTAGCCATACTGTAACAGTGCCATGCTAATGTAATGTAACCTTAGTAGTGAGTGACACTATTACGTGAATAGGGGCTCCGTGTATCCCCTTTATTGTTATTATTGTGTTGTCATGACCACACTATATGCAATGGCTATATTACAATTTCATTGAACTATGAATGATCATTATAACAAAATCACTTACTTGGTGGACAGCTGACCATTAGGTCATGTTCGTTCTGATTCTCCCTTCGACATCAATCTGTTCGGCATCTTGTCTTACAGCTTCCAAAGTTTGTAACTCCTCGTCTGTGTATTCTGGCTCAAAAATATATGGTTCTGGATCTTGGTTTGATACACAGTAAAATTCCTCTGACAATTCCTCAAAATCAGCCATGATCACGAGTCACGTCTAGCTAGTTAGTCACGTTTGTTTTGTTTACGGAACCATCAACAGGGCGTCTCGTGTGCGGCGCTAATCACTCCGCCCAAGTAGCCACTCCGCCCAAGTAACGTTAGCTGTGCTCCTACGCCTAGTGAGAATATAGTTCCCAGTATTTATACGATTAAAAATGGTCTCTGTCTCATATAGCCTTGTTATTTGTACACGCTGTGACTATACAGATCACAACATGTAAATAGGAAAATGTTTGCATTATTTTGTCACTTATTGGGATTAGTATGCTACCATTATCCATTTACATCCAGTCTTTGTGCTAAGCTAGGCTAGCGGTGGGTGCGTCAAATAACACTTACAGAACGCACAGAAATGAAAAAGGTATGTATGGACTATCTAACTCTGGGGGATACTGTGAATAAGCTAAAGTCCCAAAAAGTCGGAGTGTTCCTTTAATATCATACACCCTTGTTGCATATTTGCATGCAAGCATGAGATTCTAGCCTAATTTATTTTCATAAAACCATTATCATTTAACTTTTATTTAAAACTGCTATGGCAGGTTTATCCTCCTTTCATATATGTTAAGGTCAAAAGATACCCATCACAAGCAAGGTGTTATGGGCAATATTTGGGCTGAAAAGCATACATGGATGTAAACTGCAAAAATGTTTTGCATACTATGGTCACTGTAAGGCACAGACACAATGATGACGACAGATGTAAAATCAACAACTGGTAAGTTTATTGTGGGAATGACACAATAGCAGGTGAGTATAGAGACTTTGGCAGATGATTTCAGAATAATGTAATGGATAGTGATGCAGTCTTATCTTTTGCAGGTTGGACGAAGACGACAACAACAAACTGGGAAGCAGACGAGACAAGGATATAACTGACTTGACAGGGCGATGACTTGGAAAACTTCAACTGACCAGATAACGAAAGGAATCCTTAGATAAGTGACAAGGCCAAACACCAACTGAGTGTGAGCGTGCTATATACAGTAGTGCTGTTGATGAGCTGTGATGAGTGACAGGTCAAGTCAAGTCAAGTCAAGTGTATTTATATAGCGCTTTTCACAATACAGATTGCATCAAAGCAGCTTCACAGCATTAAACCAAAATAACACAACAAGGTAGTTTCTAGTGTAAATTTATTGATTGATAAAACTAAATTAATATCCCCAAAATATCCCCAACTGAGCAAGCCAAAGGCAACAGTGGCAAGGAACCGAAAACTCCATCAAGTGACCTAATGGTGTCCTAAAACTCCATCAGGTGACCCAATGGAGAAAAAAAACCTTGGGAGAACCCAGGCTCAGTCGGGGGCCAGTTCTCCTCTGGCATTTATGAACTAGAGGCCAGATTGTAGTTTGAACAGTAAGATTTAAAATGTTATATGACAGGTGTGTGTGATTGGAATTCTGGGGACTGTAATTCTGTAGAATGAGGAAGAGCCTGGCATGAACATAACTATTTGCTATGCACTATGGGACGTGCTAATTCTAATCTTACATATAAGACGTTGTATGATATGTTTTTTACAGCAAATGTATATTATTCCCAAAACGCAAAGTAGGCTATCCATTTCAAATTTCCTTTAAAAAAAGACAGACTAGTCATGCAACAACAATTTAGTATGACAATTTAATGGTTGTGTGTATTGTAATATATTTTATACTACTTAAAAAAAAAAAAAATAGCATGCGTACACATAGATTAGCAGTGCAGACAACAGTTAGCATCATAAATGGTCAGAATTATGTTTTACTCATAAAGTATATATGATTAAAACAGCCTCCATATCTTCATAGAAAATAAGATCTAAAATATTGCCCAAACATAAGGGTCACACCAGACTTTGAACACATTTTCCACATTTATATTTGTATATCATATACATACACTACCGTTCAAAAGTTTGGGGTCAGTGTGTTTTAAAAAAAAAAGAAATTACAGTAAACAGTAAAGACATTTTTATAATGTTACAAAGGATTTCTATTGCTGTTCTTTTAAATTTTATATTCATCAAAGCATCCGGAAAAACAATATCACTGTTTCCATAAAAAATAGTATTGCAGCAAAACAGTTTCCAACATTGAAAATAATAAGAAATGTTTCTTGAGCACCAAATCAGCATATTAGAATGATTTCTGAAGGATCATGTCACCCTGAAGAATGGAGTAATGGCTGCTAAAAATTCACACAAATTAATTACATTTTAAAATATATTAAAATAGAAAACGGTTATTTTAAATAGTAATAATTTTTCACGATATTACTGTTTTTTTTTACTATATTTTGGATCAAATAAATGCAGCCTTGGTGAGCATAATGTAATTACAACATTAGTGTAATTGTGAGCCCACACTTTTGTTCCATTGTTATTATTATTATTATTATTAATGTAATTCTAAATCATGTATTTTCATAGAATTCAGTATATTTACATTCAAATATTATCAGCCTGCATTTACAGAAAATAATGTACATAAGTTAAAGGGGAGAAATCTTATGACCTCAGGATCCTAATATAATTATTCTGTTCTCTGTGGAGAAAAAAAAATACATTAAAAATCATCTGTTAGTGAACACAATTATTAAATATTGGTTTGACAGATTAATTTTTTGGAAAATATGTTTATCCATCAAATGATATAAATATGAAACTTTAGTTTTTGATGGTGTGTGTCAAATATACAACAGAATGTATTTTGATTTTAAATGCTCGATCTGTCACTCTTACAAAAGCAATAACAAACAACAACATTGTTCTTGCGCTCTCATTTAGCCATTTTAACTTCTTTATTTGGGTCAACACGTGCACCATAACAAGGCATGGCTTTCTTCATATAGCTTCTGAGGCTCTCATCTCTAAGGCCGTAAATGAGCGGGCTCAGAAAGCGAGGAAGCAGGATGAAGCAGAAATAGTAGATAAAAGACATGTCTGCTTGAGACAAGTTTACACGCTGGACAAGTAAGAATTCTGCGACAGGTTGTGAGAAAGCCATTATGCAGAGGAGAAGCTGGAACCCATGAAGCAGCACTGTGTGCAGAGCCTTCCTCACTGACACTCGGTCCTGCCGCATCTGACGGGTCTCCAGCAGGATCCGAATGTACGTGAAGAGGATGACCACAGCTACCACTGCAAAGAAGATCCCATTGAGGCTCACTTTGAATAGAGCTTGAATAGGAGAAGCATTGAGCACATTGCTCTTGCAGAGGACAGGGGTCGACTGGACATCTACACCCGTCTTGAGCCGCATCAAGACAAAGTCGACAGTGGGCAGAATGCAGCTGATGATCCACAGACTTAAAATGATGATCCAAATCCATTCCGGTCTCCAGATGGCAGGACGGTGAAGCGGGTAGAAAATGGCCACGTAGCGCTCCAGTGACATAGTGGAAAGGATGAGTGGGGTGTTTAGGAAGGTAGCAGTGGACACAAACAGCAGTGGTGCACAGTAGACGACTGCAAACTGCACAGCGCCCATCACTAACAAGAAGAGGGATACAGAGGAGAGCAGCTGCAGGGTGTCGTTCATCAGCATGTAGGTGAAGAGGATATAACGGGAGCTGTCAAAGAACTGCCTGTGAGATGCAAAGGTGTACAACGTCAGGAGGATGAAGAACATGAAGGCAATGAAGAATGGGATCACCACACACACCTTTACAATGACAGAAAGGTTGTTGCTGGATGTTGTGTTGCCTGGGAGTTCTGTCAGATTCTGCATGTTTTCAAGGGTTTTCTTTCCACTGCTGGTGTTACAAAGGCTGAAAGGAATTTTGCAAAATAACATTTGTTTAGTTTAGAATGTGGAAAATGGTATAAAACGGTAATTGTACTTTAAACAAAATGCAATGTAATCTAATCGAATGTGATGTTCACTGGATAATTCATTGAATAATCTGCATCTGATCTGACTTCTGTTCACAAAATAAACTTCACACGCTTGTTGACTCACCAAGCTGCCTCTGTTGGAAGAGAAATTAAAAGATGATCAGAGATGCCAGATGGGTAGCCCACTTTTATATTGCTGAAGATTTGCTTCATGACAAAGGAATGGGATTTGTTTCCCCATAGGATGACTTAATTTCACGCTATGAACACAAAGCATAATTATAGCAATTAACAACCAAACAATCCAAACAAAAATAAAATCAAGTTATCTAGTGTGTGTGTGTGTGTGTGTGTGTGTGTGTGTGTGTGTGTGTTGTAATTTTTTATAAATGTTGTATCCAAGGTTTTATATAGACCTAATTTCTTCATCTGGTTAACAAGACCCTATAGCAAAACTATATTATAAAATATTTAATTACTTTAAAACTTTTATATTCTATTTACTAAATAAGTTTCAATAAATTACATTCAATTTAATAAAGTTATTTTGTGGTTATTAAGTATTTTCCTTTCTGTCGTTTTTTTTTTTTGAAATTATGTAAGTTGTCAAATATTCACCACTAGGAGAGCGTATTTAGAATGTTTGGATGTTTCATATGGCTAGTCATTAACAGAGCTATCAATTATTGACTGTGAACTCATGTGCTCTGCCTTATTTTACCATATTGTTTGTTCTGCTGTGCAGCAAAGTACTCAGAGACGAAAGTACATTGACAGCTTCTCTGCAGAGTCATATGCGTCACTCATTAGACCAATGAGACACGTATCTCACAACTGTCTGTTTTTTGAAGTGCACTGACCTAAAATGAGGACGGAAAAGGGAATCATCGAACAACTAAAAGCAAACAGCAAGTTTTATCATAAAGAAGATCTGGAGCAGGGGCTTTGAAAAACAAGCTGTCTGCATGTTTTTGGTTAACATGTAGAAATGCTGCTACTCGCTATGTGATGTAAATATTAAACTGATGAAACTTAGTGATATAAGTATTAAACTTAAAAATATTAAGCCTTTTTTCCTTTTAGTTATAACATATTTTAATTTAAATCAACCATTCCCAGACAACAACTTTACAGAAGATAACGCCTTTACACATAAATATAGAGCTACCTTTATATATATTAAAATATATATATAATATATTTATAATTTTTCCCCAGACATGTACTCTTTTTTTTTTTTTGACTGTATAAAAAGCATTCGGAATTGAATTTCTAAATCGCCTTTACAAATTCGAAGATTTTGCTTTGTTTTGCGTGCTTTAACCATTCTTTGTAGATCCCACTTTATCGCATTCCACAATTGGTCGAAAATGTAAAGGGTCTTCATGCTATTGGTCTATATCAGGGATGGGAAACTTCGGTCCTGGAGGGCCACTGTCCTGCAGAGTTTAGCTCTAACCCTATCAAACACACCTGAACAATGTCTTCAGAATTACAAAAAATGTACAGGCAGGTGAGTTTTTAGCAGGGTTGGAGCTAAATTCTGCGGTACAGTGGCCCTCCATGACCAAAGTTGGCCATCCCTGGTCTATCTAGGCCTATTTGATGCACAAAAATAATAAACACATTTGTAGTGTTATATCAGCTAAATATTCAGATCTTTATATGTTACACTAAAACACTCAAAAGTCTTCAATTATTTATTTTATTTATGAGTTAATGTTTCTGAAAGCCTACCATTCTTAACACTAGAAATAACCCTGAGGATCAGATGTGCATCACGGAAAACAGTTGACCAAATCTTCACAGAGTCAAATCCTATGTGATTAATTATGTGCTATATCAGTGCATAGTTATTGCATATCAGTGTAATTTGTGCTTCCTAATTGTTTGGCAATGATGCATCCCACCTGGCAACATGAGGCCAAGTTGCTTGATTCCTTTGTGAGCTGTACCGAGCCAAGCTGCAAAGCAAATATTTATTTAATGACTTCTCACTCTGATTAGTCTCCTGAGCATACCTCCACCACAAAGAACCAGTTTGTTATAATGATGTAAATATGTTTAACAAACATTGGCCTACAGAGAGTACAGCACCCAAAACACTTCCATAGTTTTGTGAAACTTTCTTTAAAGAAAGAAAAGTTATGTGGTTATAGTTTATGGACTTTGTGACACTCAGTATCTCAGACAAATACACATGAGTAGTAATTATGCAATGATAGCATTGCTGCATATTGTGACAACAAAGTCACAAGTAGGAGGGTGCACCGTTTCCTTTAGTCAACATGTATATAGATAGATGGACGGACGGATGGACAGACAGACAGACAGACAGATAGTAATTACGGAATAAGTACATTGTATGTACATGGGGAACAGGACTGCAAAATAAAGTGCTACCCATATTAGTATAACAAGTAATCAACAAAACCAAAGTAATAAATAATAAAAAAATAAATAAAAAAAAACAGAACTGATACCACTGAACATGGCCAATCATTGCGAAGGAGAATTATTAAAGCTTAAATATATGTGTATCATTCATATAAACTTTAATAAACTTTAAAATTGTTGCACATAATTATTTGTTTGGGGTAACATTTTAATGTTTATGCATGACTGTATCAGTTCTCCTCGGTTCTCTGTCCCCTAAACAAAATCAAATCTAAATGTAGCTATGTTTATTCACATCATACTTCATCATTTGGCTCTTAATATTACACTTGATATATGACCAGAGCTCAAGCAATCCATTTAGAAATACTTAAAAGTAATATTTTCATATTTTGTGTTATTTGTGCACATGACAATCGGCGGAAGTGGAATCATGGTGAGGGGAGCCGGCGAAACAGAGCGGGTGATGGACCAGGACGACACAGCAGCCCTGGAAGCTTGGCGCTGAGCCGCTGGTTTGTGGGACTGAGGTGGTGACGGGGATCCGGCTGAACGGGGTGACGATAGGGTGATTGAGGGTGACGGGGAGGTCAGAGGAAGGAAGGAGCCCGATGACACCGTCGGGTGCAGGGTGTAGGCTTTGCCGGAACCCCGGAAATTCGTGGTAGAAGCTGGGCATCGACCGCCGAAGGCCGACCTGGAGTTCCGAAGGAGCCCAGTGGAGTCTCCGAGCAGAAGGGCCACGACAGTGATGAGTGAGCGATGAGCCTAGGTGAAGGCGACGTGTTGACAGGCGGAGGAGGAGATGTGGGCCTGGAGGCCCAAGGTGCAGCTGGGGACTCTACCTCGTGCCGAGCTGGTGAAGGAGAAGCCCGAGGCGCAGAGGATGAGCCGCACGGAGTGAGCAGCGGGGGCAGAGCCGAGGAGCTGGACCACACCAGTGGTGCCGACGGATCCAGGGGACTGGCCGTGACCAGTGATGGAGATGGGATTCAGGACTAGGAAGTCAGGCAGGGATACTGGCTGAAGAGGGTCATTACCGGATGGGACCGATGAAGAAGGTGAGGATTCGAGGGTGGGGACTTGGGTGGGAACTGGATCCGCGGTCCACAGATTTATTAAGTCAATGTCCACTCCTGGCTCTGCGATGGGCTGATCCGCCTGCCTGGGCTCCGGCTCTGGGGCGGCCTCGGTTGGTACCCTGGGCTTGCTGGTAGCAAGAGAGAGTCGGCTGGTACCACTGTCGGTTTTCTGGTTGGAGAAGGAGGGGCAGGGCGGGTTCCGGGTTCCTTATCTTACTCGTTTAAGAAGGTCAATTATTCTGTCACAACGTAGCCGATGAAGGAAGATGCATAACACCGAATATAGTTGACAAAGAGTTTACTGGTGTCTGACAAGCATGACATTCAACAATAACTGACAAAGAATATTACAGAACAGGGAGTATAAATACACAAGGCTAATGAGGGAACTAAACAGGCACAGGTGGAGGAAGATGAACAAATCAGGACTAACGAGAACATGTGCAGACATGACTGAACGTAATCGTGACTATAATATAATATAATATAATATAATATACAGACAGAGATCTTTTGTGTATGTTTTTATTTTTGTTACAACCCGTGCAATAAGGACGGGCTTAATGTGAACTTTTGCAGTTGGTAAAAAGGCCCACACGGAAAAAACATTAAAAAAACATAAAATATGTTTTAATATAGGTTTTGATATAGGTTTTTAATATATGTGACATATATAAAATTGGCCGTTTTCCTATATTATATGTACATATATGCACATATATGCACCTATATGTTCACCTATATATGCACCTATATGTTCACCTATATATGCACCTATATGTTCACCTATATATGCACCTACATATGCACCTATATGTACCTATATGTTCACCTATATGTTCACCTATATGCACCTATATGTTCACCTATATATGCACCTATATGTTCACCTATATGTTCACCTATATGTTCACCTATATATTACTAAAATTATAAAAAAAAAAAAAAAAATCCCGTATACAAACGGTAAATCTCTGGCAGCAAAGTTTCCAGACGGATTCTGTTAAATTACGGCAAATAACCATTTCACAAAATTACTGGCAAAAACAGTAAAAATACAGAATTGACTTTAAAAGTTCAAAATTAAATTACAGTACATTACTTTTGATAATGGCTTATTAAACCGCGGAAAAACGGATAAATTATGTCATATTATATTAAAAAAAAACATTTAACTTTTAGGTTAAACTGTAAATTTATGGTTTTATAAAGTTATTTTGTAATAATGCTGTCTATCTACAGTAATTATCTTTTAATATAGTTTTTCTGTGTATAATAACTGTGAAGTTATGTATAAAAATGCAATAAGTACATAAATTCAAATAAATTCAAAAGTTTGTATATTTACATATATTGTATATTTAATTTTTGCATTTCCAATTTTAAAACTTTGACCAATCTCTAATTAAGTACTTAATAATAGCAAATGTACAGTCAATTTCTGTTAAATTAACTAAATGTATAAGTTCAGAATACCTGCACATTTACAGTTTTACTCATTAAACATAAACACATAACATCAAGATACGTGAATGATAGGAAATACAAGCTTAGTATATAATTTAGAACATGTAAAAATATCCACATTAAAAGGCAATTGCCGTATACCTTTATACTCTAATATAACTTATTTTACACATTTACATTTTATCCAAAGTGACTTAAAAATTAAGAGAACAATAGAAGCAACAAGTGCAGTGACAAGTCCCAGTTAGTGTAGCACAGTACTCATAGCAATTATTATTGTTGTTGTTGTTTTTTTTAAAAAACAAAGATTTAGTATTATTATTGGGTCAAGTGTTTATGAAAAGATGGATCTTTAGCGGTTTCTTGAAAATGTGTTGAGTTGGGCAGGTCATCCCACCAGCAGGGAACAGTCCAGGTAAAGGTCAGTGAAAGTGATTTTGTGTCTCTTTGGGATAATGGCACCACAAGGAGCCGTTCACTTTCAGAACACAAGCTTCTGGAGACACATAGATCTGAAGCAGTGAGTTTAGGTCTTGCTGCAGCATCTGGATCAGTTGCAGAGGTTTGACTGATGCTGGAAGAGCTGCCAGGAGAGCATTACAATAGTCCAGTCTGGATAGAACAAGAGCTTAGACAAGGAGTTGTGTGGCTCCGATAGGAAGGGCCGGATCTTTCTGATGTTGTATAGGGCAAATCAGCAGGATCGCATGGTTTGGGTGAAAGTGAAACCATAAGCAGTTTTGTCTTGGCAAGGTTGAGTTGAAGGTCATTCATCCAGCAAGAATTTTCCATCAGGTAGGCTGAGATGCGAGCAGCAACCATCAGATCCTCTGGCTGGAATGAAAGGTAGAGATATATTTCACTAAGTGATAGGAAAACCCATGTTTCTAAATGACAGAGCCTAGTTACAATACAAAAAAAAAAAAAAAAAAAAAAAAAAATTATATATACACTGCTCAAAAAAATAAAGGGAACACTTTTTAATCAGAGAATAGCATCAAGTCAGTTAAACTCCTGGGATATTGATCTGGTCAGTTAAGTAACAGAGGGGGTTGGTAATCAGTTTCAGCTGCTTTAGTGTTAATGAAATTAACAGCAGGTGCACTAGATGGGCAACAGTGAGACAACCCCCAAAACAGGAATGGTTTTACAGGTGGAGGCCACTGACATTTTTTCCCTACTCATCTTTTCAGACTGTTTTTCACCAGTTTTGCATTTGGCTAGGGTCAGTGTCACTACTGGTAGCATGAGGCGATACCTGGACCCTACAGAGGTTGCGCAGGCAGTCCAGCTCCTTCAGGATGGCTCATCAATACGTGCCATTGCCAGAAGGTTTGCTGTGTCTCCCAGCACAGTCTCAAGAGCATGGAGGAGATTCCAGGAAGACAGACAGCTACTCTAGGAGAGCTGGACAGGGCCGTAGAAGGTCCTTAACCCATCAGCAGGACCGGTATCTGCTCCTTTGTGCGAGGAGGAACATGATGAGCACTGCCAGAACCCTACAAAATCTGTATATATGCAGCATATATGTGCATATAAACTGCATATAGGTTTCATATATGCGCATATATCCTCATGTAGGTTCTTTCCATGTGGGGGAAACCAGCCGACAGATCACCAAAGACACAATTCTAAGTTCCACAAAAAGTATAATTTATTTAAGGTGTAAAAAGTAATTGAATTAAGGAGCAATGGCTTCAGGGTGCCCCAAGGCCAAAATAATAAACAATATAGACTTATAAACAAACATGTATAAATTACCTAATCAGGGAATAAACAAAATTACAAAGAAACTTCCCTAACTCCCTAAAAATAAACAAATCACAAACAAAGTCAAAATAAATGGCAGGACACCCCTACGCTCCTAAAACATAAAACAGAACCGAATTAAATCATCACAAACAAACGAACATGATCAACTGAAGGTTTGGGGATCAGCCGACGGGAGGAGGAATCCGGAGCTCTTCACGCCACAAGGCCAACGCCAGAATGAGCTCGACATCTTCGGTTAGCGCCGCCCTTTTAAAGCGGCGCATCAGTAGATCCACCAATTAGGCTCCTCCAATGGCAGCCAATCCCTGCACACATATACAAAACAACAACCCACACAAAACAGATACCGAGGATCATAACATTTTGGTATGTTATCTTTTAGTTACTTCAACAGCTGATTTAAATCTCAAAACAGACACATCAGGTTGTCTGTGGGCTTTGACTGAGGGTCATGCATTGACAGCAAATAAGCATCTTTCAAAGTTGCTTGTAGGCCTAATTCAAAATTGTAAACTGTGTTTTGTATACTGCTTGTGCACAGATTAGGCCCTCATGTCAGTATGGTGGAAATATTTTGAGTAAACACTAGCTAAAAGTGAGCAACACCCATGAATAAAATATAAATATAAATAAAAAATGATTTAGAGGTAAAATTGTTAATACATGAGCAGCATGTGGTCCATTTAATCAAATGCAACCTGTACTGTGAAACTGACTACATTAGACAAACACAAATTTTCCCCAAATCCTTTCACAGTTTGTGTTTACTAACAGTGCATTCTAAGTTTCACAACCTCAAGATATGCAGCATGAACATTTGAGAATCATAGGGTCTTTGTTTTGTTGCATAAATGCATCCATCATATTTGCATTAGTTTCCAATGGATTGTGAATTTCATATTAACGTTCAAATATGAAAGAAAATAAAAAGCAAAAACATTAATAAAACATGAAATAAATAACAGAACAAGCACAAAGAACACATTTAAGGGTGTACCATATTACAGATCACAGTATGCCAAAAACCAACAATCCACGAGAAGGAAGGAAGGAAGGAAGGAAGGAAGGAAGGAAGGAAGAGCATTGATTCTAAGTAGAAACAGAGACAGCAGGTGAAAATTTGTAACCTTCAAATGTATGTACTTTGGCTATTTGTATTTTTTTACAGGCAGCGCACTATAACTCACTGTAAAACTGTTGTGTTGCATATATTACTTGTTAAGGTTAATGTCATGATTGTGTCTCAGTGCTCCATGTATACCCTCAACACACAAGCAAATCTAAATTTAGATCTAGATGTCATCAACCAAGTAGGTGTCGTCTTTTAGAGTTTTACTCTATCAAACCCTACATAAATGTCTGTTCACAGCACACTTCATCATTTGGCTCATGCAGGTAAAGTTACACCTGATATGACCAGGACTCAAGGATAGAGTCAAGAATACTTTCAGTAAATGGTATAGCAAGGTTATGTAACATTGATTGTTGTAAACTGAATACTTGTTCAGTCTTTGTTTTTCAAGTCAACATGGAGCTAATTTAGAATTTACATATACATTGTTTATTCTAAAGCACTGATTATTTATTTCTCACGTATTTTATGTCTTATTGTAAATGTGCTTTTGTTGTCTGTCTAATTTTCTCCCAGATGTCCGCACAATGGCCAGTCAGAATGCCAGTGTTGATGAGCAGATGCAACTTATCCAAGTTGACCCCGTCAGGAGAAATATTTCACTGGCGCTGACCCAGATCGTTGTGTGGCCCTTCATCTACCTCATCTTCCTCATGCTCTTAATTTTCTCCAAGAAAGAGACTTTCAGAACAGAGACACGCTATATATTGTTTGGTCACTCTCTCCTGGTAGACCTAATATTTCTTTGTCTGACAGATTTTATTGTACTTTTATCATACAACTTTGTTTTAATACCACTGCATTTCTGTATCCCCATCTGCATGTTAACGGAAGCAATTGCATTAAGTGCACCATTAACCATCGGTGCCATGTGTGTGGAGCGCTATGTGGCCATTTGCATGCCTCTCCGACATCATGCGATCTCCACCTCTAGAAGAGCCATAATGGTGATTTTAATGATTTGGATCCTGAGCTCCATAAACCCCTTTGTTGATATGTTCATTCTTGTCAGCACTGCCTCTCATGAATACTTGTCTCAACTCACACACTGTCATTATGAGATTATGATTCCGGAAAAGATTCGTCACTTTGCTAGGGGTCTGTTGTACATTGTGGGGCTTGTGGTTATTTTGATCATTGAAGTCTTTTGTTATGTAATGATATACCTTGCTGCACGTGCAGCATCTGGTGACAAGTCAGCATCAAAAGGGAAGCGCACCATTTCCCTGCACATAATTCAGCTGTTTTTATGTACTGCCGAGGTGATGTGCCCTTACATTGAGAGTGTAGTTATGCAGTATGATATTCAATCATATCTGACTGTCCGATTTATAAATTTCCTGACATTTAGTATCACTTCTAGAGCAGTAAGTCCTCTCGTCTATGGGTTTAGAGATGAGAAATTCTATGCAGCTATGGCTTACTATATCAGATGCAAAAACAATGTTATCTCATCTGACACTGATAAACAAACATGATTATCTATTTTTAAAGAGTGTTTCTGGGATATTATCTTGTCTAAGTTCCTTTCAAAATGTCATGAAGTAAAATTTGTAATGTATCAAAACTATCAACAGTTTTGGTTGACCAACTGCCTAAACATCCCATTCTAGTTGATATATTCAAATAATGAAGATTGAGAGTTTTAAATTGTCTGGCCAACTGCGAGATTTGTCTTGGGAAGACACCTCTCACATGCAGTGTACGTGACTGCTAGAATAATCAATTTACAAAAATCTGAGTATTTAGAGAGTATTTTATTTAGTTTATCATATAGCTGATTACAATGTTGGCATTACTTGTTACACTTTCAAATAGTTTATGTATATTGTTTTAAGTTTTAGTAATTTATTTGAACATAACTATGTAATTTAATTATTAACAATTAAATGTTTTAATATTTTATTTTAAATTTGCATTATTTATTTATGCATTTGGCAGATGCTTTTATTCCAATTATTTCTTTTTAATAAAAAAAAAATATTCTTTTAGTATTTTCAAGGTACACATTTACATTCTTATCAGTTCTTGCTCTTTCATTTGTAATACATCTGTGATAATAACATTTACTAAACAAACATTCAAAGGCCAGTAAGTGTGATACTCAAGACACTTTCACATTTTTTTGTGAAACTTTCTATTTGATACTTCTAAGGGAAAACAATAATAATCTGTATTTTTTTTGTTTGTTTGAAAAATAAATTGGATCAAATTCCATAATTTAAATACATATGCAGCATTATGGTTCTCTAACATTTAATGAAATACAGTCTATGACAAATGTATGCCAGGACCAGGGTTGAGAACCACTGCCTTATGTGGCCTTTTCAAAGTGTCCTATTTGTGATTTTTGGCCCCCAAGCTCTAAACCCTTTGGTTTATGTCTTTTTTCCCCTCATTACTACTTTTTCACAGGAACTTGTTGAACTTTCTTGAACTGTTTTATCACTCGTGTACATAGGGATTAAAGGCATTGTTATGTCGAATGTAATTTAGGATAAGGAAGGAAGAGGACAGGGTCGGCTTTACTGAGGCTCATGCTTTATACACTTTCAAATGGTCAAAACAAAAGTCACGCTTATGGGGCTTCAATAAACTGAGTCCAAATACACAATCAATGATGCAGCTCTCCAGAGCATTCAGTGCATGCACAGGCACGAGTCCTCAGTCCATCTCTCTCTGGTGAGAGGTGATCTCCTCCTGGGGCCAGAGCGAGAAATTGGACTCACTTCTAGCCCAAGATCTTCCCTGCTCACAGCCGTTGCTAACATCACTGACTCCACCTCACTCTAATTTTTTGAGGAGGTTGAGGTGATATATCTGATGTGTCCCGCTCCTGTCCATTTGAACCACCTCAATATTGAGACCCCCACTTCAAAGCGTCCTTTCCACTTCGCGAGTAATTTAGAACTAGGAAGCAATACAAGTACCTTATCTCCTGGTGAAAATTCACGTAGTCTAATTCTCCTGTTAAACAGCCGGCTCTGTTTGTCCTGGGCCTGTAACATATTCTCCATAGAGAGCCGCCCAAAGTGTGAGTTTTGTTCTCAGGTCCAGCTCTCAGTTCCAGCACATACTGAATTTCGTTTAGACTATCTGAAGGTCCGTCCTCCCAAGTTTTTCTCAGGACGTCCAACACCCACAGGGCTGATGTCCATAAAGAAGCTTGAACAGGGAAAACGGATCGTTCTAACGGCCTGGTGAGGTCCATACCAATTCTTTCGAAGGGGACCTGCTTTTGAGGAAGAGGGCGCAATGGTGCTTTTGGGGAGGCCGGTGGATTCACCAATTGACATTCACGACAAGCTGCACACCATCTGCGCACATTCTCATGAATGCCCCGTCAAAAGAATCGGGTCATGAGACCATTTAGTGTCGTTGTTTGTCCTAAATGTCCTGCCATAGGATTATAGTGAGCCGCCAGGAAAGGCATTTCCTGACGGCTTTTTGGTACTAATAATTGTGTTGTATCTTGTTTTATCTCAGTATCTTGGGTAATGTAGGGTGGTTTTCACAATGGTATATGTAAAGTGAAGGCAGAGGAATGCAGGAGGACACAAGCATTTAATTTGCAGCTTTTAATAGATAAAACAAGAACAAGGGACTAGGATATAAGGTATAACAAGTGACACAGGGGCTATATACACAGACAGGGCTGAAAAGGGAAAGAGGCACATCTGGGGAGACAATCAAAGGAACTAAAAAACTACAAAACCTGCAAAGGAAGCAGAGAACCAAGAGACAACCTAACAGCCCGCAATAACACACCACAATACAGAATATCTAGCGGACAGGTTCCAGATGCTTCAAAAACAAAAGGGAACAGAGTCCAGGAGGGTGGTGGGGTGGAGGCGGACTGGAGGAGGGATGTTCAGGGATGGCCTCTGTGGCTGTAATGGAGCTGACTGGCAGCTGCAGCGTGTGCGCGACCCAGACTAGAGACCTTGCGCAGGCGGGTACCCGGTGGGTAAACCACAAATATTTTATGCAATAGGTGAAATAATATTTACATTGTCATTTGTGGTGAGGGTGCGGGTCAGGTTGGGAATCAATAGGTACGGGCGGACTGTGGGTCCAATAGCTAAGACTATTTCGACTCAGTTTGGTACCCACTGATAGGCAGCTGTTTTAAAACAGTCCCGTGCTTATTTGTGTTCAAGCTCTGTAGTTGTCAAGGCACAGTTGTGTAAACAGCACAAAGATGAAGGAGAATATTTATAATGGTATTTAATGACAAAACTCCGGAGATCAGACAGGAAACTCAACACTAACACAACTTAACATTGACAAGAACAGACAGAGAATGAGGGAGAACAAAGGGTATAAATACATGAAGCAAACAAATGGAACTAATGAGTAATTAATGACAGGAGAACATAATGACTAATCAACAACACAAAAAAAGGTCACAGGGAATCACAAGACACAGCATACATGTTACATTACGCCCCCTCCAGAAAAGGTCTGTCCTCACGCCGTAAATAGTCCAACTGAGGAGGGAGGGAGGGGGCTCTGGAGGAGGGCGTGGAAAAACAGGAAACAACAAAAATAGTCCAGGGCACTGAAAACTGTCCATGGGAGAGTGGAGGGTGGGAGGAGCCAGGGGAAAGCCAGGAGCAGGAGGAGTTGGGTGAATATCCAGAGTCCAGCCAGGATGATGCCCCACGGTGGAGTCGAGGGCGGGAGGACCCATGGTGCAAATCTCCTCGACGAGGCCATGGGGTTGACGAATGCAGACGGCGCCGGTGGAGAAGGAGCCCAGAGCGCAGACAGAGAGCAGATGGACAGGCACGATACCACAGGCTTCAGGGGCCGTGACAGAGCCGTGGCAATGACCCCCGAGGTGGAACCAGGGTACCGGAGGTCTGAGGTGGAGCCAGAGCGACTGAGGGCTGAGGTAGAGCCAGAGGGAAAACGGAGCCAGACGGAGCCGTAGGGGTGGAGAGACGGCACGCAGCAGATGGCTTTCAAGGTAGTGGTGTAGGTGAGGCGACGTCCGATCGAGGTGAAGCCAGAGGGTCAAGGGAGCCCGGTGAAGCCATAAGGCCAATGGTCCAAGGTGGAGCCGAGAGAGGGAGGAGCCAAGACGGAGGAGTTTTGATGCCAGACCAAGGTGGACGTTGAAGGTTTACCAAACACAACCTGAGCAGGACTCTGGCCTAGACACAGAGAGGAAGGTTCTCTGAGACCACCGGACTTGGACGGCCATTTCGGTCAATGGTAAGACCAGCTTCAAGGTTATTGAAGCTTGGGGCATATAGGTAAAAAAAATGGCACAGGAAACAAAGAGACAAACTTAAGGTCCACAACACAACATGGGATGTATAACAATACAGTGCATGTTGAAGGATTGTTGAAATAACCGAAAACGCCTCGGTTACGACTGTAACTTCGGTTCCCTGAAGAGGGAACGAGCGTTGCGTCGAGAATGACGCTATGGGGAACGCTTTGCGTGATGACGTCTTGAAGCACATGTAAAATCAGTCCAATGGTGTGGCGGAACGTCAGAGGCGGGTGACGTCACGTACCAGGAAGCTATAAAAGCCGGCCTGAAACAGAAAACGAAAGCTTCGTATAGTCTGAATTCGGGCTGACAGGCATGAAGGAGATATGGCAGGGCGACGCAACGCTCGTTCCCTCTTCAGGGAACCGAGGTTACAGTCGTAACCGAGGCGTTCCCTTTCAAGGGAACTCCCGTTGCGTCGAGAATGACGCTATGGGGAACGTCTATACCAACGCCTCCATAGCTACGAATGTCTGTCCTGTGTGTAATCTGGAGAGCAGCACTAGGAAGACAAAACATGAGACCCTGGAGCAGAGTCTAGATCCAGAGAGTAAAACCTGACGAAAGTGTGCGGTGAGGACCAGCCTGCCGCATCACAGACGTCCTGTAAAGAAACTCCTGAAATAAGGGCCTTAGAGGCCGCCATACTCCTCGTCGAGTGCGACCGGACAGCCAAAGGAGAAGGCTGCCCAGCCGCCTCATAAGCAAGTGAGATAGCCTCGACCACCCACTTGCTCATCCTTTGCTTAGACACTGGACCTCCTTTGTTAGGGGACCCAAAGCACACAAATAATTGATCACTTTTACGCCACAGGGCAGCTCTGTGGACATACGCGTCTAACGCCCGCACAGGGCAAAGCAAATTATTAGCCTCCTGGTCAGCATTTTGAAAGGGAGGAGGACAGAAGGCCTGCAGAACAATAGGTCTGACCACATTAGTGGGGACCTTGGGGATATAACCCGGTCTTGGATGAAGAAACGCTTTAACCATACCCGGAGCAAACTCTAAGCATGATGGAGCAACCGACAATGCTTGAAGATCCCCTATCCTCTTGAGAGAAGAAATAGCGAGAAGGAAAAGAGCTTTCAGAGTTAAAAACTTCTCAGGAACCTCCTCAATGGGCTCAAAGGGGGCCAGGGAAAGGCCTTGCAGCGCAACGGACAAATCCCAAGGTGGCACCCTAGAGCGAACTGCAGGCCTCAGCCTCCAAGTGCCATGAAGGAAACGAGATACCAAGGGGTCTTTCCCCACAGACATTCCACCCAAAGGAATGTGGTAAGTACCTATGGCCGCCACATAAACCTTTAAGGTGGACGGGGTCAGACAACTCCAGCACTGTACCAATTGGGCAGTTAACTGGGTCCAACCGACGGTCACTACACCAAGAAGTGAAGACTCTCCACTTCAGGGCATAAAGTTTCCTCGTGGAGGGAGCTCTGGACTGAAGAATGGTCTCCACAACCTCAGTTGAGAGACCTGACTCTATGAGCTGGGCCCCCTCAGAGGCCAAGCCCACAGGTTCCACAGTTCTGGGCGGGGGTGAAATATCGAGCCCTCCGCCTGGGACAGAAGGTCCCTCCTGACGGGTAGCTCCAGAGGAGGCCCGTCGAGGAGCGACACAAGATCGGGAAACCATACTCTGCCCGGCCAGCGCGGGGCTATAAGAAGCAGGCAAACCCGGTCCCTGCGAACTCTCTCCAGAACTCCCGGGAGCAGAGCAACTGGGGGAAAGGCGTACAGACGTAGCCTCGGCCACGCCTGTACCATAGCATCCAGTCCCAGAGGAGCTGGATGCGTGAGGGAGAACCAAAGTGGACAGTGAGACGTCTCTCGAGACGCAAACAGATCCACTTGAGCTTGGCCAAACTCCCTCCATATCAGCTCCACCACCTCGGGGTGGAGCCTCCATTCCCCGGGCCTCGGCCCCTGTCTCGACAGAGTGTCTGCTCCTATATTCTGGACCCCGGGGATGTAAGCTGCCCTGAGTGACAGTAACTTCCCCTGGGACCACAAGAGGATATGGCGTGCCAAGTTGGATAACGGGCGCGAGCGCAAACCCCCTTGGTGGTTGATATAGGCGACTACCGACGTGTTGTCCGTGTGTACTAACACATGGTGTCCCCTGAGATCTGTAATAAAGCTCCTCAGAGCCCGGAAGACAGCTAACATCTCTAGGCGATTGATATGCCAGGAATGATGATGGTCTTCCCACAGACCTTGAGATGAGCGACCCTCCAGGATCGCTCCCCAACCCGTGAGGGAAGCATCCGTCGTTAGCAGTTTGCGACGACAAGGAGCTCCCAACACTGGGCCCTGGGACAGGAACCAAGGTTTCTTCCACATAACCAGGGCACGTAAGCATCGCCGCGTGACCTTGATTGTGCGAAATGGGTTGCCCCTCGGGGAAAACCCCCTGGTCCTGAGCCACCACTGCAGGGGCCTCATGTGCAGCAGTCCAAAAGGTATCACGTTGGAAGCTGCTGCCATGAGACCCAACAGTCTCTGGAACTGTTTGACAGTGAGTAGCTGGCCTAGCTTTACACTTTTCACAGCTGCAAGGATGGACTCTATACGTGGCGGTGACAGGCGCGCCTGCATCGACACTGAGTCCCAAACCACGCCTAAAAAAGTGGTCCTCTGGAGTGGAGAAAGCACACTCTTCTTGGCGTTCAGCCGTAACCCCAACTCTTTCATGTGGGCGAGAACAACATCTCGATGTTGAACCGCCAACTGATGCGACTGAGCTAAAATCAACCAATCGTCGATGTAGTTCATGATGCGAATACCCTGGAGGCGCAGCGGCGCCAGAGCTGCATCCATGCATTTGGTGAAAGTGCGGGGTGATAAAGCTAGGCCGAATGGAAGAACACGATATTGGTATGCTTTGCCCCCGAAAGCAAACCTCAGGAACTTCCAATGACACGGACGGATGGAAATATGGAAATATGCGTCCTTGAGGTCTATCGTGACAAACCAGTCCTCGGACCTGATCTGTGGCACGATCTGTCTCAATGTTAACATTTTGAACTTGAGCTGCATGACTGACTCGTTCAGAACTCGAAGATCTAAAATGGGACGCAATCCCCCGTCCTTCTTCGGAACTATGAAGTACCGGCTGTAAAACCCGGTTTCCCTGTTGGAGGGGGGTACACATTCTATGGCCCCTTTCTCTAACAGAGTGTTTACTTCCTGTTCCATAACCAGAACCTGCTCGGGGGCCACCACTGTGGGCAGGACCCCCATAAACCGAGGTGGGCGTTTCTTGAATTGTATCTGATACCCTTTTTCCACGGTCTGCAGGACCCAACGAGAAACATTTGACAGTAGCTTCCACGCTGTCAAAGATTCTACTAGAGGTACCAGCCTCTCGAGACTGGTTTCTGGATTTTGTTGCTGTTGAGTAGTCAATTCGTCGCCCTGTAACGGCGCACCGGCAGGGAACAACCGAACAGACTGCTCTAACACCCTCCTCGGAGGGGGCGGGCATCCCGAGGCCACTACGTTTCCGGGTGGTCCTTGAGATATGTGCTCGCCGGAGACCGCTGCGCCCTGTAACACCGGAGGCGGCAGGGTTGGCAGAACGGTCCCCTGAGGGTACCGAAGAGAGACGGGCACCGTGAAAAGAGGTGTTAACCGCTCTGCTTCGGGGGGGACTACCCTCATTTGTCCTGAGCCCTCGGACATCAGGACTTTTTCCCAGCAGCCTTCTTGGCGGTAATGACGGTCCGCAGATCCGTCTTACCCCTCGAAGACTGCTGGGTTTGAGAGCGTCCTCCGTGTCCCCGTGATTTTTGTGGGGGAGCACGGGAGGACACACTCTGTTTTTGAGTGGCACGGTGCTCAGCACTCTTTTTAGAGGAGTGAGGCTGCTCCCGCTCAGCAGCCTCAAAGAAAGAACGGCGGGGGAGAAGCTTTTGAAGTGCAGCTGCCTGTTTAGAAGCTTCTTGAGATTTAGCTACCGCACTGTTAACTGCATCACCAAACAAACCAACGGTGGAGACCGGAGCATCTAAGAGAACGTGTTTTTCTTTATCTTTTATATCACTCAGATTGAGCCACAGATGCCTCTCAGTGGCCACCAGGGCTGCCATAGACCGCCCGATAGATTTAGCGGTCTCCTTGGTGGCCCTGAGAGACAGATCTGTGGCTCTGCGTAGTTCGGCCACCGTGTCAGGACCAATTCCCCCGCCCTCCTCTAAATCACCCAATAATTCAGCCTGATAAGCCTGCATAAGGGACATCGTATGCAGACACGCTGCAGCTTGACCAGCGGCTGCATACGATTTATGAACCAGTGATGATGTAAATTTAACTGGCTTAGAGGGAAGTGAAGGAGCCTTCAAGGAAGATGCCGTTGCTGGAGAGAGATAGCTCGCAAGCGTCTCCTCCACCTTCGGCATCTCCCCATAACCATACTCTTTATAATTATAAATGGAGGAGTAGTGTGATGTCTGTGGTGTGTACACTCTATATGACATGGGTTTCCCCCACGATCTCGACACCTCGGTGTGGAGATCGGGGAAAAACGGAAGGCTCCTGCGCTGAGGCTGTGCACGAGATGGCAGGAAGCGTTCGTCGAGCTTGCTTTTCGAACGAACGTCCTGCCTATCCTCTGGCCACTCAATTGAAAGTCTGTCAACAGCTCTAGTTACCACATCGAGCAATTCTTCAAACGCATGAGACTGAGGTGGCGAATCCTCAGAATCAGCGTCAATACTCACAACATCCAACTCCTCAGAGCTGGATAGTTGCAGTACTGGTACCTCCATCGGGGGGGAAGAAACCGCAGCGCGTGCTTCCACACCCTGATGAGAGGCACTGGATCTGTCAGAAGGAGGCTGAGATAAGGCAGAGCCCGTCTCAACATCCACTGACAGATCCATTTGCGAACCCCAGGTCTGAGATCGCCGCCGAGCCTCAGCCGCGGCGGGACCCGAGCCCTGGGGAACGTGGTCGGGATTGAACCGAGCCAAGCGGGATCGGAGCGTACGCAATGGAAGCGCACAGCAATGCTCACAGTCACCACCCTCGAGTGCTGACTGGGCATGCTCCTCTCCCAAACAAACAACACAAAGAGTGTGAGTATCACCTCCCGTTATATAACGCGGGCAAGGATGAACACACACTCTAAACTGCTGCTTGCTCGCCATACTGAATATATATATATATATAGACAGACAACACCAAATAACAAGGACAGATTTCAACACAGAGGGCGACTGAAGACTCAGAAAGCTTTCGTTTTCTGTTTCAGGCCGGCTTTTATAGCTTCCTGGTACGTGACGTCACCCGCCTCTGACGTTCCGCCACACCATTGGACTGATTTTACATGTGCTTCAAGACGTCATCACGCAAAGCGTTCCCCATAGCGTCATTCTCGACGCAACGGGAGTTCCCTTGAAAGGGAACTCTGTATCTTCATTATGTTAGCTAGAGAAACAATATATTAACAGTTATGTTTTTAAGGTTGTAAATATGTGCATGTAACAAATTTGAGATAGATTTACAATTATCTGTAGTCAGAATGCATGTGGTAAACTGTATTAGCTGAGTGGTAGAGAATGAAAAGCATAAAAGGAGAGAAAGTGTAGCTTTAGAAATGCAATATGGAAAAGAAACAGATGCCACTGAGGAACAGAATCTAGCCTAATGGCATTCCAGTTGTCTGCTCTATTTTGGTTTGACTCTAGTTTGTGCACTAATCTAGCTTTTGACTCTTATGACATATTGTAAATAAAAGAAATGTAAATGCATGATTGTGTCTTAGTACTCCATGTCTATCCCCTAAACACAAGCAAATCTAAATTTAGCTCTAGATGTCAACAAGTAAGCAGATCCACAGGAGTTTTACTCTGTCAAACTCTATATAAATGTTTGCTCACAGCGCATTTATTACACTTGATGACCAGGGCTCAAGAATAGAGTCCTACTGTCAGTAAGTAATGAAGCAAGTTGATATTTTTAACTGATTTCATGACCTTCATTTACTGTATGCAAACTGAAATATAATTTTTATGGCTACATAAATATTTGAAACTTATTAATAATGCATATTATAAATATTGAGAATAGATGAAATCTCTATATAAAATTGGGACAGTTTAATTCATTATAGTAAATTAAACATAACTTAACATTAATTGCATAAATGTCCATTCATTCACACATTGTTTCCACTTTATTTGTATCTGCATAAATACAAGAATGAAATTATGTTTTGTTTATGCAGTTTGTTTATGCAATCCTATGGCAGTTTTTATTGCAACATAAATATTTGAAGCTTATTGATCATGTATATTATCAATGTTGATTATTTATTTCTCAAGGATGAGTCATGGTAGGCTAAAATAGGCTGTGTGTTTTTGTTTGTCTAATTTCTGTCTTATTTTCTCCCAGATGTGCGCACAATGGCCAGTCAGAATGCCAGTGTCAATGAGCAGATACAATTGGTCCAAGTTGACCCTGTCCGGAGGAATATTTCACTGGCGCTGACCCAGATATTCATGTGGCCCTTCATCTACCTCATCTTCCTCATGCTCTTAATATTCTCCAAGAAAGAGACTTTCAGAACAGAGACACGCTATATATTGTTTGGTCACTCTCTCCTGGTAGACCTAATGTTTCTTTGTCTGACAGATTTTGTTGTGCTCTTATCATACAACTTAGTTTTAATACCACTGCATTTCTGTATCCCCATCTGCATGTTGATGGATATGCTCACAGCATCTGCACCACTGACTATTATAGCCATGTGTGTGGAGCGCTATGTGGCCATATGCATGCCTCTCCGACATCATGCGATCTCCACCTCTAGAAGAGCCATAATTGTGATTTTAATGATTTGGATCCTGAGCTCCATAAACCCCTTTGTTGATATGTTCATTCTTGTCAGCACTGCCTCTCATGAATACTTGTCTCAACTCACACACTGTCATTATGAGATTATGATTCCGGAAAAGATTCGTCACTTTGCTAGGGGTCTGTTGTACATTGTGGGGCTTGTGGTTATTTTGATCATTGAAGTCTTTTGTTATGTAATGATATACCTTGCAGCACGTGCAGCATCTGGTGACAATAAGAAGTCAGCATCAAAAGGGAAGCGCACCATTTCCCTGCACATAATTCAGCTGTTTTTATGTACTGCCGAGGTGATGTGCCCTTACATTGAGAGTGTAGTTATGCAGTATGATATTCAATCATATCTGACTGTCCGATTTATAAATTTCCTGACATTTAGTATCACTTCAAGAGCAGTAAGTCCTCTCGTCTATGGGTTTAGAGATGAGAAATTCTATGCAGCTATGGCTTACTATATCAGATGCAAAAACAATGTTATCTCATCTGACACTGATAAACAAACATGATTATCTATTTTTAAAGAGTGTTTCTGGGATATTATCTTGTCTAAGTTCCTTTCAAAATGTCATGAAGTAAAATTTGTAATGTATCAAAACTCCAATTTTGGTTGACCAACTGCCTAAACATCCCATTCTAGTTGATATATTCAAATAATGAAGATTGAGAGTTTTAAATTGTCTGGCCAACTGCGAGATTTGTCTTGGGAAGACACCTCTCACATGCAGTGTACGTGACTGCTAGAATAATCAATTTACAAAAAATTTAAATCAATTTACAGTATTTAAAGAGTATTTTATTTAGTTTATCATATAGCTGATTACAATGTTGGCATTACTTGTTACTCTTTCAAATATTTTATGTATATTGTTTTAAGTTTTAGTAATTTATTTGAACATAACTATGCAATTTAATTATTAACAATTAAATGTTTTAATATTTTATTTTAAATTTTCATTATTTATTTATGCATTTGGCAGATGCTTTTATTCAAATTATTTCTTTTTAATAAAAAAAATATTCTTTTATTATTTTCAATGTACACATTTACATTCTTATCAGTTCTTGCTTTCCCTGGGAATCGAACCCATGGCCTTGGCATTGAGGCTCATGCTTTATACACTTTCAAATGGTCAAAACAAAAGTCACGCTTATGGGGCTTCAATAAACTGAGTCCAAATACACAATCAATGATGCAGCTCTCCAGAGCATTCAGTGCATGCACAGGCACGAGTCCTCAGTCCATCTCTCTCTGGTGAGAGGTGATCTCCTCCTGGGGCCAGAGCGAGAAATTGGACTCACTTCTAGCCCAAGATCTTCGCTGCTCACAGCCGTTGCTAACATCACTGACTCCACCTCACTCTAATTTTTTGAGGAGGTTGAGGTGATATATCTGACGTGTCCCGCTCCTGTCCATTTGAACCACCTCAATATTGAGACCCCCACCTCAAAGCGTCCTTTCCACTTCGCGAGTAATTTAGAACTAGACATAGGAAGCAATACTAGTACCTTATCTCCCAGTGAAAATTCACATAGTCTAATTCCCCTGTTAAACAGCCGGCTCTGTTTGTCCTGGGCCTGTAACATATTCTCCATAGAGAGCCACCCCAAAGTGTGGAGTTTTGTTCTCAGGTCCAGCTCTCAGTTCCAGCACATACTGAATTTCGTTTCGACTATCTGAAGGTCCGTCCTCCCAAGTTTTTCCCAGGACGTCCAACACCCCATAGGGCTGACATCCATAAAGAAACTTGAAGGGGGAAAACGGATCATTCTAACGGCCTGGTGAGGTCCATACCAATTCTTTCGAAGGGGACCTGCTTTTGAGGAAGAGGGCGCAATGGTGCTTTTGGGGAGGCCGGTGGATTCACCAACTGACATTCACGACAAGCTGCACACCATCTGCGCACATTCTCATGAATCCCCCGTCAAAAGAATCCAGTGAGCCGCCAGGAAAGGCATTTCCTGGCGGCTTTTTGGTACTAATAATTGGGTTGTATCTTGTTTTATCTCAGTATCTTGGGTAATGTAGGGTGGTTTTCACAATGGTATATGTAAAGTGAAGGCAGAGGAATGCAGGAGGACACAAGCATTTAATTTGCAGCTTTTAATAGATAAAACAAGAACAAGGAACTAGGATATAAGGTATAACAAGTGACCAAGAACAAGGGAAACACAGGGGCTATATACACAGACAGGGCTGAAAAGGGAAAGAGGCACATCTGGGGAGACAATCAAAGGAACTAAAAAACTACAAAACCTGCAAAGGAAGCAGAGAACCAAGAGACAACCTAACAGCCCGCAATAACACACCACAATACAGAATATCTAGCGGACCCCCCTGTTTAAGGAACAGGTTCCAGATGCTTCAAAAACAAAAGGGAACAGAGTCCAGGAGGGTGGAGGCGGACCGGAGGAGGGATGTTCAGGGATGGCCTCTGTGGCTGTAATGGAGCTGACTAGCACCTGCAGCATGTGCGCGACCCAGACTAGAGACTTTACGCAGACGGGTACCCAATGGGTAAACCACAAATATTTGATGTAATAGGTGAAATAATATTTACATTGTCATTTGTGGTGAGTGTGCTGGTCAGGTTGGGAATCAATAGGCACAGGCGGACTGTGGGTCCAATAGCTAAGACTATTTCGACTCAGTTTGGTACCCACTGATAGGTAGCTGCTTTAAAACAGTCCTGTGCTTATTTGTGTTCAAGCTCTGTAGTTGTCAAGGCACAGTTGTGTAAACAGCACAAAGATGAAGGAGGATATTTATAATGTTATTTAATGACAAAATTCCAGAGATCAGACAGGAAACTCAACACTAACACAACTTAACATTGACAAGAACAGACAGAGAATGAGGGAGAACAAAGGGTATAAATACATGAAGCAAACAAATGGAACTAATGAGTAATTAATGACAGGAGAACATAATGACTAATCAACAACACAAAAAAAGTCACAGGGAATCACAAGACACAGCATACATGTTACATTACGCCCCCTCCAGAAAAGGTCTGTCCTCACGCCGTAAATAGTCCAACTGAGGAGGGAGGGAGGGGGCTCTGGAGGAGGGCGTGGAAAAAACAGAAAACAACAAAAATAGTCCAGGGCACTGAAAACTGTCCATGGGGGAGTGGAGGGTGGGAGGAGCCAGGGGAAAGCCAGGAGCAGGAGGAGTTGGGTGAATATCCAGAGTCCAGCCAGGATGATGCCCCACGGTGGAGTCGAGGGTGGGAGGAGCCATGGTGCAAATCTCCTCGACGAGGCCATGGGGTTGACGAATGGAGACAGAGAGCCGATTGACAGGCACGATACCACAGGCTTCAGGGGCCGTGACAGATCCGTGGCAATGACCCCCGAGGTGGAACCAGGGTACCGGAGGTCTGAGGTGGAGCCAGAGCGACCAAGGGCTGAGGTGGAGCCAGAGGGAAGACGGAGCCAGACGGAGCCAGACGGAGCCGTAGGGGTGGAGAGACGGCATGCAGCAGATGGCTTGCAAGGTAGTGGTGTAGGTGAGGCGACGTCCGATCGAGGTGAAGTCAGAGGGTCAAGGGAGCCCGGTGAAGCCATAAGGCCAATGGTCCAAGGTGGAGCCGATGGAGGGAGGACCCAAGACGGAGGAGTTTTGATGCCAGACCAAGGTGAACTGGCATCAAAGGTGGACTGGGGGGTTGAAGGTTTACCAAACACAACCCGAGCAGGACTCTGGCCTAGACACAGAGAGGAAGTTTCTCTGATACCACCGGACGGCCGTTTCGGTCAATGGTAAGACCAGCTTCAAGGTTATTGAAGCTTGGGGCATATAGGTAAAAAAAATGGCACAGGAAACAAAGAGACAAACTTAAAGGTGAACTAAGTAACTTTTTTACCTTAACCGAACAGCTTCGGAGTTATTGGAATAGTTATATGACTTTTTTCGGGTTGTATGGTGGTCGTTTCGCACCCCCCAAAGCGCCTGTGAGCCGTAAAACCACCCTTGCAACTTTGGGCCAGCGGGCCACTCAGCGGGAGAATATGGGAGGGGGGAGAGTCGCCAACGAGTTTTGACGACAGTGTTGTCAAATATCTATTCCGAAGCTGTAGGGGAAGCTCTATAGAGAAACCCACGAGCAAAAAGCGAAGATATCGGCAAAGCTGCATAGCGCTGCTTTAAGGTCCACAACACAACATGGGATGTATAACAATACAGTGCATGTTGAAGGATTGTTGAAATAACCAAAAACTCTGTATCTTCATTATGTTAGCTAGAGAAACAATATATTAACAGTTATGTTTTTAAGGTTGTAAATATGTGCATGTAACAAATTTGAGATATGTACAATTATCTGTATTCCGAATGCATGTGGTAAACTGTATTAGCTGAGTGGTAGAGAATGAAAAGCATAAAAGGAGAGAAAGTGTAGCTTTAGAAATGCAATATGGAAAAGAAACAGATGCCACTGAGGAACAGAATCTAGCCTAATGGCATTCCAGTTGTCTGCTCTATTTTGGTTTGACTCTAGTTTGTGCACTAATCTAGCTTTTGACTCTTATGACATATTGTAAATAAAAGAAATGTAAATGCATGATTGTGTCTTAGTACTCCATGTCTATCCCCTAAACACAAGCAAATCTAAATTTAGCTCTAGATGTCAACAAGTAAGCAGATCCACAGGAGTTTTACTCTGTCAAACTCTATATAAATGTTTGCTCACAGCGCATTTATTACACTTGATGACCAGGGCTCAAGAATAGAGTCCTACTGTCAGTAAGTAATGAAGCAAGTTGATATTTTTAACTGATTTCATGACCTTCATTTACTGTATGCAAACTGAAATATAATTTTTATGGCTACATAAATATTTGAAACTTATTAATAATGCATATTATAAATATTGAGAATAGATGAAATCTCTATATAAAATTGGGACAGTTTAATTCATTATGGTAAATTAAACATAACTTAACATTGCATAAATGTCCAATCATTCACACATTTTTCCACTTTATTTGTAACTGCATAAATACAAGAATGAAATTATGTTAACTGAAATCATACGTTTTTTTATTGCAATATAAATATTTGAAGCTTATTGATAATGTATATTATCAATGCTGATTATTTATTTCTCAAGGATGAGTCATGGTATAGGCTGTGTGTTTTTGTTTGTCTAATTTCTGTCTTATTTTCTCCCAGATGTGCGCACAATGGCCAGTCAGAATGCCAGTGTCGATGAGCAGATACAATTGGTCCAAGTTGACCCTGTCCGGAGGAATATTTCACTGGCGCTGACCCAGATATTCATGTGGCCCTTCATCTACCTCATCTTCCTCATGCTCTTAATATTCTCCAAGAAAGAGACTTTCAGAACAGAGACACGCTATATATTGTTTGGTCACTCTCTTCTGGTAGACCTAATATTTCTTTGTCTGGCAGATTTTGTTGTGCTCTTATCATACAACTTAGTTTTAATACCGCTGTATTTCTGTATCCCCATCTGCATTTTGATGGACGTGCTCACAGCATCTGCACCACTGACTATTACAGCCATGTGTGTGGAGCGCTATGTGGCCATATGCATGCCTCTCCGACATCATGCGATCTCCACCTCTAGAAGAGCCATAATGGTGATTTTAATGATTTGGATCCTGAGCTCCATAAACCCCTTTGTTGATATGTTCATTCTTGTCAGCACTGCCTCTCATGAATACTTGTCTCAACTCACACACTGTCATTATGAGATTATGATTCCAGAAAAGATTAATTTTTTTGCCAGGAGCTTGTTGAACATTGTGGGGCTTGTGGTTATTTTCATCACTGAAGTCTTTTGTTATGTAATGATATACCTTGCTGCACGTGCAGCATCTGGTGACAATAAGAAGTCAGCATCAAAAGGGCAGCGCACCATTTCCCTGCACATAATTCAGCTGTTTTTATGTACTGCCGAGTTGATGTGCCCTTACATTGAGAATGTAGTTATGCAGTATGATATTCAATCATATCTGACTGTCCGATTTATAAATTTCCTGGCATTTAGTATCACTTCTAGAGCAGTAAGTCCTCTTGTCTATGGGTTTACAGATGAGAAATTCTATACTGCTATGGCTTACTGTTTCAGATGCAAAAACAACACCATCTCATCTGACACAATTAAACAATCATGATTATCTTTTAGTAAAGTCTTTAATTAATAATTCAGTCAAACTAGATGGTTTGTAAATGTTTTAAAAGTGCCTATGTGATTTTAACATGCCGAAATGCATGTCATAGCAAGTTTTGCATTAAAAAATGCATTAAAGGGATAGTTCACCCACCCTCACCCTCAAATTGTTCCAAACCTGTATGAGTTTCTTTCTTCTGTTGAACACAAAAGAAGATATTTTAAAGAATGTTGGTAACCAGACAGTTGAAGGCACCCTTTGACTTCCATAATAAAATACTATGGAAGTCAATGGGCACCGTCAACTGTATGGTTATTCATACAGATTTGTAACAACATTAGGGTGAGTAAATTATGACAATTTTTTCATTTTTGGGTGAACTATCCTTTTAAGAGTGACTATAGTCCATGTAAAATCATCCAGAGTTTGTATTTGTCGGGCCAATAAGGTCTTTGGACGGTGCCTCTCAGAAGCAGTATATTGCTTAATAGTGACCTCTATTGGCTCGATTGAGCATTATTTTCTTTACATTACATACATGTCAAAGTAAAAAAAAAAAGAATAAAAAAGAAAGAAATGTATGTATAAATATAATCTACATGGAAAGCACTTAACACACACAGTAAGCGTTTAAGGGGTCTTTTGCATCCTGTAGGTGAACATCATGTCAATTTAACATACAGTAATGTAAATATACACAAATAAACAATGATTCAAGCTCAACAAATTTACATTTTGGATTTAGAATTTCTGTTGTTTTGGTTTTCCAAATGTTTTTCATGTGCAATGTCTCTAATGTTATGCCACCCTGGATGCAGCACACTTTCTTTCTGAGGCATCTTAAGAAAATATGAATAGGCCTATCAGCGTCCTATTGAAATATTTAAAAATAAATATGATGTGCCAAAATGTAAATACATTCAATCAGTACAGTTTATGTGATGCTGCGAGGCTCATATCTCCTTTAATATAAACACATATACCGGTACACATATTACTCACAAAATGGTTTAGCACAAGGTAGATATCTTCACTGCAATCATTAGATTATAACATTACAAAGAAACAGCCCTTAAGTCTGAACCAGAGTGGTTTCAGCATCTCAGACATGTACTGTATGCACAATACATAAACAAATACCCTAACAGAAATGTCATGCAAATAAAACTTAAAAGTGATAATGCCAAAATGTTTGTTTACATATCTATAATGTTTTGTGGCCTTTGCATGCCACTGTGACATGATGCAATCCTGACCTCCAAACAGCCTTTATTGTGATTTCTGTGTATTCTTGTGGTTTGAACCCTGAGCTCTATAAACTCTTTGTTTATGTGTACATTCTTATACTACTGCATGAGATAAGTGCTTTCTGAACTCCCTTGAGAGGTTTCATCACTTTCTATGGGTCTTCTTTTTGTTGAGTATATTTTACGTTTTAAAAAAAACCCAAATTGGAACCAAATGGTTTTGTAGGATAGGTTTTTTCACCATTAAACTAACAGACAAACTGAACTTTCTATATGATACAAATGTTTTTAAAAGTGCAGCCACAATACTGGCCAAAAGGAAATATAATTGGGACATAGTTGCATTCATCATGGTAAATGAAACTTATAACTAAAATTGCATAAATGTCCAAACACTCACACATTTTATATATAAAATGTCTATATGGAGGAAAGTGTGTGTACATTATAATATTAGAATGAAGAATCATGTGACACTGAGAAATGGACACATTCTAAAATATAATAAAATAAAATAGAAAACAATTATTCACGTGAAGACCAAGTGAAGTCACAGAGTGGGGTCACCGAGTGCTGAGGTGCATGGAAAGTTGTCAATGCTCAGCTGATACCCATATGGTAAAAAATATATTTTAAAATATATTTTCACATATATTTCACATTTGAAGAAAAACTTTATTTGTCTATAACACGTGAATATTGGAATACAAATCAGTAAGGAACATACTTTATAATGTAAAACCAAAATTATAATATATATATATATATATATATAGGCTTATATATAAATTCTTTCAAGCAGTGAATTTCCCCATTTTGGACACATTTGGCTTTCCATGGTTGAGCAGTTGCATGCAAGCCTCACATCACCAAGTACATAAGCATCAGATGGAATGGTGTAAAGCACGCTGCCACTAGACTCTGGTTGTGTGGAGTGACAAATCATGCTTCTCTGTTTGGCAGTCTAATGGGTGAAACTGGTTTGGACAGATGCCAGGAGAACGTTACCTGCCTGACTTCATTGTGCCAACTGTAAGGTTTGGTGGAGGGGGAATAATCGTATGATACTAGTTTTTCAGGGGTTGTGCTAGGCCCATTACTTCCAGTGAAAGGAAATCTTAATTCTTCAACATCCCAAGACATTTTGGACAATGCTATGCTTCCAACTTTGTGGTAAGAGTTTGTGGAAGGCCCTTTTCTATTCCAGCATGACTGTGCACCAGTGCACAAATCAATGTCTGTAAAGACATGGTTGGATTAGTTTGGTGTGGAAGAACTTCACTGGCCCGCACAGAGCCCCGACTTCAACCCCATCAAATAGATCCGAGATTGCCTTCTTGTCCAACATCAGTGCCTGACCTCACAAATTTTATACTGGATGAATGGGCAAATATTCCCACAGAAACTTCAGAAAATTCCCAAAGAAATCTTGTGGAAAGCCTTAGAAGAGTGGAAGCTGTTATGGCTGCAAACGGGGGACCAACATAATGTAGACTGAATACAATATCATTACAGTCCATATTGGTGTCAGGTTTCCCAATATTTATGCCCATATAATATATATAAAATATATATATAGATGAGCAACTTGATAGGGAAGAGCTGAGAAACTGTTCTGACCAATTCACTCTTACTATTCAAAGCTGAAAGATACGTTTTTGGTTGAGGTCGATTGAATTGGATTATCAAGAGCTTTCTTCAGTTATCTAAAGCAAAGTAAACACAGTAGCTGGCTCCGTATGTTGCCTTGATAGATATATTTTTGCCCACTAAGTATTTTTTTCTTATCATTTGGACTTGTTTTTCTGCCACACCCCTTTGAGACGTGTAGGTAGGGTTGCCAATTGTCCTGTATTAGCTGGAACGTCCCTTATATTGGGCCTTATTGATTTTTCCCATACATGACCTCTCTTGTCCCGCTCAATAAATCTAACCACTGATTAAGTGGCCGTTATTCGTTATTTTAAATGTAGACGAGCGACAAGCGTGCTCAAATTGAAAGTTCAAAAGAACAGCATTAATCTGAAATAGAAAGCTTTTCTAATATTAAAATGTCTTTACTGTCACTTTGACAAATTTAATGCATTATTATTATTTTTTATTATTATTATTCTTACTGACCCCAAACTTTTGAACGGTAGTGTATAATGCAACAAAAACTTTAAGTGATTTGTGTGTATACATACATGTGAAATTTATTTCTATGATGTTAAAATTCTTTTTAGGATTAAGTTATTATAGTTATTATTATTAAGTGTAAAAATTGGTTAAGCAAAACAAATGTGTTTAGCCTTTCTTAGAACCGAACAGACACTGAGCTGTGTGGTACAGTATATTTGAGTGTCACTTATTTTCCTATAAAGAACCACGATTGTCTCTTATTTCCTTTTCTGAAATTGGCAACCCTATACTGTACGTGCAGGCCATGCTCATCAATGGCATCTGTTCTCAATACACACTGTTTTGTGATAGCTGTCACCATACTGCAAAACAACCACTGTTCACTGTTTACCACAGCATGTTATACAACCTTTGTGCTGACGCAGTGTGTAAATGTGCGTCAAACCCTATCTTTCCTTGAACTTAAACCGCTAAAATCAAGATTAAAGGTCCGAATAAACGGATCAATACACTGCATGCAGGGCAGAGTCCTTTAGCAGTATATAAATACTGGTGGGCAGTGCTGTCAACTTTAAAAATTGCAAGAGCTTTACTTTAAGACAAATACAGGCTTAAGGGATAAATCTACGAATATTATTATTAGTAGTAGTAAAAGACTGTAAGGCAATATGCAGGCTTTTAGAAACTGTGGTTTGTGTGCTAGTGGGAATCTTCTTAAAGGTCGGACCGACTTCCTGGTTGCCCGGAGAAACATGTCTGTGCTGCGACTCAGCGCTGCGTGCGTTCAACTTCTCAAGTAAGATTGCGTGCTTTTTTTTTTTTGCGATTTTAATGTCGTGGTGGATATGCGTGTTAGGGTATTATTTTAAATTAAGTCTTATGCTCAGTCTAATTTATTTTGTTATATCAAAGGGACAAGACCAATGTGTTCTGCAGCAGCCCCGTTCACCAGCGTCTCCTGCGCCTGCCGGTGGCTGCCCGATCCAAAGCAGTCGCGTTCAGTGTCGGCAGCGGTCTCTGTGCGGTTCCTTTCACACAGGTAACTAATGCATGTTTAAATTGTGCATTTACCCTATAGACACTGAACAATTGACAAACTTGTAAAACGCACATATGGAGAGCCGAGCGTTGACAGCATGGGATAGTTAGGGTGAATTCAGGTTGATTTGGACACTTTCCAAATGATGTCCACCCTGAATTCACCACTACCTAAAAATAAAAAAATTGACATTCAATCACCCTCAAGTTGTTCCAAACCTGTATTAGTTTATTTTTTTTCTGTTGAACACAAAAGACGATATTTTTGATGAATGTTGGTAATCAAACAGTTAATGGGGCCCCTTGACTTTCATAGCAATTTTTCCCTGGAAGTCAATGGCTACAGTCAACTGTTACCAACATTCTTTAAAATATCTTCTTTTGTGTTCAACAGAAGAAAGAAACTTGTACAGGTTTGGAACAACATGAGGGTGCTTAAATGATGACAGAATTTAAATTTTTGGGTGAACTATCCCTGTAATGATTCTCTACTTTTTAATAATTGTTGACAAATCAAATGGTTTTCTTATTGAATGCAATAAGTATTTATTACAATTACAATTACTTTGTAATTTGTTTGATTTAAGCATAACAAAATAGCAGATTTGAAATCTTGTAAAAGTTTATAAAGGGACATTTTAATCAAATAACTGCCCTGGCTTTTGTGCTATTTACATATTCATCTTTCCCTGAGAATACTGCTTTTTAAAACAAAACGTAGTAGGCTACATGATGAAATTTGTGGTTATGCGAGTCAGTTCGTTAGTGTATGTTAATTCAGTAACCGCTCTCACTCAGTTTTATGTGTTGTTGATTAACTAAAAAGAATCGGCTCAAAAGAGTCATTTGTCTCAGAGCTTGTCACACTGTACATTTCTGATTCATTGAAAAGAACCAACTCAAGACTCATTTACAAAAATCGAAAAAATAGTTCCCGATCTTATTCTTGACCATCATGGCAAGTGTAATGAAACACATCCCTTTTTCCTCCAGCAGGTTGAAAACCTCTCGCATGAATCCCTGATTCGTCGGGCTTCTTGTCTGGTCACAGACAGTGCCAACACATACCTCTCTCAGACAACGCTGGCTCTTGTGGATGCCCACACACAATATGCAAAGGTAATACTTATAAAACCGCATTTTAAAACTATAGTCCACTCAGTAAAACTTCACAATGTGGAGACTTGATTGATGTCTAAAATATTGTTTAAACTTTTCTCAGGCACTACATACACTCATTGCACTTCAGAAGCGATACATTACCTCAATAGGAAAACTGACCCCTGCTGAAGAGGACAGCATTTGGCAGGTGATCATTGGCCAGCGAGTAGAGGTAAATTCTGTTCCTTTAAATGTTTTTTTTTTACATTTTGTAGAACAAGGTCTGCTTTCGTTTATCTAAGTGTTGTTTACCTTTTGCAACAACATGAATAATGATTAGTAAGACTGATTAGCAGACCTTGTTGATATCGGAAGTAGTTCTATCTAATTGAAGAGGACTCCATTTCAGAGCTTTCACAATGTTTCTCTCTTTTGTCAGGTTAGTGATAGATTGGAAGAATGTAAACGCTTTGAGTCAAACTGGATGAATGCCATCCACATCTGTGAGTTGTCAGCAGAGGCAGCCTACAATTCAGGTATGTTTATCAATTGGCCTTATTTATTACAATCCATTAAAAAAGCACTTCTTGTACGAGATTGATCCAGGCTGTGAATTGATTCAATCCTGATATTTTTACAGGGGCAGAGCATGCATGCACAGCAACAAAGACTAACCTGCAGGTGGCACAGTCCAAAGTGGAGGAGATTAGAAAGATCTCAAGAGAAGCAAAGAAAAAACTGGCTGAGACTAAAGCAGAAGAAATCCAGAGAATGGCTGAATATGTGTCCAGCATTGACATTAATGACCTGGAAGATATTCCAGAGGCCTACCTTCGTGAGGACTAGAAAATATACAAATGTTCTCGAGTTTGCAATTCTGTAGCAAGCAGTGAATCACTCAATGAGTATGACTGAATCCAGAATGCACCTTGAAATGAATTTGCATTTTGCAGTGAGTATTGGTTATGGAATTAAAAAGTCCTGATTTTAAAGGCCTCATTTAATCCAATTATGTGTTCATAACAATAGAACAGGTTAAAGTCCAACAAATGTAATTTATTTAAAATAACTTGTATTACCTGTTAAATTTGTTAACACAGCTTCTAAGATCCATAGATTGCTTTGGAAATAACATTTGTTTTGGTATTTGTATACATGTATATATTTTCATATTGTTTATTTTTTGATGCAATTACATGATGTGAGTTAATGCAACATTGAAATTATATCACAGGATGATGTGATATTAAAATATATTTCTACAAAGTTGCAATCAATCTGTTTTATATTTTTAAGAGTTCACCTGCTATTTATTATCTTAATAAATGGAAAATGTATTCAGAACAGTTTTTGCTAAATGTTTGAATTCCATTCAATGGAACTGAATTATGGTGCCTTTCTGTTTGATAGTGAATTGATTTGTACATTTATAATATTCTGTGTCATTAAAACATAAACTTGTTTAATGACATTATCATTTATTATAATTATAATTATGTGTTTTATCATTAAATTACAGTTAAAGATGCTTTAATTTATTGAGTTTCATATTGAAGTTCAAAGTTTTAACCAACAGAGGGCGATGGCATGCTTTATTATGGAAAATAATGTTTGGGAGAATGATGTCAGAAATAAACAATTTTTAGACTAAAATAATATTTTAGTCTAATTACAATACAGAAGTCTGTTCCTTCAGTTATTAAATTTAATAAAGATGTTGAAGAGATAGTACACACTTGTTTTGGACACATGCAGAATGGAAACCTCAGTTATTCACTTTCATTGCATAATTTGCCCATATAATAAAATCAACGGTGACTGAAACTGTCTTTCAGCCTAAAACGTGTATCTTTTTATTTGACACTGATACAAACTGTATTTAATACAGGTTCTTCAAACTGAAGTTTAATTCAGTGTCAGCGTATATTCCAGCACAGTGATGTGTTTTTCTTTCCTACAGATATATTAATTGATTCAAATCATTCAAGGGATAGTTCACCCAAAAATGAAAACTTTGTCATTACTTAGTCACCCTCAAGTTGTTCCAAACCTGTTTGAGTTTCTTCTGTTGAATACAAAAGAAGAGATTTTAAAGAATGTTGGAAACCAGACAGTTGATAATCAACTTTTTGATAACCAACATTCTTTAAAATATCTTCTTTTATGTTCAACAGAAGAAAGAAACTCATATAGCATAGGTTTGGAACAACTTGAGGGTAATGACAAAATTTTAATTTATTTGTGAACTGCCTTTAAGGCTTGTATTTATTACTGAGAATCCAAAGAGTTTTCGACCTTTACGAACTTTCCCTCTGACACTTTATAATAACTACCTTTAAAAACAAACTATCAATGCTACATTATTTAATGTTCTGCAGATCGTCAGAAATGATTTAAAAATTGCTTAAAATTGAGGCTATAATCACATTCGATATGTTCTCTCTTCTCCACGATTCACGAACTATGTGTATCAAGTTCCAGAAGTCTTTGCATTAGAGGAGTAACACATTCAGAAGATCGAGGACCAATAAAAATGATTGATTGGTGTAAATGGCACCACTCAGCTGGGGATTTATCACTCTTGGAAGACATAAATAAAACACAAGGATCATGGAAAGCGTGCCCAGCATGGCTCACTCTTTAATCTGAGTGAACTGGGCGACATCTCCCAGAACCCCATTGAGCCAAGCCATTCCAATATGTCCAGTTTTGTAATGTTACAAGGAACATTTTAGCAAATATGCATTCCAGCACGACCAAATGAAGTTGAAGAAGACAACTCTAATGCACAGCGTGAGACTATTGAATATCTATATCAATTAAAGGAACTTTAAAATACCCAGCCAGGACACTCTTTTGCTTTTTAACTTTGCGCAGCCTTGTTTTTTCCTTTAATTCGAAGTTGTTGCTATTATATTTCCATCAATCATTTGTCTCTGGACGAGTGTAAATTCTAACTGCATTGCAAGCAATGCCCTGCGTTTTTGACGAGTTTATTTTTAGTCGGAAACAAACCACTGCTGGACTGAAGGTTCCGCCCACGCGCGGTTCGGCTGCTGTGTGTGTGTGTGTGTGTGTGTGTGTGTGGATCAGACACAGATGAGGAACTCACTACTGCAGTCAGAAACCATGGCAGAGGAAGTAAGACACATATTTGGGAATAGCACGTTTTTCAATGGGCTTCTACCTCTCCTCGGACTTCTATTCAGCGTATGCACCGGTGGGTACTTTATCTTTTCCAGGATGATAACAAGTCATCTTGAATCGGACTTACCTTAAAGTTTAACATGCAAGTTTTGCGGTGAAGTTTACCTAGCGAGCTTGGATCGGATGTCTGCGATAGTATGCCCATGTGTAAAAATGGTCCGTTAGCTGTTATTAAACTAACAATAATAAGCTGTTCATTTTATTTTCAGACAGTTTTTTTTTTTTTTTTTACCTTAAGATGCTTAGGTCTATGAAACTGTGATTTATTATTAGCCTACACGCAAAGCGTGTGTCCAAGTAGTGATATTAATGTCTTTAAAACACTTTAATTTGCATTATTCTCTTTAGAGTCCTTTTATAAAGGACTTATTATATACGTTTTTTTGTGAATTTAATGCATGATGTAAAATCAGTTTATAGTTTTTCTATATTAAATTGCAAATATCTCAAAACTTCACATATGTTAATCCTTAAAACCTACTAGTCTCTATTTTCATGCTACTAGTACTTATTTTTTATCTATTGAATAAGTACTAGTAGCTAATGAATAAGTACTAGTATCTATTTAATATGTACTAGTATCTAATGACTAAGTACTAGTATCTATTGAACAAGTACTAGTATCTCGTAATAGGTACTACTAGTATCTAAAAAATAAGTACTGGTACCTAATGAATAACTACTAGTATCTAATATATATGTAGTCACAATTGGAATACATACTAGTCAGAACTGAAGAGTTGATATCTGAATGACAGATACTAGTAGGTTTTAAGGATTAAATGTTAAAGCGGCTTGCCATATTAGTTAATAGCAACATGGGTTTATATTACTTTAAAGATGCATTCAATAATTATTTGGCTAATTCGTTTTTGTTTGTTTTTTTTACACATTTTGTAATAAATTAGTAGCATTTTTATTTGAAGAACGGTATAGGGGCTGTCAGACTCCTGGATGACAAAATAACCTTCTCAAATTCATACACACTTGATGGAAGAGTCAAGAGTAGGTCATCTGGGACACACAACTTCTATGTTCAGAGAAGTTTCAGATTTGGCTGTTTCATGTAAGTTATGCTGAAACACCCAGAATGATGAACCAGAATGGAATGGTTGTAAAGTGTTTGAGTAAATGGTGAAGAACAAGTGAAAGGTTGGGTGTGTTTAGACAAGGGGGTGGAGGGCATACTTTAGTGCCTGAAAGGAAAAGGACTGAAGCCACATAGTCTGGACGTATTGACCTGTTATTTGGCACTCTGCCAGTGGGACCTTCCACTTTTGTTGCCTTAAATATTAGGTTAAAATAGGAGAAACTGTCTGACTGCCCCTTAGTAAAACACTGCAAGAGGAAGTGGTACTGTATGTCACACAGAATGACTATAATCATGTCGTTTGTAGCCCAATGGGAAGGGTGGAAAAATGGATGCAGCAAGCAACTTTAAGCATAAATAAAGCATTTGCTAAATGGTAGGTTTAGGTCATGGGTCTTGGTAGTTCACTTTGACAGACTAGAAGCTAATGTTGAATCTGCATCTAGTGCATCTTACTGCATCTTTAAGTCAGCATTTCTAATATGCAGATTCAACATTAGCATCTAGTCTGTCAAAGCAAAATACCATGACTTAACCCTACCATTTAGCAAATGCTTTATTTGTGCTTGCTGCATCCATTTTTCCACTTCCTATAAGTGATTTCTGAGAAACACTGTTGAAAGTGGATCAGACTGAGCACCACAACACACCTGTAGCCAATCAGCAGTAAGGGGCGTGTCCACTCATGATGGGGGAGGAGAGAGAGTGAGCAAGAGGGAGTTTTTGAAGAAAGACTGTAGAAAGAGAGATGGCTGAGAGACATTACTAAAGAGAAAAGGTCAGAGGAATTTCACTGGAAAAAAGGGTTTTGTCAGGAAAGAGCTTTGGGACCCTCGTTAATATTTGAAAAGCTTTCCAGCGCTGGAGAGACTGAAGCAGGAAGGCCTGAAAACGGATGCCAAGGTTGCAATGTTTTCATGCTCCATATGTGAGCAACATTGGTTTTTCACAGAACCAAGATATGCTGTTGTTGTAATGTTAGCTATAGTAGCTGGACAGTTTTGAGTGTCATTGTTTGTCTGAAGCTGGTGTGCTGCTGGCAACCAACAACCAACTCTTGCTAGTATATACCCTGTCTGTTCTTTTTTTTTCTCCCTTGTCGTTCATCATCTTTGCTTTATTTTTCACAAAGCAGTATTTTGCTTCGTTTTAGCTATGATAAAGAGACATCCACTCTTGCATTGCGTGTTCATGCATTTTGGGGGCGGTGCAATGAAGGCAGGGGTGTGTTTGTTTTGGGCTGATTTCAGTGTTTCTCAGAAATCACTTACTGCACCTTTAAGCAATAAATGGATGTAGAATTAACAGTTACCAGACTATATCACAGACTATATCACTGGGTTGAATTTAGTTTACGTTTATTTTTGTTGACAATTTCAAGGGATTCTGAAACTTTTTGTGTGGTTTTTAATATATCAGCCTGGTCAATTAATGGTATATGCATATATATTTATAACATTTATAAAAATACAATGATTAGAGTAGAATAAATAACAAATATGTACACTATTTGTTCTTTTAATTTCAACAATTTTGCCTGGGGAGATGAATCATCCTTTTAGACAATGAATGTCTTTTCATGCATGAATCATAAATCCAACGTGTATGTAATTTGAAGAGAGAATGAGACTTGAGGCTTTGTCAAATCAGCAGTTTACCTCACGTGTTTTTCTGTATTGTGCAAAGTGATTTCAAAGGGTCATTTCAAGTATACATTTAGTAGACAGGCCATTCACTGCAGTCACTGTCGGCAAATGACATGCAGGCTAATCCAGGGTCACGTAAGGACAGAGCATACACACACACACACACACACACACACACAGGGTGTCTTTGATAGCCTCTCTGCTGTAGATTGAGAGAGATCTATGTTATAGAAATGCAGTCAGCAAGTGTCACCCTGACCGGGCAAATTAGACCAAGGTGAAAGCAATGCAAGCTCAGCTCCTTCATCATGCAGGTGATGCATCACAAAAATATAGGTTAGCCTATGTTATTTCATTGCTGCATGCTAAATGGATAAGCCAGAGTGTGATTTAGGCTAATTGATTTTTGTTGTTGTTGACTTCCCTCTCAAAAATGCTATTTAAGTTTTTTGCTGCTTCAGCACATAGAAATGACCAATGCATGTCAATAATGATCCAGAATGCATGCATACTTTCATGGGCCAATTTAGACAGGCTGACTCTTTGTTATGTGCACCGCATCATCCAGCCCATCTTTGTACTTCAATTTAATCTCACTTAGCCTACATAACTGCAGGCTGAAATCTTACAATCACATTAAAATATTCTTTTGAAGGAGGTCCATCAGGAAATGACTGTTAGACTTTATTGTGAGCTGAGGCAGCACGGAGGGGCGCAAGCCATGACCGCAAAGAAGCATTTTGCTGTGAATGTCTTCCATCCTGGAAAGATGTGATAATCAGAGTCTCTGTAACTGGGCTGTTCTCCATTAAACAATGTAATGCCGTAACCTTCAGTACTGGGAAAGTGCTGTTCCTTGTTATGTGCATACTTTGCTGAAAAGAGCAGAATGGCTGATTACCAGCATATGTTGTGTTTTGGATGCTGATCTCCCAATCAGGCTTCTTAACTAGCTCGCAACTAGCTGGTCAACCAGCTTCATCAGAACATCACACTAGCTATGTTTCCATCCACACGTTTTTATCCGAATTAAGTGATATCGAATGAAAAATGCCTTATGGAAACAGTAAAATTCGATTGAATTTCATGAATATCGACTCAAATGAAATACGTTCGGTCTCATCAGATTTTATCTTGATCGATATACGGCTTATGCGATAAACTCTGATGGAAACGTTATTGCAAATAAATCCATTTTGTCTAGCAAAACTTTGTTTGCAAATGTTTGCTTGAATGTTGTGCGATTCAGTGCGAAAATGAATGGAAACACCTTAAAATGTCTCAAATCAATTCGATATACAATTTGATCGCAAAACAGCATGTGACGTCATTACGCACAGGTTTTTATTCGCTTTAAAGCCGTTGGATGGAAACACATTTTCACCAGCTTTATTCGCATGAGTTTTTTTTACCGAACTTATCTTATTTAACTTATTTTTACTCTAACAGATAATTCGATTGACAAGTGGATGGAAACTTAGCTACTGTTAAAAAATTTTGCTGGTGAATATGACAGGTATGATATGATCATATGTATTGTTTTTGTAGTTTTCTGTCCAGAAAGACTTACGTATACAGGTCAGTGACCTGATGCTCATTTTCCAGATATATTGATTTAAACTGTGACTTCTTCAATGATGGAAAAATGAAGAAAAAAGTCTCATTAAAATAAATTATAGAGTGGTTTAGCATCTTTAATTAGTATTATATAAGAAAAATATATATTATTGTTGTCCACTAAAAGTCATGTGGCGCAACTAACAGTCATTTGTGGTCAGTAGGTCTTTTAAAAATCATATTATTTTAAGTTGGCATTAAATGAAGATTCACATGTATCTATTTTCTAAATGCATATAAAAAGTCTTATTGTGAACAATTCATCTGTGCATGTTTCATTTAAAATAATTTAATAAAAAAATGTCATAGGATAAGATTAATTAATAATTGATTAAAAAAACTTTTTACCTTAACATACACATATATATAATTATTTATTTATTTTTTGAAAAATCATTAAAATATATTTTAATATTTTAAGAATTTGTCATGTTTTTATACATTATTTAAAAAAAATATATTAAAAATGCTATTTATACATACAGTGACGAATGTCACTTTTTGGCATTTTTTTAAGTAAAAAAAAAAATGTCAGGGTGATATAATTGTCCTGACATCATAGAAAAAAAGCCTCATTAAAAATGACATTTTCTGAAAAGAAACCGTTGCATAGTTTGGCATAATCTTTCATTTTTATTTCTTAGAAAAAAATATTATTAAATTAGTGTTAAAAATGTATATTAAACAAAACAATTGTCCGCAAAGTCATGCAGAAAACATGCAGGAAAAAAAACAGAAAAATGATATGATATAGAGGACCCCTGCAGACCATTATAGCCTGTGCATCATTTGGGTTTGTCAAATTGTCATTTACCCAGTTGTTTTGTATAAATCCATAGCATAATTTTAATTCTTTGATGTTAATTTCCCATAATTGCTATACACGATGCTTACACAATATATATTGCTTATATATTGCTTACACAATGATATCAGATCAGTGCGGTTTCCATTTTCAGTTATGGGATTGGTGCTGAAGAACGTCCTCTAGTTTCCTTCCCGAACCAAATCCATCTGTTCTCCCAGCGCTGAGAGCCCCCTCTGTCTGGGCATTGGAACAAAGAGAGCATTTTATGTGCAATGATCTTCCATGCTGTCTTTGTAATTGTTAGTCGCTGTGGAAGTTTTTAACAAGGGCTACCGGGCAGGAACACAGTTCATGTGCTGTGATGTTGATGAGGCCTCAGCAGCGTTCTCTTTAGCTATTGATGTATGAGGTAATCGCAGGGTCCTGCAGATATATGAAGGTGGTTCTGCTACATTATATTTCTATCATAAATATGACCGCATGCTGCCATGAGAGCACTAGTCCATGGTTTTCTTTTGTATGACAGGGCAGTTTTATTGGAGAACTTGCAATGATTATTCAGCAGCCTTATAAGGATTTCCTGTTGAACTTCTGACAGGAACAAGCTTTGGTTCATGAGTGAAATGTTTTGAGATAATGTGATATGGGTCAGTGACATAAGAGTGTCAACAATAAAGAAACTTAAAAAAATACGCATGCCATTTTAAAAATATTAAATGTTTAATATTTTTAATAATAAATAAAAAATATAAGTTATAAAATAAATATTTTTTGAAGATAAAATGTATTTTTAAAACATCATGAATGATTAATTTATAAATATCATAATGTCTTTCACGAGTCGCACTCCAAACTTACGACATTTTACAGCTTCAATAAACATTCTTACCTTATCAGAAAAAATTAATTCGATTTTTTAAAATACCTATTGACCTTGACATACATGAGGGTCTCTGATATCATTACCTGTTTTATAATACATTCATTATTTTTATTTTATATATTTATTTATGTATATGTATCTGCCTGTTGGTTGGACCACATGATTGTTGTTTCTCTTTATCACTCACATTTTTATCTTTATGCTCAGAAAAAAATATCAAAATGAATTTTAAATGGAAAACGAGCGTCGTTGGCCTGGTTCTTGCTGGATATGAAAATAGTTTTTGCTACATTATCATTATATCAGCATGAAATGTTGGCCAATCAGCATGGTGGGGGGTTTTTTTGGAAGCTTTGTCATCTATGTCAAATGTGTACCAAGTGCTTGATTTGTTGGGCAAACTGACTCTATAATGCAGAAGAATCTTTCTCACCTGTGCTAATATTGCTTGTTGACTTTATAGCCAATGGTCACACAGGTGGGGAAGGTATTAAATTGATGGAATTTGACATGCAAACAAACTTAAGGACAAAGCCCTCAAGGTGGGTGGTATTGGTTATCAATACAGATTAGTGTTCTAGTCTGCCATTTTGTGGACAGGGTGAAGAAGAAAAGGGGAGTGTGCAGAGAAAGTAAACTAGGCCTATTGTGTTTCATGTTGACCAAACTGCTGCATTACTTTCCTCTTTAATTCAGTCTTGTTTGTGTGTCCTTCCCTTTGTGACATCTTGAGTGTTCTGTGTCTTTGTTGGCAACATTTCAACCCCCCGAAAGCCTTGAGGAACAACATCTCATGCTTTGATTTTTGGCACCTCCTAGCAGACTTGTTTCAGTGCATTTTTGGAGGACATATAGAGGGTTTTGACATTTCTGGTAATGTTGCATTAACTGAACCATTGTGCGTGCAGATCCAAATAATGAACAGATCTGAACACATATTTAGTTGGAATAGCCCTATCAATTGAGCTCTGCTTCCTGTTAGTGTATGCATGAACACTGAGACTCAGAAGGGAAGGAAAACAATTCTCAGGGAGTTTGGGAAGAAAGTCAGAAACCCAGCCCTTGTATGTTCGGATAGCGTGCTGCTCTGTGAAGCCTCATTAACAGCTCACATTCCTTACCATAGTCACCTCATTTTGAAACTCTCATTTTAATTCTAGAGGAACTGCCTGATGCTTAATGTAGTGCGTTTGCAATGATTTTCCAGCTTGGATTTCAAATTGGGATCTATTTTCAGGACAAAGTGGTATTCTGAGAAAAGTTGTTGACTCAAGCAAGAGAATAGTGCCTCTTTAGAAACTGCAAAAGGGTCTTATGGGTCAGGAAGATGCTAAATTAGAAGTCTCCACCCTTATTTAGAATGAGAGCAACTGTACTTAAGCTAAACTATGGTTGCCGTCAATATTTTATTCATTTTGCTGTCACAAAAAACATACAGTAAAAGTTTCTGCATTTAATGTCTCAAATTTTTGGTGTCTGTAAGATATAAATATTTATTTATTTATTTTAAAGAAGAAATGAATACTTTTATTCTGTAAAGATGCATTAAATTGATCAAAAGTTACAGTAAAGACATTTATTATGTTACAAAAGTTTTCTATTTCAAATAAACGCTGTTCTTTTAAATCTTCTATTCATCAAATAATCCTGAAAAACAATGTATCACAGTTGATTCAAAAATATAAGCAGCACAACTGTTTTCATCATTAATATTAAAGACTGAAGACTGCTGCCTTGAAATTTAGAAATATAACGGAGAGTATGAATATTTAATTTTATTAGACTCAAATAAACCAAATATTCTTTTACATCTTTTAGTATTCATTTTATTTTTTTATACTACAGAATTCTTGATTCTGATTGGTTGATAAATGTTACAGCTATGAAGTAGCCTAGTTCCAGTTTTGTTGACTGCACTGTGATCCAATATCATTTTGCCACGTTAAGCAAATAGGACATGACAAACATTTAGGCAATTGTTGTTTTTTTTTTTTTTTTTTTTTATAGTTTCTTTTTAACTATGAACTATTAAAACTTGTCCTTTTATCTAGTAACTATGACAGTCTCAGCTGCCAGGTAAAAGCTGAATGGAACGACTGTCTGACTCTGCACACAGACAGATACACACACACACACACACACACACAGAACCTTGTTACTCCATATGCAAGAATTGAAAGTCTCACTTTCCAACTAAATGTAGTCACTCACCAGCACACAAGATAAAAGCACTCTTTTAGTCTTTTGGAGCAAAGCAGTGGCCCTTTTTCTAACCTCTGCTACCCAGCTCCTATGTATGAATGACACAAGTATGGAAGAATTTCCCTACCACCAAGTATGTGGCACCTGTGGGGGTTCTCACAGCGATAGCACATGTAAGCAGATGCAAACACGATCATCAACATTAAAACCGAATGAAATGTTGACCCAGGAGGACGAGCTACAGGACTGTGCAAGCTTTGGGGGGTCTACTCCATCAATGTTTTTTTTAATAAAATTTAGCCGCATTCAAGTGTTGATAAAAATCAGAGGGTCGGTTCTTTCTTTTGATACATTGCATCTTCAGATATCATGCAACAAAATATTTTGGGGGCCATTAAACTTTTGTGAAAAAATCAAAAATGCTGGCACTGGCTGGCAACTTTTTTTCAAAAATGCTGGCGGGGAAAGAGTTAATTATGGAGAGTAGAGATATTGAATATTTGATATTCGGCAACAAATTTACCAAAATACTACTCGTGCAGAAGCTACAAATTATTTCTACAAAACGAAGGAAGACAGCAATCCTACGTTAGATAGGCCTATAGGCTACAGAAATCAGCTTCACTAAACGGCCGAACGTGCTCTTTTAACGCTGACATTTAAAAGGTCAGAAGGATGGATTTTTGCTTGTATTTTAGGCTAGGTGAGTGAAATTATACTTATATTGTCTTGCTGTATGTGTCATTTTTGCATTTTTATATTTTGATTATATTTTATTATTTTGAAACGGTTTATAAAAAATATTATTTGGAGAGGATTCCCAGACGCTACAATTAGTGGGCCTGCTCTATTTTATAATCCACGAGCTGCCCTGCCACTGGTAATAGAGTGGTGCAGGTATTACGTCTAAGCTCCGCCCCCTGATTCATTTGGGATTTTCCAATGGGGTTTTATAATCGAGTTTTTCAATCTTATGGAAAGATAAACTGTTGTGAACCATCGTGAAGTCCCGTCCTTTTCCGAGCTTGGTACTGGGGGATTCCTTGCCCTCTCAGAGGTGTCTGGCAGTTGTCCTAGCATCCTTATCTGATGGTTTTGGACATTTGTTTGCATTAGTCCACAATGGTCCAATCAAAACATTTATCCGCTGTTGCCGTCAGAGAGATACTCCCAGAAAACTGGGCCCTGGAATACCTTAGAATATGCTGTTCACTACAAACCTTTAACTCAAACATTACTGATTCTTTTTTTTCCTTTACGTGCTGGCCTTAAAGGCTTAAAAAAATACTTGCAATAGAGAGTGAGAGGAAGCGTTCCTCAGGATGAAGGAAATGTTCAGGGAGTCTGTCTGAGGAAGGAGGCCTGTCAGAATGTTTGTGTTTTATTTGAATTAAGTTGGAGGCTTTTTTGGCACTCTGAGAATTGTTGCATTGTTTCCAAGGAAGTAAAGATATCTGCTTTCAGATGTTTTATGACTAATAAGAATATGATTAACATATGTTACCAAATATCAATAAACACGTCAAGTGGCCTTGAAACATCGATTTGTTCTGTCAAAAGTGTAGGTTTAAGGTTATGTATTAAGCAAGAAGGTGTACAAAAAATAACTTAGTATAGATTAGTTCCCATTGCCTAGATTAGATGGTCAAAAAAGTTTGTTTTTTTCAGGTTCAAAATAATAATTGTGATGTTGTTTGGAATAAAATGGATTTGGTAAACAATTTTAACACTTTCTTTTACAGTGTCCTTATTACATATGTTACATGTACTTACTATAGTAATAACAGTAAATTATGCATAATTACATGCAACTAACCCTCAACCAATTCCTAATCCTACCCAAACCCTATAGAAAGTACACGTTGTTAATTTATATTACTCAGGACTTAAATTTGCAATTACACTGTAACAATGACACCTTAAAAAGACCTTCCACTTTCCGACAAAAATACAAAGCGTTTTAACAATAATGCAACAAAATTAAGCCCAAAGGATGTGAATTAAGGTACGTAATTTTTGCTTTATCTTGGCATTTTATCGCAGACATACAGTATTTTGCTTTATATAGGTTTCTGGGTAATGCTGTTATGTTTTGGTAGAAGCAGAGGAGGAGGCAGGATCCAAGTGCTGCAGTCTTTATTTAAATAAACTCAAAACTTCACAAATACAAACGCAGACTCAGACTCAGACTCAGACTCGGAAACGTAACAACCACCATAGTGCAATGATGAGAACTGACAAAGACTGAACTAAACACAGGGCTTAAATACACAGACAGACAAGCTTAATAAGATCACAAGGGGGCGTGGCTAATAAGAAACACCTGGGGAGACTAATCAACATTAAACATAACAAGGGACTGCAAAACATGGAACAAGACTGGGGGACACAGGTTGAAAACATCACAAATGCAGTCATAAACCATCTAAATTAGATACTTTCTAGTAAGCTTTATTGCTATTCTTCATTAGAGGTACTAAAAAATGCATGTAAAAATATTATGATCAATACTAGTTAGCTTCGCACCATCATTTAATTAGCTAACCCCATCTTGTATGTTCACCACCATTGTGGATGCGTGCGTATTTCATAAATATTTGAAGACTAGCTTAATAGTGCACTGCAGGTTCAGTAGACTAAAGTTATTCTTATTTCACAGCGTGTCAACATTTTGTTTCTGAGCAAAACCAGTTTCAGCTTTATTTTTTGTCAGTCAGTAGTTTTACTCCCTCATAGATTGATTCTTGGGACAGAGAGTTTTCTTTGGGGCATCCAACCACAAAGATATTTAAATATTTATGATTTCCTTTTGGAACCCATTATAATCACCCTTAATGCATTCAACATTTGCACAAACCTTGAGTGTACTGTCTCTAATCTGCACAGTAGTGTCTATAAGTCCAGCAATCAGGTCCTATAGTCATTCATGAAAATTAATTAGTTAGTCATTCATCTCACACACATGTAGTCATGATGAACTATGATAACTCTTTTCCCTTTCTTTTTTGGCAGTATATGAGTACTGTGGTTGGGCTATTAAGACCCTTGCAGAATGGTTGCTCTCACTAAACTCAATGACCATAGCACATGGCCACAAAACAGCACAACTAATTACCATTGGTATGTCAAGTACAGCTGTTGCATGTCACGTCTCTTTAGCCTCTGACATTCTTTATTACACTATTGGCAATGTGACCAAAGGTGAGGCAATTCCATTGAAGTCACTCTGTCCTCTCGCTCAAGCTCCCATCTAATAAAGACTGATGGCAAAAGTGTATCTAGTCTCTTATTCAGTATAGCAGCTTTAGCGACAGTCACAGACTCAGAGTCGGTTAACCACCACTATTTCTTTGTTTTTGTTTTTTTGTGGTCAATTTTTTTTTTTTTTTGTTGGTTCTTCTCATGTCACCCTTTTTTCTGCTAGGAAATGAGCCACTTCTGCCATATTTGTTTACCTTCATATAGTTCCAAATATGTATTTAATCAGTGTTATTTTAGTGTTTATATGCTACAATATAATTTATTAATTTAGAATTAGCCTTTATATTTTCATTGTAATTTCTAAGTTTTAGTCATTTTGTCATGTCCTTTTGTAATTTTTATTAATTTTATTTATAAATATTAATAAACATTTATATTTTTAATTACATTTTTTTTAAATTGTAGCTATTTTAGTACTATTTTATCAAGTTAGTTGCCAATGCAACCATTCTAAAAAAAAATTCATCAAATATTTATATTTTATTTTTATTTCAGCTTTATTTTAATTAACAATTTTTTTTATAGTTTTAGTTAACAATAACAATATTGAACTGTAAATTCTTGCTTTTTCTTGGTCCCCTTTCACTTTTATCATATGGAAAAGAGAAGTGTGAACAAAGTGTTCTTTTGTGTTCCACAGAAAAAAGTTATACATTTATGGGAAAAAAAAATATGATAAGTATTCAGGTGACTTAATGAATTCCCTCAAGATTTGTTGTCAAACCTCACCCTACCCTACCTCAATTTGATTTCTCATAAGGTTCCTTATATCTTTTATAGTGCACTTCTGGTGACGTTCATCACCTCTCTCCACTGCTATTATGGCGTTAACAAAGCCTTCATTTAAAATCCTCTCATTGGTCTCGTCCTGCCACATCACCGTGGTCCTTAAAAACAACTCTAATCTGAGTGCGCTGTTGCGTGCGAGAGTGGAGTTTGGCCTCATATGTTTCCTGATGTTTTTTGAGAATCTGAAATAGGGGATGCATCAGCCGGTTCTTCCCTCCCAGTGACCTGACAGAAAGACCAGGGGCTCTGGGACAAGTCTCCCCACACCAAAATCAAGTTAAGATGTTTCACAAGAGGGTGAGTTCAGGTTCGCATCTCGGTTCACGCTGGGGCATTTGGCGTGTGAGACGAGAAGTGGAATGCATAGTGGAGGGCTCGAATATACAGTTGGACCCCGTGAACAGCTTGTAGCAGTTAGTGATGTCAGGAGAGAGAAAAACAAACACAGGGAAAGCTTCAAAGACCAAGCATATCTCTTTCATTAATTCATTTCTGATTTGTTTCCCCTCATTTCCTTCTTGTTCTCACTCATCTTCGCCGTTCCGTGTAGCGACCTTTCAATTTGTTCCTCGTTACCTTTGCCAATTTTTATTTTGTTTAATGCAGTCATACTATACCTCTCATTTCCTATTGAGTTTCTAAAATCTGATTGGCAGAGCTGGTCTGGCCCTCAGATGACTTTCGCCAGGCCTAGATGCTTTTTGAAGTTTTTTTATGTATTGTTAAGCCAGGCCTGTGTTGAGGTAATGATACAATCCTCCACATTATGGTGTCCTCAAGCTAACTTTGCATGCTTGCAAGGGAACGATGGTAATTGTATCCATTAAATGGTTACATTGCCTTTCAATAACTTGAATGACAGATCAAAGACTTTGTTCCTAGTCTTTGTTTCATTATTTATGTAAGTTTACAGGTTTACAACAAATGCAATGAACACAAATTTGCCTCGCTGGCCTTGATTCAGGTATCTGACGCTGAGGCCATCTGTTCATCTCTACTGAAAGAGCACGACATCTATAGTTGTACTGTTTCTGAACATAAGACTGCAGTTAAATAGCTTTTTAAATGCAACTTAGGCGTTATTGACAGCATCTGTGGTCAGAAAATACAGTCAGAGAAAATAAGAAAATAAATAGAGAAAATAAGTCTAAAAGACAAATATTTAAACAGTTAGAGTTATTATAATTAATTCCCATCGTTAATGTCGATAGAGCATAACCTGCAATGTATTCCTTTAATTCTGATTTAATCAGGGTGGTTTTGGGGCAGAATTCAAATCTTTTTCTGAGATTCTAGACATGTGGAACATGTGCCATTTGTGGATGTCCAAGCTGTGTAGCATGCCACGCATTTTATCATGGTGGTGATGGGAGGTTTTCGGAGTTGTTTTCGCAGCCGACTGCGGGCCGATATTTTTGTCAGTGTGTGTTCGCTATCCTCCCTGATGAGCACCATTGGATGTTGTTTGTAGAATGTATGTGTGTACGTGACAGGGCAGGGTTGCGAGGTCAGTGGTGGGTTGGCTGGTAGACAGGTGACAGCTGCTCCCACAGCTCAGACTGCAGTGAAGTGGAGACAGCACAGACTGTGTGTTGTTCTGCCCTAAACACAACAAACATGCACAGGGCAACCATACACAGAAATAATAGGCCCAAACTTTGCATATGAAATGCCAATTGACTCTGATTTTCCAGTGATAAAGTAATATAATTGTATTCAGTTAGAAGTATGATCAAGTTTTACACATTCATGCAGCTCGAGTGCTGTTGCCATTGAAGCAAGAAGGGGACCAAGAGTAAGAATTATGTTGCCATGCATCCTAAGAACTTTAAATCCCCTTGCTCTTGCCTGAGTTTTGATGTGGTATCCTGACATCAAAAGTCGGACCACATCTGAAGTTTGCCTGATCTAAAGTTTTGTTGATAGTTGAGCACAATTTTAAGCTCCATTCATTATAACTGCTCATTATAACTCTTGGTAAAACTCTTGGTGTTCTTTACTGAGCACTCAGTTTCAGTTGAATCCCACTTCACATACATCTTTTTGTTGTTCATTTTGTTGAAAGGGTTTGACACTTAAATAGCTGGAAACCTTGAAGCCTGGAACAGGACAATGGTTTTTACCCAATATTTCCTCTTCATTACTATTTGTCGCTGGGTGTCTTTGTTCTGGTTTGTAGAAACACTAAGGTCCCTCGTTGTCCAACACAGTATTCAGGAACCCCTATATGGGTATAGATAGGGATATTTCTCATATATCTGCTGTAATTATGATAAATCTAAAAAACTGAAACTGGCAGTATTCATATATTCAAATGATTAATTTTGTGACTCAAGGCAAGCACTTCAGTAACAGTAGTAGTAGTAGTGTGATGGTGCTTTAAATGCACACAGTCAATTTTAATAAAATTACTAACTATTGTTTTGTGTAATAAAAGTTTATAGTCTATTTATTTGTTGAATACCTGTCAGTGGGCTGTGTGTGCATTCAGTCTGTTCTGTTTTTTAAATGTTGTTCTTTATATACATATAAACATTTGTGACAGTTTCGTCTCACCTTGTTTTGTTTTTATTTCAGCATCTTGCACCATTAGCATTGCATTTTTAAGACTGTCCCATTAGGTACGTCTCAAGACCCCTATTTTCCGCTTTATTCTGTTGTGTTCAGGAGTTTTTGAACAAAAGACATGTTATATGTGAAATTTCCTGACCCTATTTATAAATGGCTTCCTGAAGTTCTGAATGTAGCTATGTAGTTTTCCACATCCCTGGTACTAAGTATTCATTGGAACTTAGAGCTACACTATGTTTGGCTCTCTAGTGGTTAATAAACAAAACTACAAAACTTGCAGAAGAACATTGTAGCTGGAGCTACTTCTCTCTGTTTATGCATATGATGAGTCTACAAGTAGAGGTACAAGTAGTGTACCTTTAAAGGGACAGTTCACAAAAAAATATAATTTCTGGGCTCAAATTTTTGCCACAAAGTAATGAATAAATAAAATAGTCATAGTTATTGTCTTCCTTGTTTTTGACCCAAGGTGACACCAAAAACTACTAGCTTAACTTATATAAATTTCAAGTATTGTTAAAGACAAGTAGACTGTCAGTAATACAATAATAACAAATAATCAAATTACGAACAATAACACAAATACAATAGATCAAACTAAAATAAACAGTGCTTTTCATGTTAGTAACAGTAATTTTCAGGTAGAGAGCACGAATAATTAAAAAGTAAAATAGCACTGCTTAGTCCTCAATGTGTAAATTAAATAAAGTTACAAAAGTTATTCAGTCACGAGCAGTGAGTGATTTTTTTCTTTGTTCTTTGTTTGATTAACATTAACATTCACTTTAAGAGCTGCATGCATCCAATATACTGTTACATGCGTTTTGTGCACTTAAGAAATAACAGATTATGGCTGAATCCGAAATCGCTCCCTAAACCCTCATTCACTATTCCCTAAGTTAGTCCACTAATACTGTTCACTTGAAGGAGTGAATAAAAATGAGTGAGCAAATTCGGACAGCCGCTGAACGTACATCGGTTGTACACTCGTTATTGCAGTGCAATGCGGGATTGAATAAGTGCACTCAATAACATCCACTATGGTTTCGGACACCACCACAAATGGCTGTCCCTTCAAATAGCGCCCTATTTGAGGCTATAGGGGGCGATTTCGGATTCAGCATATGTTTACTAGGATACTCGTAAACTTGACCTGCATTTTTAAAGGTAATTTTGTGTGAATATGTCCATTCAAGTGCAAGAAGATGTAAAAGAGAGCTCAATTCAGCATTCGCACGCTGTCTGATAAGTGGCTTTTGGGCGTGCGCTTCGGATGTGTGCGCACACAAAACTGGCAAGGCTTAAAAACACCTTCCGTGATGCAGCACTCAATCGGGCAAGTGACCTTATTGTCCAGCCCTGCATTTACTCTCCCTCTTGTCGTTCCAAACCTGTATAATTTTCTTTCTTCTGCGGAACACAAAATATGTTGTTTTACAGAATGTTTAAACTGTTTTGAAAGGTTTGAAAGTCATCATCATTGGACCTCACTGATTCATTGTATGGACAAATATTCCACAGAAGAAAGTCAAACAGTTATGATTGAAATGAGGGTGAGTAAATGAAGACAGATTTTTAATTTTTGGGTAAAAAATCCCTTTAACAGAAGAGTCCTCCCTTGGGTCTTACAGGTAAACGGGTGCAGCACCCTGCTCTCTGTTTGCTGATTGACGTAAATGACTCTTTAACGATCCCAGTGTGAATTGAAATGGGTGATCCTCTTCTCTCAGCAAATTTGATATTCAAGCAGTCAGCTAGATTGCAGTGTACTCTGTCTCTCTCTTTCTCACACACACACACACACACACACACACACTCACTCTCTCTCTCTCTCTCTCTCTCTCTCTCTCTCACTCTCTCTCTCTCACTCTCTCTCCTGTCTGTCTTTGTGTGTGTGTGTGTGTGTGTGTGGTGGTATTCTCGCAATTACAGGGTGGGTAGGGGAACAGGCAGAGGGAGAGCCTGCACCCATACAGGCAAGATATAATAGCAGAGGTTTACCACTAGTATGCAGCTGCCAAGGTTTCAAAATATCAGCCACTATTTAGTGCCTCCATAGACCCACTTTTTATGATATGGTCTCGTATACCCATTCGATGTATTATAAATACCATAGGTTTTACCTTGTGTTTTGATGGTATGAATAGTTCTTAGAGCAGTCATTTGTACAAGCAGCATTAACCGTCGTAAGAGGAAAGCTTAGTGTCTCGATTAACAATTTTTCCATCTGAAATGCAGCAATTTGTGGGCTTTAATGACTGAGGAGATTTTTATTTTCACTGCTCTGTGTTTCTCTCGGAATATGTTTTGCACAGCTCTCATTCTGTAACCTATAATTTTTCTGTGTTTTCCAGTGATCTTTATGGAAACGTGTTCATTTGTTTTGTTTTCAGAACACCATGATTTCTTGAATGAGGCTAAGCTGCAGTGTGCTGTTGTTTACTCACCAGAATTGACCGTTAAAGGGATAGTTCGCCCAAAATGTAAACTTCTGTCATCATTCACTCACCCTTATATATTGTTCCATGACTTTCTCTCTTCTGTGGAACACAAAAGATCCTATGTTGTTTTGGACCCCATTGGCTTTCATTCTTAAAATGATAAAATTTTGTGATCTTTCAACAAGCCTGGTAACTTTTTCTTCATATCCGTGCAAGGATACTAGGGAAGCACATGGAATGGAAGTGTAACTATCTGTAAAGCACTGTTTACACGAAGCAAACAAGAATTACATCAGTAATGCAGAACCATAAGTTCATCTTATCACACTGTGCGATTTTGGCCACAATTTGGCCGTCTGAGACAAATTTTTGCAAATCCTAAAAGATTCCTCGACCTTGGCTAAAATCTGAAGTCTTTGATCGCTAGTTCGACATGTTCACCGACAGCCGATTAATGACCATTGCGATCAAATTTTACCTTAATTCTGGCAGTGTCAGAAGATTTGACTCCAAGGGCGTAGATTTGGTTTGAACATTGGGGGGGTTGAAAAATTATTCAGCATATTTTTCATGTGATCATGGTATAAATATTGGGGGGGTTGTAATGCATAGATTTAAATATTGGGGGGGTTATCTCCCCCCTAACCCCCCCACAAACTACACCCCTGTTTGACTCACAGTCCTGCAGTGTGACTTCTCCTACCACGACTGTCAAATTGTCTTTGTTTTTCAAGACAAGCCTTGACCAAAATTAACGTTAGAGGTTTCTTTGTAGCCACCATTTCAATCCCGAGTGTAATGCAGCTCACATCACCAAACGTGTCATTGATTGATGATGTAAAACTCCGGACAAGTTTTCTTGCGTGTGTCCGTTTTTAACGCGTCTTGACTGTCGTACAGTCTGACATTAATGAAAACTGAGATCTTACAGTGTGACATGGATTACAGCGATGATCATGTTCGCACAGTCTGACAAGCAACAATCGTGAAGGACTATTATAAATCGCACAGTGTGCACCCGGCTTTAAGTGACATTAAAGACTTTTACATTGTTACAAAACATTTCAAGTAAATACTGTTCTTTTCTTAAAATAGATTTTTTTTTAAATGTACCATGTTACAGTTTTTACTACATTTTTAATCAATTAAATGCTGCTTTGGTGAGCATAAAATACTTTTTTACAAAAAAAAATCTTACCGACCCCAAACTTCTGAAAGATAGTATACATATACTTAAGGTATTTTTTGTAGAGGCATATAATTGGACAAAAAAACTGCAATGCAGTATGAGTCATCAATATTTTTGCTGTGTTTACTGAGAAGAAAAAAAGAATGTGAATTTTGCCAACATTTAAGGGTTTCACACTTGGTTCGATTGTCTGGTCTGAACCCGAGTTCGATTGCCCCCCCTCCCCCTGATGGATTGTGTTCACATTGTATTATTTGGGTACAAATAGCATTGCTCATCTCACTATTATATTTTGGTTTTTGAACTTTTGGTTTTGTTTTCAAAGCGTCAGCACTTGCTCCTATCTGCTGCAAATGTACTGCAAAAGCAGAAACGAGATATGTCCTCTCTGCTTGCAGTGCATCAGTCATGCATGTCAGGAAAGTGAGTGAGAACACTCAGATTTATTGAATCATACATCATCAATAGTGGTTCACTTTCACGAATTAGTACGATTGCGCTCATTCCTGATGTTCTCCTCTTTCCAAAACATCTTTTTTTAATCAATCTCAGCCATTGTAACGTTAACTGCCAGCTCACCAGAATATCATGTTTACATGTATCAGCAAATAACTCTGGTGTGTTCAAGTAAACATGCAAAGGGCACAGATGCAGATTAAAGAGACCCATTAAACAGTAAAAGAACTCCCAAATTGGCTGTTGGTGTTTTTCATCTTGTTCCAGTGGCTTTTATTTGGCAAGGTGCTCAGACGGTTAACTGAGAGGACAGTCGGAGCGTCCCGCAGCGTGACGCGGGGGTCTGTATGGTGCTCATTATGAATGTGAAGCACGGGCTGTGTGGCACAGCACTCTCAGTCTGCCGCAGTTGAGAAGGAAGGCCTCCCGCATGGGGCGTAATTAAGGCTGGGGAAAACACAAGCCCTCATTATCTGCCTTACTGGATCTCCCACTACTGTACTTCAGTTATGACCTTTCAAAGGTTCTTCTGATGGAAGTGATGTCAGCAAGATTAGACAGATGGAACTGTTTAAGCACATATAACATTTTAAACTGATTCACGGTATAATATAAAAAGGTTTCTGTGAGATGCTTCTAAACTGCTTTGCATTATTTATACATCAGTTAGTAGTTTCGGTTCTCGAATCAAGAGTGTCAATATAACACTGGAACTTTTTACTGTTTGTGTCACTGCACTCCATTAAGGGGTTGGAGGGGCACTGGAAGCCATCAAAGGATGACGGTGTGGTCACTAAGAAGCTGGGAGTTGCTACTAGTGTGTCCTGTGAACCTAAGTTCTCTGACTCTACTTCTCAGACATGGGTGCCCTAAATTTAATGATTCAAGACTCTATACTTTTATTGTTATTTTTCTTTCTTATGCATGATATTTTTACTTCTTATGCTTCTATTTACTTCTATTTACTTCTATAATTTATGACTATTTTAATTCCTTTTCTATGTAAAGCGTATTGAATTACCATTGTGTATGAAATGTGCTATATAAATAATCTTGCCTTGCCTCCACTAGTCTGTGTTAGTTCCAAACAGACTGTCAGTCTGTGCATTAGTGGTGGAGATTTTTCAATGACTCTTTTTGCAAATTACATAGTTACGCCAGTAAGTGTAGTGTGCGCGAGTCACTGAATCATTCAACAGATTCATTCAAAAACTCTTGATTCGTTCAATTAGTGGTGGAGATTTTTCAATGACTCTTTTTGCAAATTACATAGTTACGCCAGTAAGTGTAGTGTGCGCGAGTCACTGAATCATTCAACAGATTCATTCAAAAACTCTTGATTCGTTCAGGAACTAAACACTACTGCTGTGTGTTGTTCGAAGACGCTGTGGCTTTGGCTTTGTTTGGAACTATTTACAAAAACAGACAAATTAACTAGACATATTGTGTTTAAAATGTAAGTTACTCAGTATTAATTTGCTTTTTAAACTGTTGAACTGTACCATGCTGCCTCCTTGTTAGTTTATCAGAAATGGCCCAAGCTGTTTTTAGTTCTAACATGAATTTTTTTTGTTAGTAATGGAAGCTTGGACACAAGGTTTTATATAACCAGGAGGATAAGAATCATTAAAAATCTATTTTGTAAGTGTGACCTGTTTAAGATGGCAGCAATACAAATAACATGCAAAAAAAAAAAATCTTAAAATCTAAAGAAAACAATCTATTCGTTGATTTATTTCCTGTATCATTATTCCTGATGATCTGTATCTCACCAGGTGTGTGGGCCAACAAGGTGGTGGTTCCTGAGCAGGTGACGGCAGTGCTGGGGAAAAACGTTACTTTGACCTGTAGGGTGGAGGTCAGCACAGACCTCAGCCTGACCCAGAGTTCCTGGGAACGCCGGCTGCCCTCCGGCACCGTCACTTTGGCCGTCTTCAACCCCCAGTACGGGACCTCCATAGCTGAGGAGTACAGCAGACGGGTGCACTTCCTCAAGCCTTCAATGCATGATGTGTCCATTGTCCTGGAGGGCATGAGTTTTGCCGACATTGGGACCTACACTTGTAAAGTGGTCACCTTCCAACTTGGAAACATGCAGGCATCTACAAATGTGGACATTATGGGTAAGGACATCTTTGTGATCTAGTTGTGAATTCTTTCAGGTGAATCATTTGGAAAAACATTAGAAATCCTCTTGAACCCTATAGCTTGTTGTGTCATAAATCCATCCATCCATCCATCCATCCTTATTTATTTTTCCAAAGTTTGTTTATTGGTTTTAAGCACAAAAAAGCATGAGCAATATCAAAGCATTATTTATGCAAGGCACTTCAAAGTAATTAACTGCCATTCCAAAAATTCTCTATTGAAAACAAGACTGGGATTATAGGGAAGTTATGATTTAGAAACTTGTGTTGAAATGGCTTATTTTGGTGTATTGTAATTATAGAAAGGGGTGGAAACACCCTTCAAACAGCCCCTTTTCTGCTTGAGTGAAATGAAGTGTTGTCAAACGCCACAGAGATGACAAAAATATCTGTCACACACTGGCATGATAGTACATTCCCTGTTCTATTTTTGTATTGCGGGGCGCCAATTTTTTTTCTCCTTGTTTATTTCCTGGGTTCCTGCAAAACATAAAAAAAACCAAAGCTAATCTTTTCCTTATTGTAAGTGGTAACCAAAAGTTAGAATTTTATCAATCCAGTCTGTAATGGCATTACAGATTCAGACGTTATAGCAACGCCGTATTTTTCCGTGGCATTTTCAAAGAAAAAGGAGAAATTGACTCAAAACCCTAAAACTATAAAAGTCGGTGGCCAATCAGCTGCTTCGAGCTTGTGTGTTTTTGCACACAAGCTTAAAGCCGCCATTCCTATTCCTGTAAATTTAACAGTGATGAGTCATTGCTGGAATTCTCAGTAACCGTGTGAATTTTTACAATAAAACACATCAGATGTTGCACGCAAGCTAAGTGGTGTAATTTGTACCCACAATTCATTCTCTTCCTCTTTTTTAACATAATTATTTTGCTTTCACTTGCAGTCCATTATAATGACAGAAATTGTTTGAGGAACAGCGGTTTTGGCGACAGCCGTGGTCTGCATCCCAGAACAGGAATGTTTTGGGTCTGGATTTATGTAGGCGACAGTGACCCAGCCCTAAATCCTGCCCTGTTTGATGATAAATCAATACCCTGGCCCTCTCCAGGGCCTTCGCCCTCCCACAACCCGCACCATCAGATCAGCTGGCTCTTTATTTCTTCTATCAGGAGGGTTGGGTGTGAATGAGTTGCCAAGATGCCCCTGCAAGCTCTGAGTCAGCAGAGCTCCAGTGTGATGCAGATGGCATAGGGTTCAGGTTGGATGAATGCAGGGTGGGTCTGATCTTGGCACTCAGATGTCAGCGTTCAGTGATGCACTGTGGTTCCCCCCCGTTCAGGTGCCGCAGGGCTATATTTAGCATTGGGGTCCCTGGGGTTATTTCGATTTCTTGTATACAGGAGCGGCCTGTAAACAGAGTAGAACAGGTGTGTGGAGCAGACGGCCTTGCGTGAAGGATTAAGTTGGCGTTCCTGGTCCACATGGTAAACTGTTTCTTAAGACCACAGCTGTTGCAATTCTCTAGAGAGAGTATGGAGAAAGGAAAGAGGGAAAAGGACAAATGAAAATTGGATTTATACGTTTTTATTAATATAGGATATTAAGGCTGCGTTCACAACACTGTGGCTCAAATCTCAAACAGCAAAAATCACATTGTATCTGAACGATTTTGTGCCGATTTTCATTTAGTACACAGATTTTTACACTTTAATAATTTTATTCAGCAAGGATACATTCAATTGTAAAAAGTTATTTATAATGTTACAAAAGGTTTCTATTTAAAATAGATGCTGTTCATTTGAACTTGGCACTGTATCATGGTTTCCACAAAAATATTGAGCAGCACTGTTTTCAACATTGATAAAAATTATAAATGTTTCTTAAGGATCAAATCAGCATATTAGAATGATTTCTGAAGGGTCATGTGACACTGAAGACTGGAGTAATGATGCTGAAAATTCAGCTTTGCATCACAGGAATAAATTACATTTTAGAAAAATATTTCAAATATATAAAAAAAGTACTTTAAATTGTTATAATTTTTCACAATATTACTGTTTTTTTCTGTATTTTTATACAAAACATTAAAAAAACTTGCAGAGCCCAAACTTTTGAACAGTAGTGTATGTGGAAATACTGTAAATCAAAAATGTGTCAGATTTGTATGCCGTATGATTTCTGCATCCATTAATGGTGAGACTCACTCAAAGACCTATAAATGCATTATAATGTCAATATTGCGTCATGATTCAATATAATATTGTGGTTTATACGTTTATTAATATATAGTTATTCAAATCTGTTGTGATTATTATCACTTGTCAATAACAAAATAATTGTATTTTTAAAAAATGTTTACTATATAAAATAAAACAGAAATGTATATATGTATCAGTTTAAAAAAATCACAAATTTGCAGTATATAGTTATTATGATTATTTTAAAGAGCATGTCACAGTTGGCAATGGTAATCTTGATGCATTTAAATAAGACTATAAGATCTTCTAATTTCATGTAATAATGAACAGTGTATGATATGTACCTTATAAACATACCAGAGTAAGGTGTTATATGCATGTGTGTTGCTAGACCAGTTATATGGGCCACATTTATAAGGTCCTGTAAACATCCTAAAAACAACAACAACAACAAAAAACGAGTTGAGCAGAAAATTGAAATTGGACACTGTCTTGTAGTGTGAATGCAACCTTTGAGGTGAGTGATGGTCTAATGTTTTTATTTATTTGTTCAGAAATAAAAATAGTTGAAATTGAGTCAGTTGTTTTAATTCAACAAGTGTGGGGTTTTATTGCACAGGGCAGCTGAACAAATCATGGCAGCAAAACATTTCACAATGATTGATTCTGCTGTAATACACCAATGTGTATATCCTTTTGTTCTCTGTAAATCCATGTAGACTCTCTCAGTAATATTAAGACACTAATATGCCACTTATCTGTAGAGACAGAAGCCACTCAGATGCACTCAGTGATGTTGTGGTACTTCTACTCAGTAATTTTAGATCATCTATTTTTAATGTGAATTTGTGGGGTTGGGGTAATCAATCAATTCTGACTGTACAAAGGCCTCTTTCCACCCTTTACATGACTTTTTCCCCCTTCCTTATTTATTCATCTTGTTGTATATCATCCCGTAGATTCAATAGCAATAACACATTTTGAACAGTTCTTCCTGACCCTTTCATATTTGTATTATTTATTTATTTCTTGTTTTCTTGAGACGTGCATTTAGAGTAATCTTGTAGTCAAGGTCTGTAATAAATAATTCAAAAATGTATTCATTTAATTTTCTTTCAAATGTATTTTCTATACATTACCATTCAAAAGTTTAGGGTTGGTAAGATTTTTTTGTGTGTGTGTTTTATGTATTATAATCAAAAGTACAGTATAAACAGTAATATTGTGAAATATTATTACAATTTAAAATAACGGTTTTCTATTTTAACATATTTTTAAATATCATTTATTCCTGTGATTCGAAGTTGAATTTTCAGCATAACTTATGTTATGTTATGTTATGTTATGTTATGTTATGTTATGTTATGTTATGTTATGTTAAATATATATTAATATATTAAAATATGTAATGTATTCCTGTGATGGGAATAAAAAGCTGAATTTTCAGCATCATTACTCCAGTCTTCAGTGTCACATGATCCTTCAGAAATCATTCTAATATGCTGATTTGCTGCTCAAGAAACATTTCTTATTATCAATGTTGAAGACCGTTGTGATGCTTAATATTTTTATGGAAACCTTCAAAAGAATGGCATTTGAAATAAAATATTTCGTAAAATTATAAAGGTATTCACTGTCAATTTTAATTAATTTCATTTGTCCTTGCTTAATAAAAGTATTCGTTTTTTTTTTTTTATCTTACTGACCTCAACATTTTAATGCTAGCGTATTTATAAAAATAAATATATTTAGTTTAATTCTCACCAATATGTAAAAAGTAGAACAACAGTTTTTATCAAATAATATGCATTATATATTCAAATATGTTTAAAAAAAAAAATCTAAACAGTTAAACAGTTTTTTAAATGTGGTGAAAGTTTAGTTTAGAGTTTACTGTTCAGTTTTGTTTCATTTCTTTCTCTTTTTTTCCCTTTAGTGGAGCCAAAGGTCTATGTGTCTCCTGGCTCCTTGTCTCTGCTGGCTGGAGATGGTGAAACACTGGTGGCGACATGTACAGCTGAAAGGGGTCGCCCAGCGGCAAAGGTGTCCTGGGAATCAGACCTACCGGGTCAGACATCAGTCGCCTCGCAGGAGGAGCCTGAAGGCACTACCACCACTTTAGTACACTACATCTTGGCCCCCACCCGGGATGCATTTGGCCGTTCTCTCAGCTGCGTTGTTCGTCACCCTGCCCTATCTAAAGATTTCCGCATTCCCTACAAGCTCAATGTGTTTTGTGAGTGTGAATAGCTTTTATTGACGTTCTCACATTCCTCCTGTTTTGTATTTCAAGAGTTCCATGGGTTTTCTGTATGTTACAATGAGCACTGATAGCTCACTTTTGCCACTCTCAATATAGGAGTTATTTTAACGCCTTAATTCTCAATGCGCTTTCCTTTGGCATCTTAAACTGTTGGCTGCTGTCTGTTCGAACAGCGTGCAGCTTAATGGAGGCGCTTTATGAAATATTGATCTGAGCACAGCAAGGGCAGCAACAGGAACGGAAATACAAGAGGGAGAGTTCATACTGACAGAGAGACGCTTTAGTACTTAATAAATCACAAATTGCCTTCCAAAGTGTTTGAAAGTGAGAAAACTACTTTTGAGCTTTACAACCTCATACATGTATTAATACTAATGGTTTAATCATAGACAGAGCTGACCATGCAAAATTTAGATTTCCAGTAACAATATATATCATTATAACACAATATATTTACTTGAAGCAAAATTTTAAGATAGTAAGTCTTGTTCAAAACATAAATCTTACATAAATATGGTGATATCTATGCTTAAAATAAGAGCGAAACAATTTGAAATTGTGTTAAGAAATCAAAATTTAATGTAAGATATATTTTCTTAATATAATATAAGTCTTAACATCTTCAAGTAAATCTTTTACATTTTAAAAATGTTTATATTCAGTATTTTACTTAAAAAGATGAAAATGTCTTATTTAGATAATTAATTTATTTGCAATGTAGTGTTTAAATGTGCAACTGTGGTTTACATTGTTCAGTAAGAAAGAAAGTATAACACTGCCCATGTTGATATGAATTTGATCATGTTGGTGTTATATAGACTGCTGGGGTGAATCTCAAGGCTCTCTGACTGTTTCACTCTTGAATCTTCTCTCAATATTACACGTCAGTTTATTTTCTTTGCCACAGCTAAGCCTCGGTGTCCTGAGGTTTTGTGTAATTGAGTTAGCCAATCACGTCTCCCCTTGCTGTTTCTGGGACTCAAGTCCAAAGCGTGAGAATGGTGTCATGCTCAATTTTAATGTCTCATTAAAATAATTTTATAGTTTTATTGCTTGGAAATAAAAAAATCCTACAGAAAACAAAGTTTATTGTTCATTTTAACCTTTAATATTGTAGTAATGGGCCAACTTGGGGTTTCCTGTATAGTTTACAGCATTATATTTTTCCTTAAAAGTTCTGTAATTTACTCACCGTCATGTCGTTCCAAACCCATACGATTTTCGTTCATCTTCGAAATACAAATGAAGACATTTTAATGAAATCTGAGATTTCTGTCCCTCCATTGACAGTCCACACAACTACCACTTTGACGCTTCAAAAAATTCATAAAGAGATTCACTAATCCATATGAATTGAGTGGTTTAGTCAAAATTTTCTGAAGATACACGATCACTTTATATGATGAACAGATTTCATTTAGGCTTTTATTCACTTATAAACATTCATCAAGGCACACATAAGATATGGTAAATGGAAGCTTATGCTTGCTTGCTTGAAGTGCGAGAAGAGAACCAATGAGGTTCATTCTTGTGTTACGCAGCTCGTTTGAACTTCAGCAAGAACCAATGAGGTTCATTCTCGTGTTACGCAGCGCGTTTGAGCTTCAGCAAGAACCAATGAGGTTCATTCTTGTGTTACGCAGCGCGTTTGAGCTTCAGCAAGAACCAATGAGGTTCATTCTTGTGTTACGCAGCGCGTTTGAGCTTCAGCAAGAACCAATGAGGTTCATTCTCGTGTTACGCAGCGCGTTTGAGCTTCAGCAAGAACCAGTGAGGTTCATTCTCGTGTTACGCAGCACGTTTGAGCTTCAGCAAGAACCAATGAGGTTCATTCTTGTGTTACGCAGCGCGTTTGAGCTTCAGCAAGAACCAATGAGGTTCATTCTCGTGTTACGCAGCGCGTTTGAGCTTCAGCAAGAACCAGTGAGGTTCATTCTCGTGTTACGCAGCACGTTTGAGCTTCAGCAAGAACCAATGAGGTTCATTCTCGTCAGTGGTGTAGTCTAGTTTTTTGTAGTGAGTATACTGTAATATCCAAAATCCCCCCCCCCCCCCCCCACTCAAAAAAAAAAAAAAAAAATGGTGTTACTTTAAAACACAATTTCTTTCTAATTTATTTGAGTTAGACCGAACTTTTATTTTGGTGGGTTGTAGGCATTTAAGTTTCTGTGTGTTTTAATAAACTATTATTATTATTATTATTATTATTAGGCCTGAAGTATACTTTACTGTGCAATAGTAATATATTTCTGGTATAATTTCTTCAAGTTATACCGAACTTTTATTTTGACAGGTTGTCGTAAAGACAGTTTCTGTGTGTATGAAACGAATGAATGACGATAGTTTTATCAAGTGAAATGGTGAAATTCTCGTCAAGTTACTCATCACAGCTCTGCGATGAAATGCACATGTGTAGCCTACATCATGTCTCAATACAGTGAAACGCTGAAAACACCACGAGCGTGAGTCACGCGTGCTTCTGTGTGTGTGTGTGTGTGTGTGTGTGTGTAACAGTTAGTGGAGCACACATTGAGCGCTCATTCCCAGAGACGCGTAGAACAACTGCAGTCTCTTTTAGCTTTAATATTCATAGACACTAGTCCATATCGAGATTTGATTCATTGTACAGCCCTGATTTATTCATTCAAAAATAGCCAAATTCCATGACGTTTCGTGACTGGATTCCGCGATTCGATCCGTCGCTTCGCAAACACAGACAGGTTGAATTTATGAATGAAAGTGTGAAAGTTCTGACACAAAACGAAGTTGATACGTATCCTCACGCTTTTTTAAGTGGGTATACGCAAATCCTTGGCCTTTTCTAGTGGGTATACGGCGTATACCTGCGTATCACGTAGACTACACCACTGATTCTCGTGTTACGCAGCACGTTTGAACTTCAGCAAGAACCAATGAGGTTCATTCTCGTGTTACGCAGCACGTTTGAGCTTCAGCAAGAACCAATGAGGTTCATTCTCGTGTTACGCAGCACGTTTGAGCTTCAGCAAGAACCAATGAGGTTCATTCTCGTGTTACGCAGCACGTTTGAACTTCAGCAAGAACCAATGAGGTTCATTCTCGTGTTACGCAGCACGTTTGAACTTCAGCAAGAACCAATGAGGTTCATTCTCGTGTTACGCAGCGCGTTTGAGCTTCAGCAAGAACCAATGAGGTTCATTCTCGTGTTACGCAGCACGTTTGAGCTTCAGCAAGAACCAATGAGGTTTGTTCTCGTGTGTCAAGCAGGTTCGGTTGAGCTTCTGTTCATGTTTGCTGATCAGTGTTTATATGTGAATAAAATCCTAAATTCAATCTGTTCATATAAAGAGTCTCTTCAAAAAAATTGGACTAAACCGTAAAGTGGTAGTTGTGTAGACTGTCAGTGGAGGGACAGAAATCTCTCAGAGTTTCTCACTTGTTTCGAAGATGAACAAAAGTCTTAGGTGTTTGGAACGACATGAGGGTGACTAAACAATGACTTTTTTTTCTTTTTTGAGTGAACTAACCCTTTAAAAAAATTGACATGCATTGCACCTGATATATAGGAATTGAATCGAATCAAAATCGAATCAAGAAGAAATATGTGTCAATAACCAGCCTTATAAAAGATCCTCTTTTGTTGTTCTGTGGAAGGCAGGGATTTAAAGGATTTAAAAGGATTTCAATTTTGCTAAGCACTATATATTTTATGGCAAGGTGATATTCATGTTCTGCCTTTTAATTTTATGCAACACTGAATTTTTAATAAACAACTATTTAAATTATGTTACAGTTGCTCCAGATATTACTGTGATGGGCCAGGAGGACGTATGGTACGTGGGACAAAAAAATGTACGGCTGGATTGTAGAGCCAGTGCCAACCCACCTGCTCTGTTGTACCTCTGGACCAGGTCTGTGCTCTCATCTACACTACATTATAATCTTATTAGACATGTCAATTCAATGGTAAAATCGAGCTATGGTTGTAGATGAGAATAAAGGACCCGATAAGTTCACGGCAATGTTATTTGTTGCATTTTGCTTAGGGGGAAAGAGAAGTTCGAAATACTGTTAAGTATACTATTAGTGAACAGCCCACGCTGCTGAGAATGACATTTTGATGAATATGTAAAATATATGCTACATGCTTTCCTCTACATATCAAAATGAACACACAACAAAAATGACAGCGGTGTCGTGTTCCATTTATTTAAATAGCACTTTATACAAAAAACGTGTCAGTGTCTCTATCATCTAGAATTACAACTAATTCCCACTATAAAGAAGCTCTCCAGTTCATTCATGTTTTTACTCGTGACTGACCTCGACAGACTGAACAGAAGAAATGAGCCAGAGAAGATTTCCATGTCAAAGAAGGTAGAGCCTTAGAGCCACACCTACCTATTACTAAATCGCCACAGACCAAGGGTAGTTCGAAGGTGTTTTCAAGTCAGAGCGAACTTTTCAGAAAGTATGCTCTGGAAAACTGTTGGCAAACTTTGTTTTGGTCTGATTTCGTTCTAAATAATGATACACAAGTTCTTTCAGGGCCTTCAAAGGTTGCTTCAGGGTGACTTCCTTCTGCAAAACTTCTTGTCAACAAGCTCTAAACTGATAATCTGTCTTTTGTCACTCCGCAGGCTGGACGCACCAATGCCTGCAGGTGTGGACACATCTAATGGCAGCCTACTGTTTACTCGTCCTTTAAAGTCGAGTGACTCTGGACAATACAGGTGTGAAGTTCAGAATGATGTTGGGCAGAACTTTCAGGATGTGCGCTTCTTGGTACTAGGTGAGAATTTCTTGTAACCTTTCAACTCCACACATACAAGTGATGATGTTTAGTCCATGAGGGAATGAAGTTTGAGGATGGATCACTGGGTGATAAATTATATCCTGACATTTACTCTTCCCTCTTGAAATACACACCATTCATAGTTAACCACACAGTTATTTACTCAAGGGAGGCATTGAGGCATAAACAAGAGACCAAGTTGCTGACTCGGTAAAGCTGGATAAAAATGACGAGGTTGACAGACACTGTTTTTATGTGCACCACACACATAGTTCTCCATAGTGCATGAAAGAATTGACTCAATTGATATTTAGCTTGCGATTAAAATGTTAAAGGGATAGTTCACCCAAAAATGAAAATTCTGTCAGTAATTACTCACCCTCGTGTTGTTCCAATCCCCTAAGACTTTCGTTCATCTTCGGAACACAAATTAAGATATTTTTGATGAAATCTGAGAGCTGTCTCACTCCTTCATAGGCTGCTAGGTAATTTCATCTGCCGGATCAGAAAAGTTAGTAAAGACATCGTTAAAATAGTCTAAGTGACTACAGTGGCTCAACCTTAAGTTTATCAAGCGTTTAGAATACTTTTTGTGCGCGAAAAATAAATAAATAACGACTTTATTCAACTATTAATCTTCTTCCGTGTGGGCCTCTGAATGAGTTCACGAGAGCGCCACGACACATACGTGAGAACTGAGAAGATGACGCTCACGATCATTTGATGGGAAAGTGTGAAAGGTAAGCCATTCATTTTGCGGCATTGGTAAGGCACTTTTACGTTTTCTCATTGGTTTCTCACGTTTCGGACATCTAGGAAATGCATACTTTAGAACCATTTTAAACACTACATCGAGACCGCGTCTCAATTGAGACTGCGTCATCTTCTCAGTTCTCGTGCATGTACTCACGTCAGAGGCCCACACAGAAGAAAATGAATAGTTGAATGAAGTCGTTATTTTGGGGGGGGGTTTTGCGCACAAAAAGTATTCTCGTCGCTCGATAAACTTATGGTTGAGCCACTGTAGTCACTTGGACTATTTTAACGATGTCTTTACTAACGTTTCTGGACCAGCAAGTTTCGATCCCATAGAAGGAGTGAGACAGCTCTCAGATTTAATCAAAAATATCTTAATTTGTGTTAATTTTTGGGTGAACTAACTCTTTAAGTTAGTACACAAATAAAATGGTTAAAATAAATGTATGATTTCACTGAATAATAGAGTGCTACAGGAATCAGTTTTTAAAACCCAGAAATACGCATTTTTGCACATCCAGTTCACCATTGGGACTCTTGTGATCTTGCAAATATTCTAACTAAAAGCTTTTACTTAAAAATGTATAAAAGTTGTGATCATTTGTGAAAATTATCTTGATGAACAAAACATGTAAGAACATAAACTTTTGTTGGGTCACACAACTTACTTTCTGCAATAATCGAAAAGCCAATGAAAAAATCCTATTGGGTTTTTGTACGGGAACTAAGGTGATGCTAACTTCCAGGTTGGCTTATAAAATTATCATCCCTGCTGCACATAGTTTTTCAACGCATTCTCATCCTAGGGCGTCGTATACTGACGCTTTTGATATTTCGTCTACATCCAACGCACATGGCACCCTTTAGCGTCAATATGACACGCACAGAGCTTTGTTCGGTTATGGGTAGGTTTAGGTCTGGGGTAGGGTTATGGTTAGACCGCTAGGAGGCGCCTTCTGGCCCATATCTATCTGCGTCTCATATTGACGCTAAAGGGTGCCATGTGCGTTGGATGTAGACGAAATGTCAAAAGCGTCAGTATATGACGCCTTGGGATGAGATCGGGCTGAGTTTTTGATTGATTTCTTTCACTTTGTCTACCTTCTTGGATTTATTTTTTCACTAAACTGTTGCAGTGCATCCTGGTAATTCTGGACCAGCTTTTGGAAAACCTGACAAAACTGTGTTTGACATTGTGTTGTTTCATAGTGTGTGTTCATTGAGTCAGTCTGTATTTCCTGTTATTGAATAGGCAAACTCCTGAATCTCTTGAAAATACCATTTAAAGGAAAGAAGGAAAGAAAAAAGCTGTTAGAATGTGCCAGAGGGGTCTACATTTGGCCTGTGAGGTTTCAGCAATGACGTAAATAAAGTTGGATCAAACTCGCAGCAGTTTCAGTTCAATCCAATATATGCCACTGTGCTTTTTACCACATATTTGGCTCTTCCTCAGGCAGCAAAACATTAGGAAACCTTATCATGTAGCTCAGGGATGGGTAACTTTCCTGCAGAGTTTAGCTCCAACCCTGATAAAAACTCACCTGCCTGTAGCTTTCTACTAATCCTGAAGCCCTTGATTAGCTGGTTCGTGTGTGTTTGATTAGGGAGCTAAACTCTCCTGGACCGAAGTTGCCCATCCCTGATGTAGCTCTTGTGGTGAAGTCATAATCCAAATATTGTGGCAGGTTTTCGTCTGCAGTGGTGCACAAACATGGATGTCGGAAGGACAAAGAAAAACTAAATGATATAGGGAAAATCAGGAACTGGGCTCCTGTTTTTTGAAGAAGTTTCTAGTGACTTTCTTAAAATGAATGTTGTCCCTAGTTGACGTCCCATACAGGAAATGGAAACGAAACACCAAATAGTTCCACGTTTATACCAGCCAAAAGAGCAATATTTTTAACATCCACTCCCTTTTTAATGTCCCTAGAAAATCTTGATGTACCAGTCTTTAAATCTTGTTCATTCTTACAGTATCTTCACAGGCCTCCAAATCCAAATGACTGTGCCCTTTGGTGCCTGAACCTGCCGTTACATCAGCAGGATTTTGTTTTTCCTCTTTGTGATTGCAAGTTCTGTCCTTTTATCTTGAAAGATAACCTTTAAATCACCACCTTCCTCTAAAGCACCTTTTCCTTGGACCTAACAGAGATTTGTTATCATATTGGTTGATATTGGATATATTTCCCTTATTTTTACATTTATCTTGGTTTTGTTGTCATCTATTTAGTTAAATTGGATTTTACAACATAATTTCAGAATACAAATAAATGTAATCTTTAAAAAATCTCAAACTGAATATCGTAGTCTTAAAAACTTAATATTTTTCATACTGTACATTATGATGTTGTGATACCTAAGATTTAAAGTAATTCATTTTAGTTTTTAGAGTTTTATTTATCTATTCAGAGAAAATCATATAAGTTTTAATATCAGCTTGTGAGTACCGAACATAATTTTAAAATTGGTGTTGTAAGCATAAACCTATTTTTGTTTTTATATTTTTTTCTAAATAGGAGTCAAACACACAGTACACAATTTTGAAGAAACTAGATACAGCCAATCCAGCTGACTTACTATAAATGTAACCATAAATATGTAATACCAACAGAACCAAAACATACAGAATTAAGACAGAATATTAAAAGAAGAATACAACCAAACATGGTACAGTACAGTGTAATAGCAGCATCTGTTCTGACATCTATTATATGATTCCTATTTTTTTTTAAAGTAATTTTACTTCTCAGCATGGGCGAGGCTAGCCCCTTTTTAGGGGTGCTTCAGCACCCCTAAAAAGGAGCTCAGCACCCCTAAAACTTGGAGTAAGAAATAAAATTTTTTTATTTTTTGTCTTTGACAAGGTTAAATAATGTTCTTCATCTTCAATCCGCAGCAGCGCCAAGCAGAGCGCAGGTCAGAAACAGAGGCGCGCGTGTGTGTGTGTGTGTTTGTTCATCTGAGCCTCATTGGTCTTTCACTTTTCGTCAATGTCAGAATATTTGAGATGACCAATCAAATCAAAGTAGGCGGGCTTTATGTTCACAGAAGCTGCTGAGCGCGAATTTTAGCAGCACGACTGACGCTTCAGTTTACGGTCAAGTGCGAGTTAAGAAGATGTAAGTAGCTAAACTAAACATTTTATATTTGACAGTTTTTTAGGTCATAAATGTTAAACGAATGACAAAAATAATTAGAAAACTAATAAACTTTTGTCTAATTTCGCCATTTTGAGCTGAAAATAGGCCTATAACGTGTAATTATGTCATTGTGAGGGGACAAGAAACATTAACAAAGCCGTTTTCATAGGCACAAGATTAATAATGCATGTGTACATGTTGAGAATTAATATAATACAATTTGTAGCCTTCAGTAAATTAAAAAAGTTCAGCTTTAGGAGGGGAAGAGACAGGGCAAGATCAGGAGACTGAGAGAAAAAGACAGAGTGATGGAGATGAGGAGAAAGCAGGTTTTAAATCTATTTCTTATCCTTTTTTGGCCTTCAAACGTCTTGAAATGCACATATCAGAGAAATAAAAATGTTTAACCCCATAACAACCTCAAATTTATGACCTCTTTGATTATAAAGCCCTGTCTACGGCCATGTATTAGGCCTAGATCAATAATGAATGTGTACATATTGTGAATGAATTTAATAAACTTAGTTATCTAGCTTTCCTGGTAGCTTTGTCTGAGAAAATGATTCATGAATCAACCTATCAGTTGACCCTATGTTTACTTTCTTCACTGACAGACAAAAATGAAAAGCCTATATCAGTCAAAGCTCAGCTTTAGGAAGGGAAAAGACAGAGCAAGATAAAAACAAAGAGAAAAAGAGTGTGATGCTGATGAGGTGTGGAAAATAAACAGCTGCCTGCACATGGTTTTAAAGCTGTTGTTATCCAATTTTTTTGGCCTTCAAAACATCTTAAAATGCACATATGTAGATCAGAGAAATCAAAATTTTCTCGGGGGAGCATGCCCCCGAACCCCCCTAAATACCTCGCATTTGGTACCTCAGTGATTATAAAACCCTGCCATATCCATGTTAATGGATGAATGAATGAAACTAGTTAATAATGCGCATTAGACCATAAACTAACTTTTTTTTTTTTTTTAAATCATACCCTCATTGGGGGCTGAGCGCCCCTAAAATGAAAATCCTACAATCGCCCCTGCTTCTCAGTATACATTTAATAGCAGCCTATCAGTACTGGCCAGAATTTTCTAATGTTCTATTTCTTTGTCTGTATTTTAACGTTCGTCCATATTTCGCCCTCTCAGAGCCGCCACCGACCACTGCAGCCCCCACCACCACCACCACCACCACCAAGTCCATCCTGCCTGGCACCAGCTTAACCATCACAGCTTCTATCAATCAGCGTGCCCACTTCACCTCCCCGACTCAGGCCTCTCCGCCGGACAGCAGTCTGGGCACTATTGTGGGCGGTGCTGTCGGTGGGATCCTGATCCTGGTGTTGCTGATGGCACTAGCGGGAGCTTTCTACATGCGTCAACGCCGAACATTCAGAGGAGACTACTACACCAAGCAGTACATCGGCCCATCAGACATGCAAAAAGAGTCTCAACTGGATGTACTTCAACCCCATGAGCTTCACGACGTGTACGGAGGCGACTCGGGCAACGGCAGCCAGGACTTGAAGCCCAAACCAGAAGGAGACATTATCTATCCCGATTATCCCAATGACCACAAAGACATGGAGGCCTGGAGTGACAATCTCAGCCTTAAGAGAGAGGACACGTATTACTCCGACCACCACAACCATCATAACGTGAACCCCAGCGGGCCACCTCTACACAACGGCTCCCCTTACCTGCAGGACGAGTGCTACGACAACGGCACAGACAGCGACTACGTGTCTCACGTGGATGGATCTGTGATTTCACGCAGGGAATGGTATGTTTGAAAAGGCAGGGGAACTTTTACTGGACAACAATAATTTAAAAGTCAGCGGAGGAAGTGTTATTTAACTCAGCAGAGTGAGATTAAGTGTACATTTAAAATGTATTTTGTGTATTCTCCAGACTCGGTTTACGATTTCATCCGCACGTTGTACGCGTAGCAAACGGCTGTAATTTACTGCAGATATGTTCTGAATGGTTTTCGTTCGGTGGACTGCTGTGATTTCAGGATGTAAAGGGAGAGGTTTACATGGTTTATGATCACAGGGTGGATTTACACAAAGAAAACAAGTCTGCTAAAATTAAGCTACACTGTGTGCGTAACCATTCCCGTTACCACATTGCACATAACTGTTAGCTTTAAAACCAGGTGCAGCGTATTCTTAGTTCTTTCCCTTCTTTTTTTATTATTAAATATATATGTATATGACTTCTCCAGTGTAGGAGCAAAACATCACTTTAGTTTCACATGAAGAGTCACAGAAGTCTTGAGTCTTATGTTTTGACTGCAGGGAATTTTATTTTATTTTTTAATCAGTATTTTGGTCTAGTATATTAGAGATAATGTCATAAAAATAAGATACAATTTCTTGAGAAGCAAAAATATTGCACAAAGAATATTTAAATATTACATTTGGTGTTCCATAGAAGAAGATTTTTATTGTTTTTGTTGTTGTTAATATTGATTTTGAGCATAAATACAATTTTGGTAGGTTTTTGTTTAAAACAAGAATAAAAAACCCGTGGCATAAGAAAAATGAACATTTAAGATGTATTGTGCAAATTTTACTTCTCCGCTAATTTTCATATATTTAATATATTAATAATATTAATATTGAAATAAATATAAATATCTTTATTCTGTTTATGATATTTTTGCTTTTCAAGAAAATGCATCTTATTGTAAAGAATATTCCAAAATGTACTTTTAGTGTTCCATGGAAGAAAGTTAAAACAAGAAAAAAATGCCAATGAATAAGTTCAATACCTATTATTCTAATTTTGCTTCTCAGCTAAATGTATTCAACATATTCATATTATATTATAATAAATGATATAAATATACTTAAAATAAGAAATTTTTTGAGAAACAAAATTTCGTAATATGACAAAGAATCTTCAAACATATACTTTTGATGTTACATGGAAGAACGTTTTGATTGTTATTATTATGATTATTATTCTAGTTTTAATCATAAACAATTTTTTTTTAGGTTCATGTTTAAAAAAAAGATGCCAGTGGAATAAGAAACTGATTAACTAACAAATTTTACTTAGCTAAATTTAATGTATTAAGATCTGTAAATATTTTTTACTGAAAAAATGACAAAAATACTGATGCATAAAAATACAGCATGTTTCACTCAACTCAACACATGCAGTTTAATTTTAGCCCAGCTTGTCTATATTTTGACATATTTCATCACACACCCCTCTTACGGCAGTGTCTTTTTCATTAATGGATAAGTTAGAGAGCAATGGAAGGAGTCTGCTTCATGTGGTTGTGCTGAGGACCTGTCACAGGCTGATGGGGGGTTGACGTTCGCCACGACAGATCAAAAGGACCACCGTTGGCCCCTGAGGTTTTTACCGAAGCCTTGTGGCCTTTGCCAATTTAGTTCACTCCTTTTAATTTTATGCTGATTTCTTTTTTTCTCTCCATCTCTCCACCCTTGCTACTCATACACTCCCATCTCTGTGTCGAGAGCTTCGGATTTCCCAGAATAAACCGTCTGGCGCATAGCAGACATGTGCCACATGGGCTTCCATAGCATGCTTTACCTCAAAGATCGAACTTTGTAATTAATATTTTCTGCTCTCTTGCAAACAGACCTCGTTTCATTCCATCTTAGAGTTGTGCTTCGCATCTGTTCGCAAGCAGGCAAGGTTGTTTTTCTCCATAAGTCTCAATGGTCACACGTTGCATGCCTTTTGAAAAAGATATGGCAGTTGCTAACGCCTGGATTCATTGTTCATAAATCAGCTGCAGTGTTGCTACAGCTGTGGTACAGTCTGTTTCGAGTTTAAGACAAATCTTTTTTTGTTCAACAAATTGGGCTGCTTCTCATCTTTAAATTAATGGGGCAGTTATTTGTATCACTAATTATCAAAAAGATAGTCTTGACTCTTCTTAAAAAGAATCTTGAGTCTAGTATTTTCGTTATTTTAATTGCCTTTTTTCTCATTTCATTTAGAAATAATTTTCAAACACTAAAATTTTTTTTTTGTAAAAATTCTTGACGCTTGCATGCGTGTTTAATGTAACACCATTTCATGAAGTTAGAAATGGCAAAACTGAGTGAAAGTTGCCGGTTTGGTTATAAGGTTAAATTTCTAGCTTTCTCCTTATATATTTACAAGCATAGTGCCTTTGGACGCATCAGATAAAAGCATCAGATATTTATTCTCTCACCATTCATTTACACGCTTTTGTCTTTGTATTCCCGAAGTGTTATGTGTGTTTCCCACTATTACTGTATTTTTTTTTTCTTCTTTTTTTTTGCCTTTCTTTAACAAGATGACTCTTGGTGCAAACTCACTGGAAATTTACAACAGTAGCACTTGCAAGTGTTACAGAGGCCAGTTGTGGTATATAATATTTTTTTTGTACATATTCTGGCAGGAGATATTTGTCTATGGAATAAACATATTTTTATATGAGGCCAGAACATTAAGCAGAGGATGTTCATGCTTAGTTAACGTGCTTTTTATCTTCTCATGTTATTTTTTTTTTATATATTTAGTTCTCAGGAGTTTGAAAAATTATTTTGTACATATTAGAGTTATACAAATGATTGATGACTTGTAAATCATTTTGGAAATGAGGGACAGACATTGCTTTGTTTTTGATGCCTTCTGTTTATAATAAAAAAGTTCTCTTGAACATGTCAAAGCGTTTGTGTGGCGTGTAACACTAATACTGTGAAAACATGTTATACAATGTGTTTATACTTTGATCCATCTTGGCCACTATCATTATTTACGTACTTTCATACAATTCCAAGTCATTTACTTTTTCTATGCAACACAAAAGGAGATGTTCAGCACAATGTGCAAGCTGCTCTTTTCTATACAATAACTGGAAATGGGGATGTTAAAAATGCACCATTATAGTAGTCCATGCTAACTATATTCCAAGCGCTCTGAACTTTGTGTGAGGAATACATCAAAGTTCATTATTCACACTCATAGCTTGCTACATATCTTGAGGTGTCAAGTGCGAATGAGATTGAAAGCTACGATACTGCACATATATATATTTTAATGAGATCTGAGCTTTCTGTCCCTCCATTGACAGTCCACGCAACTACCACTTTGACGCTTCAAAAAGTTCATAAAGAGATCGTAAAACTAATCCATATGAATTGAGTGGTTTAGTCCAAATTTTCTGAAGATACACAATCACTTTATATGATGAACAGATTAAATTTAGGCTTTTATTCACATATAAACATTCATCAAGGCACACATCTGTTGTGGTAAACGGAAGCTTGCTTGCTTGATGTGTGAGAACCAATGAGGTTCATTCTCGTGTGTTACGCAGCACGTTTGAGCTTCAGCAAGAACCAATGAGGTTCATTCTTGTGTGTTACGCAGCATGTTTGAGCTTCAGCAAGCAAGCAATCAAGCAATCTTAAATTTAAGATAGAATCTATGCCAATAACATTTTATGCAGTGTTGCAGAGTAAATTGATCTAGTTTTAAAGATTATTTTATTATTTTATGAAATTTAACAATGAACGAAGATATTTAGCAAATAACTTCTTGATAGCTCGTCACTTTTTCAGAATGGAAAAGAGCGGTTTGGACTTTCTTATTTTGTGTTCAGTGGAAGAATTAAAATTATGCAGGTTGGAAATGATATGAGAGTGTTGGCAGAATTTTCATATTGGATGAACCATCCCTTTAAATCTTCAAATGTTGTCAATATACCAGATAAAGCTGTTGGAGACAGTGAGGTCCAATCAGTCACGGACACCAACAATGCGCTTTTTTGCCATCGATTTGTACCATTTGTGTCAGCAGAATGTTATGTACCTTTGAAAGGATTAAGGACATTTATATTTTGGAATACCAACAAAAGTCTTTTTTTCTTCACTGCAAAGTTGGACCTGATTAGATTTAAAAACTGAACTCACCCAAAAGCCACATCCCCAAAGCCCCATGCAAAAGAACGCTTCACACCTGTGATTATTGGCTACTGACCCGACAAATCACCCTCCATTAGGTCCAACTCAGCACCCTCTCCATCACTGGGGAGGGAAATAGATTTTTGGCAATGAGAGGTAATCGATCACATCAGCACAGCCCTGATACATCATGCTGTCTATTCTTCTCTGTATTGACCAACCACACAAAAACACAGACACAACCCACACACAACGTCAGCCCTGGATCTGCCCCACCGCTACAGTCTTGAGTATTTCTCCCTGCTGTTGATTGATCCTGTAATGTGATCCTGGTAAAATGAGACCCCCAGAAGCCTTGGCCTTATTCCAGTTGCCTTCGCCAACATCTTTTGTAGTAATTTACATTAGGTGAGACTTTAATCCAAAGTTACCTATATTTCAAAATAAAGTAATTTAAAGTTAAAGTTGACATCAAATTTATCCTTGTGGTTAATCAGCAGCTTCAAAGTTTTTCCAGGGAAAGTTACAGGAGGTAAGCGGACAGTCACCCTCATGTCCTACCCGCTGTTTTGCTTTCAACACTCAAGTGGCTTTAGTGTCTTCTCTACAGCGGGACAGCTTTTGTGCTGTCGTGTTGTTTCACCGCAGTGGCCCCAATCTCATCCATCACTGCTTTCAGCAGCACGTTTGTCCAGTTTGAGTATAAATATCTCTCTGCTGGTGGCCTCAAGTTACCTTCTCACTGCTTCTCTAATTTCAGCTATCTTTCATTATCACCTCCTCTATGTTTTACACTTAACACATCTAAAAAGAAAAAGAAAAGTGAAAGCGACTAAATCTGTGTTAGTCTCTCACACACACAGACTCAAGTTGACATAACTAATGTTAATTTTATGTTTAGGGTAGTGAGTGACCAAGAAAATGTCACTTTTTTCACAATCTCAAAACTAATTTTGAGATTTTCTGAATCCCCGATTTTCAGTGTGGTCTTTTGGGCCACTCTATCTCCACTCAAAGGATCGGTGTATCAGGGTCTTTTTCACCATGCGCTCCTGTAAGTACTTAAGTGTTGTTCAGATTTTCTCAGGTCAGAATTTGGGACTCCCACTGGGTTCCAGTAGCTTGGATTTAAAGGTTATAGAGCAGATTACACTCATTCTTGTTATTCTTAGAAAAAATGAGCACAAGATCACACCATTGTTGGCTAATGAACACAACCCCAGCATTGGGGAGTTCACATCAAAGGCCACAACTGACACAGCAGAACACACAAATTGTCTGAGCTCATGGATTTGGAAATAATGAAATGCTTCAGAGGGTGAGAGAGTGGGTGATAGTTAAAACACAAAGTGGGGTCCCGTGGAAAGAATGCCTTATGTGATTTTGGTTGGAAAATTCATCCAGAAAACTAAATAGAGTTACATTCTACCTCTGTCTTGAAAAAGTGTTCCCCATGGATCAATGCTTTGCGTCTGATTATGTGAGTGACTCTGGAGGTAAATGCGGGAATGTGGGGGGTTTGAAGAGGTTCTTCTTGCATCAGCAGAAAAATGCTGTCTCCATAGAAACTTGGCTTGGTGCACTCTGTGAATGAGGACAAGTCATTGAGCAAGACAGGCCTCTCCAATATTTACCAAATGACTCCCACGACTGTTTGTTGTTTAGAGTTTCTTCACTGAGAGAGAAAAAGCAGCTAGTTGCATGCTCATAAACTGTAAAAAATAATAATTAATTAAAAATGTATCTAAAACAGTGAAGAATTAGCAGCCGTTTACCGTAACCTTTGTATTAACTATATCTCTCTCGGTGTGTGTGTGTATATATATATATATATATATATATATATATATATATATACTAATTACAATTAACTAAACTAATCACTTGTAGCATTTTTTTTTTATTGTCATTATTTGTTTTAATACATTTAAAGAGTACTATGTGTTACTTTGACTATCCATTACACGGACAATCAAATGAGACTTGGCATGTTTGAGTGACTTGAAATTGCTTTCTAAATGAGCCATTTTATATACCGAAACTCAATGAATACAAGTCTACAAAAGCCTGTTTTTTTTTTTAACCCCAGTGAGATTGAAAACAAAGACGATGAACGGGTTACGTTCCATCATTGCATTGCTTTCTGGAGGTTTTTCAGGTTTTTCAGGGTGAAGACAAAATGTGAGAAGTATGTTTTAGTTTCTGCAGTATCCATGTGAAACCTCAGATGTCTTGCACATCGTGGCTCCAACCATTTGACTAGTCTCGGGATCGGTTGAGAACCAACACCTAAAAATACAGTTCAGTATAGTTTGTGGTTGTGCTAATGAGAACATGTGTGATTTAAAGCTTCCCTCATGACCTGGGCTCTAATTGGGATCATGGCATGTAAGCCCTGTGAACAATTTGGGTGGGCAACAATTTCACTGAAAACTGACAGTGAATCTACCTCACAGTGTTTCCAGTGCTGAGGCAGATATAATCCTACATGAATATACCACCCAATTCCTGAAGTTCATGACTTCTTTAATGTTTTCTTTTTCAAGCCAAAGTCCATTGATTGTAATACCATGTACAGCCATCTGTCAATCTTGTAATGTTTCTTTTGCCAGTGAGGCACTTCCTGGAACAGTTTCCTTGTGTCGCAGAGGGATTTTAAAGCGTTTGTCCCACCTGCTGGCTGCTAACAGGTGGACAGTAACCGGTCGAGAACCACAAGAAAAGACAGAGGGTTTTACACAGCACCATCTCAGAATAAGCATTATGTGGGTTCAAGGACAGTATAATTAGAATATGTGTGAGTATATTAATAGTGTGTGTGTGTGTGTGTGTGTGTGTGTGTGTGTGTGTGTGTGTGTGTGTGTGTGTGTGTGTGTGTGTGTGTGTGTGTGTGTGTGTGTGTGTGTGTGTGTGTGTGTGTGTGTGTGTGTGTGTGTGTGTGTGGTTACTCATCAGCGCTGCTGCTATCATTTAAACACCTATCAACATCTTCATCTGGTTTTTTTATGTCTTGAAGTTTCTTTTGCCATTCCCTTGTTGTAAGATTTTACATTTTCTTCCATATGTCACAGATTGCTACAAATCTAACTGTCATCTTTGGATATTAGAAACATATACACTACCGGTCAAATGTTTGGGTTCAATAACAGCACCTGAACCCACGGTGCACCAACATTACATATAAAAAAATAAATTAAAAAAACGTATCTCTTCACTGTAGCCTATAACTTGTGATGTCCCTTGTTGTCTGTTGTTGTTTTGTTTTATTTTTATTCATTGTTTTTGGTTTTAGAACATTGTACAGCACATTGGTCAACTGTGGTTGTTTTTATTTGTGCTTTATAAATAAATTGAGATTGAAATTTTAGAAGGCAATTAATACTTCAAGGATGCATTAAATTGATCAAAAGTTACAATAAATACATTTATGCCTATAATGTTTTAAAAGATTTCTATTTCAAATAAATGTTGTTTTGAACTTTCTATACATCAAAATTTTGAAAAATAATGTGTCACAATTTCCTCAAAAATATTAAGCAGTACAACTGTTGTCAACATTGATAATAATAAGCACCAAATTATTAGAATGATTTCTGAAGGATCATGTGACACTGAAGACTGGAGTAATGATGCTGAAAATTCAAGTTTGACATCACAGAAATATTAATTTTGATAATATATCACACTATTGCTCTTTTTTCTGTTTATATATATATAAAGCATTGTTGAGCATGAGACTTATTTTAAAAACATTGAAAAACAATGTCCCAACAGTAAAATCACCACTAAAATATTTACATTAAGAAAGATTTATAATATAATATAATATAATTATTATTATTATACTTAAAAAAATGATAAATGTTTAAATTTAAAAGCATTAGACAGACAAAGAAAAATAATGGACATCCAAAAATTGCTTTGCCTCAAATAAATAAATAAAGTTACATTTTTCACAAAGATGTACAATTACATTTCAGTGCAAATACATTTGCCCACTCCCCATGTCTTCAAGCAACATAGCAGCTGTTCAGTAAAAATGTAGTCATTTGCTTTGATTAATTGGTGTTCCTTTTTGATTCTCTTAATGAAAGCTTAAGACACCAGTGATTAAGGAAACCCAGTTTTAAAACGGTTTCGCTATATTTTAAAAGTGGTTCACCACAAAATACATTTCTACAATGGCAGGGAGGAGAATGAGGTTAAGGAGTCTAATAAATTGCTTATGATAGAATGTGAGGGGAACAACCAGCCTTTAAAAGCCATTAAAGGCAAGCAGCTTGAAGCCCTAATTACAGGGACTTAATGTTGGGCTGCGCTGCATTCATGCTGTGACGGTCAGAAGTTAGCCTCTGTTTTGGCCTGCTGTGCTAGAGGAAGCAAAATAGACTCTCCCTGTCAGAGCAATGAAGAGTTGCGCAGCGAATTGCTAAGATTTTCAGTCGCATTGCCAAGAAACCTAATGAGAACAAAAATGGTAAGAATGCGAATTCAGACTTCAGCGTTTAATAGCACTTGACTTTATCCATGGTTACACCCCCAAAAGCCATTAAAACATATAATAAATAAGTCTAAATGCCCCCGAATGCTCTATTCTGTGCCTGTGCCAACTAAAATTCCACTGGAAGAAAGATGAACTGTGCAGGAGACGGAGAAGAAAAGAGTTGAGCATTACTCTACGAGTTGAAAAGGCAACTAAGGAAGCATTCATGTGACACCTCTTAACCTTGGCCTACTCTGTTTTCTTCAATGTAATTTCTCCTCTGGGTCCCTGTTGCAAATTCCAAATCAATACTACATTGAAGGGAAACAAATGTCATGCTTTTTATGTAATGTTATCAGTTGCCAAAATGTTTTAGATGGTGCATTAACTAAAAATTATTGAAATTCTATATAGCCTACAACATACCCCAAAAAATCCATCAAAGACAAAATATAAAAACATTTTGTGTCTTATTCAGTCTAGCATTGTTTGACAAAGAATACAGGGCTAACTATTAGCAAAATGCAGACGCAGTTTGCCTGTCAGAGTAGTCAGTGTGGCTCAGGTTTTAATTTGTCAAATGGCCGATGAGGACAGATACATTAAATTTTGCTCTTCGTTTGTAGAATTACCATGTAAATTAGAAGAAAAAAAAATCTAAAATCTAAAAAACAAACAAAGCGTTAAACAAAGGCTACATCCGAAATCGCTTCCCTGCTAGGCGAAAAACAGTATGTAGGCTAACAAAAGAAATAGGTCTAGGCCTATGTCTGAATTCACAGAACTCATAAAAGAGGGAAAAAGTACCCGGATGAACTAGCCTATATCTTCCGACAAGATTCCTAAGTGTGCATATCCCATGAGACCACGGGAAAGGATTTATGAATGGCAGTGAAGCCACCTAACTGATGCCGTAGTCGTGATGACAGTCACGTGATGACAGCATGGCCAAAGTATTTTTATTTTATTTTATTTTTTTTATTTTTTTATGGCCAAAGTAGTAGCCTACGTCCAGATAAAGTTCATACTACACACATTCATATAGGCTACAATTTAGAACGTATAGGTAGGCCTACTTTTTTAGCGGCCATTAAGTAACTTATTCGAAAATGTGTCTACTTAAAGGAACACTCCACCGTTTTTTGAAATAGGGCTTATTCACCTTCTTTCCCACATTTAGATAGGTGGGCAAATGCTTTTTTGTCTCAGTGCATGCATTGTTTTAGTTTGACAGGGTCGGCGCTAGCTTAGCTTAGCATAATGAATGGAATCCTTTGTTGCCAGCTAGCATGTCCTGAGTAAAAGTGATATAAAAAATAAAAAAAACACCTAATTACTTCTTGTGGCCTGCGTATTCACAACGAGTACAAATAGCGATGCAGATTAACACTAGGCGATTTCCTAGGCAGATATTGACTTATATATTAAGGACTATATTAGGGGGAAGCACAGGCGAAGCACTGCTACTTGGGCGTGATATCTCTGCGCCCAAGTAGCAGTGCTTCGCCTGTGCTTCCCCCAAATATAGTCCCAAGTCAATATCTGCATAGGAAATCGCCTAGTGTTAATCTGCATCGCTATTTGTACTCGTTGTGAATACGCAGGCCACAAGAAGTAATTAGGTGTTTTTTTTTTTTTTTTATATCACTTTTACTCAGGACATGCTAGCTGGCAACAAAGGATTCCATTCATTATGCTAAGCTAAGCTAGCGCCGACCCTGTCAAACTAAAACAATGCATGCACTGAGACAAAAAAGCATTTGCCCACCTATCTAAATGTGAGAAAGAAGGTGAATAAGCCCTATTTCAAAAAACGGTGGAGTGTTCCTTTAAGAGAGTATGCATATGAGTAGATTTTGGACAGTAGACTAAATTCTTATGCTGAATATAGCCTACCGATTTCACACGTTTTTCGAAATCTATGTTATGCCTACACGTTGCATTCTCAGCGCTGCCGCAAGGGGCGCTTTAGCGTAAATGTGCGTAAGTTTTTCTTCTTCTTACAACTACCATCATGGCATAGCAGCAGTTTGAAGAGAATTTTCTGAGCAAGGTAGTGTCAATATCTATGTGTATAGCAATTTACCTAAAGAATATAACATCCAGTTTAATGGCAGACAGACATCTTCATGGAACTGTATCGCCCCGTTGCGTAGGCCTACTGAGGTTTGTCCGAGCTCACGTAGCCTACGTGCGTAAAGTATGTTTCCGCCCTCAGAGAACCAAGTAATTAAATAACCTATGAGACGGCAAAACCTTAAAGCTATATTTGTAACCCCACTGACTGTAAATCACTGAGTAATATAGTGCTTTCAATTAGTTCCGTCTCGCTAGTGGCACCTCTGGTGTCTGAGTAACAAAAGGCCTTCTGACAGCTCTGTGCGTCCCCTCAGTTCCTGCGTTGCCGGGGCGTCCAGTCATGTTATTAAATTCACCACTGGCAGCGATACCTAGAGGGCTCGTGCGTTTATGTCACTCCGTCATTGGGGATAAGGGCTCTGGGAGCCGTGACAATGCAATTTCATTTCTCCCAGCTTTTGTAATGCCAGAATGCAATAAAACTGTCTGGCTCCAGGCAGACCGTTTTACTGACCTAAAATTCTAGTCCTGAAAACTATTAGTAGCGAAATGTCAGACTCTAAAATGTAGAATAATGGCGCCTTGTTCCTTTAGGTTTAGCTGTTGGACACAGCAGCTGCTGGACGAGTCACTAACTACCTAACGTTAAGAGGTAAATCTCACATGTTTTAATTTCTAACTATGCTGATGGTTGGGCTTCAGCTACAGGTCAAATTAAAGATCTGTTTAATTTATTTGGCAATCATAATGTTGTTGTTAGAGATCTGTGTGTGGGTATTAAAGGTCTATTATCTGGTAAAAGTTTATAGAGTCATTTTGGTTTCTTGTTTTTGGTAGAAGAAGCGGATATTTAAGTTAATAGAGGTGGCAAAATTTTCCACTGTGGCTGGTTTTCAGTTTTGGTGGTTTTGCATGATTTGTTGGAAGCTGCCGTTACAAAATATCTGTATTCAAGGATTTTCCATCGCTATAAAGAAGCACTAAAGTGCTGCAAAGTATCAAAAAAAGTCTCAAAATCTTCAGTAGCCTACTTTTAGCCCTTTTTATCTTGTAGATTAACCACATGGATCTTATAAAATCATATGTGTCTTTATTCAGGAATGATTAAACAAACAACAACCAATTTGTCTGTTTAGACAGAATTCCCTTGTGGAGAGAAATGTATTCACTGGGCATATCAGCCCCACTGATGCATGGCATTTGCTTTAAATAATTAAATTTCTGGGAGTGTTCTGTATAGAGGTGTTTTGACTGAATTATGGCTGGCTTTTGCCTGAATTGCAAACCAGGAAGGTCATTCAGAAGGCCTGTAGTACAAAACTAAATGAATATAAATTATGTGATTTACTGCCCATGAACTTCAGCTACTGCTGTGACAAAAAAGCTGCAATATTTAGTATGTTTAACCACCCAAGATGCTGTATCAGAATATTAATCAACTCTTCTTTCTTTCTTTCTTTCTTTCTTTCTTTATTTCTTTATTTCTATATAATATTTATAATATAAACATCAAAATATTTTCACTGAACCTTAAATGTATTTAAACAATGCAGAAAATTATTTTAAATGTAAATGTTATTTTATTATATATACATTTTATATTATAGAAAATATATGTATTGTATGTATGTTTCATATACAGTATATATATGTGTGTGTGTGTGTGTGTGTGTGTGTGTGGGTGGAAATATTGACACAATTTATTTATTTATTATTTTATTATAAATATTTGTAACTTTAAATGTATTTAAATTATGGGCTATATATATATATATATATATATATATATATATAGCTTTTTATATACATATATACAGTGCTATGCATAAGTTTAGACACCCATGCTAAAGTTGACTAAAAAGAGGAATAAAAAATCATCTTTTGGAAATTGAACTTCGTAACATGGAGTACTTTCCATAAGATCATCTCTCAATGCAAATCAAACCAGCTATTAGGCTAACTGAAATAAAACCATGCCAATCTCTAGGTATGGTGAAGGCTATGTGATGATCTGGGGCTATTTTAATTCCAAAGGCCAATTAAGGGAACTTTATCAGGATCCATAGTATCCTGGATCCATGAAGCAACTGGCCTTTAAAAATAAAAATCTGCCTGCCTCTATGGGAATTTAACATAGGGGTGTCCAGACTTATGCACCCTGTATTTTAAGGAAGAACATTTATTTATTTACGATACATTATTCATTCACAAAGAAAATTGGTGTCCTCAAAGGTTGGATTTTTCCTAATTTTTTTAATTAAGGCATTAAGTTCAATTTCCAAAAGATGATTTTTTATTCCTCTTTTTAGTCAAGTTTAGCATGGGTGTATTCACTTATGCATAGCACTGTATATATATATATATATATATATATATATATATATATATATATATTTACACATTTTACACATTTGTTTATTTTTATTTTATTTATTATAAATATTTGTAACTTTAAGTGTATTTAAATCATTTAAAATTCAAAATTGTATTAGTATTTTATCATTATGCTGTTCAAAGCACTATGTTGTGGACTATTATTTATTGATTTAAAAAAAAAAAATTCTGATCCATTCCTTTAATTTTCTTATTCATGTTTCAGGTTCATTTTCTGAAAAAGGGTGCATGGTTGTTTACATCTTGAGCTGAAACTACCTCACATTGAGCATCAATAGCACGACTAATTACTTCCAATTAACATCGGCCTATTAGGCAAATCGATCTTGCCATCGGCAACGATTTACTACAGCTGTGGTTTATAAACATCAACGGCAAGGTGCTTCTGACCGATCCTCCTGGCCACATGTATTTCTACAGTCAGCACAAGCAAACAGAGAGTAAATAGAATCTTTTGTCTCTGTTGTATCACATTAAAGGTTGAGTGGGGAGTGTGTGGGCTGGAAGCTACAGAAGCAGACAAACACTTCTAACCTTGCGTCCACTCTTTCTAAACATTTGATTTGTGATAACATCAGTGCAAGGTCATCATTTAGGCCTAGCCGTTTGACACTATCACAAGCCTGATAGTGGAACTAGTTGTGGAACCAATATAAATGCATTTAAAACATTACAGCATACACAAGGACGCTGACAGTAAAGGCTGACTGTAAGGTCATTAGAGCCAGATCAATAATGTTAATGAACAGACAGTTGCAACAGCAAGTGTGACAGACCATTTAGATGAGCACCACTTTAAAACTATTAGATCAGCACAGAGACGCACCCATGGGAAGAACTGTTTTAGGGAGATTTTATGTTGGTTTATTCATGCATTTATTTATTTTTAGAATATGAGGGTATGAGATAGAAAGCATTAATGTGCTTTTTTATTCTAGCCACACTGCTGATTACACCTAATGTATGCGGTTAATACGGTTACAACTGCTAAATTAATAAATGTATTTGTACCTTCCTCCGAAAGTTAATCTAATGCTGTTTTTGAAGTGTGCCTAATGGACATCTGTGTCAGTTTGAGTTTTTACCCTTAGATGGCAGTCATACTGTAGGTTGTGCTTGGCACTCTGCATGACTGATGACTTGTATTATATGACTTCAAATTTCCTTCTTAAAGTTGCACTAGTTTGATTAAGTGCCTATCATAAAAGACACATTTTGTGCAAAGAAAATGTTAAAAAGTTTATATATATATATAAACTTAAAAAGTTTATATATATATATATATATATATATAAACTTTTTAATGGCCTCATAAAAATACATGATATCTGGTTGGGCGGTCAGGTGGAGTGCTGACTATGTTTAAAGTACATTCCCCAGGGGACAAAATATAGCACACTTAAGTGAGCATTTATGTATGATTCGACTTCAAGAAATGTATTGATTATCCTCTCCAATGCCCTGCCTCTACACGCTGCACTTTATGCTCTCATTCACAGGTTGCGTGTGGATTTTCTGTTGTGTCAGCTTGAAGAAATAATAAGGTATGCTTGCATGAAAGGAGATGTAATTATAATTACTTGCCACTTAATTAATAGCATTCTGGTCTCCATCTACTCATGCAATACTGGACTTTCATCAAAAACCTCTTCTTTTTACAGCGTAGATATATGAATGTTTTCTTTTTTATATAATTAAACAGCATGAAATTGCAATCCATTTTACTTCTGTAATAAGATTGGCTTTTTTTTATAAATTTTTTTAATGTTTTTTTTTATATTTTATGATGTAATGTAAAGCAAATTGGTCAGCTGTCGCTGTATAAATGGTGCTATATAAATACATTTTGACTGAAACTTTGACTTTGATTTTATCCAACGGGCATCGAGAGGACACAGAAAAGTGCAGGGCTTAGTAAAATGTCCCTTGAGCTTGTTCTGCTGACATCCTCCCTTGGCTGGAGAAAATGTGGACTCCCCAATGTTGGGACATCAGAGCTTGTTGGCATGATAAAAGCTTCCTAGTTTGCTAGTTTTACACAGGAGTGAACGGCTTGCCAGGCATGGTGGGCGAAAGTTTGGCGTCCTCTCAGAAGTGTGGACACCAAATCTTCTGCCATCTGTTACCGTTGTCACCAGTACTTTCTGTGTAAACATGATTCTTCCTTTAAAATTCTAAGTACACGTTTAATGTTTCCACTACCATTTCCGACTAATAGCCAACATAAAAATTGAGGTGGTAAACTTGAAGGCCACATTGTGGATTAAAGTTCTTGGCCTTTTCATTAACAATGGCTAATAAACATGTAGTCAGTGCATGGTGTTACCCAACTACACAACATAATATACATCCAAATGTGTCACGTTTGTTCTTGTTTCATGTTTCCAGTTCGTATGTATTTGACTTTTATTTAGAAATTTGTCCGAAGCTGCGTCTCAATTCGCCTACTTATACTACGCCCTAAAAGTATGTACTCTTTTTGTGAAGAAAAAGTGCATACTTTTGAGTGTGTAGCAGAAGAGTAGACAGGCTTTGAGACGTACTATAACGTCATACAATTGCGTCTTTAACGGTTGCTCTCTGTCGCATCCCGTCACAGTAAACTGGCCTGTCAATCATCTTGTCAAAGATAAAATCCTCCACATTTCATTTAATTTAATTTCTTACCGTATCAGAGAGAAATGCAGTAGCACTTTGATCTGCAGTCGCGGGTCTTTCATGCAGAGAACTCTCCTCATATTAATGCATGATGTATTTAAAATTTAATGGCCGCACGGATCTTTATGAAGGTCCACATTGTTATTGCAGATGAAATATAACACAGATAACATTAAATAAATCATTTTCTATCAGGTTAAACTTTGATAAGTCACTCAAACCTTTATCTAAATCTTTCACTGTCCATCGTGCCATGTTTTGTTCCTCCCCCAAAGCGCAATGGGTTGTGGGCAGGGGCGTAGTTTGTGGGGGGGTTAGGGGGGAGATAACCCCCCCAATATTTAAATCTATGCATTACAACCCCCCCCCAATATTTATACCATGATCACATGAAAAATATGCAGAATAATTTTTCAACCCCCCCAATGTTCAAACCAAATCTACGCCCTTGGTTGTGGGTAATGTTAGCCTTTAGAGTGATCCACACTTCGAAAATCCACTGGAAATAGTAGACCATCCTGGGACTTCAGGCATACTCTTTTCAACATACTATGCTTTGGGACATACTTATTTCAATCTCACATACTCAGGGTTCCCACACCTTGGTTGACTTCAAATTCAAGGACCTTTCAAGGACTTTCCAGGTCCAATACCCTCAAACTCACGTTTTCGGTGATTCCCTAGTTATTTTTTATTGTCGAGAGACGGAGGCGGCCGCCTCATAATTCTCTATGCAGGAAAAACCCTGGTAACGTAACGGGTAAATGCGCTTAACTAGTGCAAATCAAGCAAGCTAGTATGCAAAGGCCATGAAGTGTTGGCGAAATAACACATTAGGGGACTGGAGTGAATATGGAATTATTTCCAGAAAACTTCTTGCACAAAATAAATTCAAGCACTTTCAAGCACCTGTCTCTATGTATGTTTATTTTCAAAAACTTTCCAGGGCCTTGAAAACATTTTTTCAGATTCACAAACTTTCAAGGATTTCAAGGACCCGTGGGAACCCTGCATACTGTTTGACTGTGATAGTCATGTTTTCTATTTTTGTCATGTGATTCCCTGTTCCCCTCATGTGATCTTCTTCTTATTATTCTTCTGCTTCTTCTCATACTTCCCTACACTGTTAAGACTTTTTATCATATTTTTGCGGTAACTTACTGGCAGCACTATTGCCAGTAAGTTACTGTAAGTTCCCCTTTACAGTAGCTTACCTGTAAATGTGTTTTACGGTAAAATGCCCTTACCGCAATTTAATTTTACATTATGATGCCCTTACCGCAATTTCATTTTACAGTAAAATGCCCTTACCGCAATTTAATTTTACAGTATGATGCCCTTATCGCAATTTCGTTTTACAGTATTATGCCTATTTTACACTATTTTATTATTTATATTTTACATGAATGCTATTGAATTTAATAAATTCCAAAAAAGTGACTTGAGTCCATGTACATCAGCATATTCTTTATTCACTGCCACAATCAATTACATCCATTATATTTATTTATTGTGATGCAACAGTTTTATTTATATAGCACGTCATAAACTTTGGCAATTAAAAGTGCTTTACACAGTAAGGAATTTAAATAATCACCAAATAAAAGCAAAGAAAATTAAAGTGCCCCTATTATGGATTTTTGAAAATGACCTTTCATGTAATGTGGAACAGCTCTAAGGCCTCGTTTACAAGTGAAATGTGACCCAATTACGATTTTTTTTGCTCATATGTGACACAGATCGGATCGTGTTCTATGAACGTGCAAACAGGAAAAAAACGCATGCATTCGTATATTTCGAGATCGGTTTCAGGACTTATTTATATGTGGAAATAAATCAGATATGTGCCAATGCGACTGTCATGGGCCTCGTTTACACTGCAGGTCTTGATGCCCATTTCTGATTTGTTGCCTATATCCAAAAAAAAAGGAAAAACACCAGAAAATATAGGCCTACACGTGGAAAAAATGGAGAGCCTATTTTGTACAAGCTCCACTGACTGCCTTTAAAGGAGATTTTAACAGTGACTGACAGGAACCCTGTGCTGAGGTTGTCCTTTGGCTCATAGTCTTCCTGTTTACCTTGATAACCGTCATTCTGTGGTGTAACGTGTGACAAAATATGTCTATGAGTGAATGTGTAAATCTTTCTGTGCCCATTTGAGACTGTTTTTGTGCACAGTGATACTCAGCAAGTAACATCTCAACAGAACAGACGGCAAACGCTCCTGACACCCACTATATGAAGTAGGAAACTGAGAAACCTCAAGCGCTGTCTGCCGTGTACTGAAACTTTTTTCTCATTGTTCAGTGAATGAGTAAAAATGTCGTTGAAACCTCAGTATGATGAGTCAACAGATTTTGTGTTGTTTCTTAAACGGTGACCTCTATTTTCTACAACTCACTTTTCAGATGGGACTTACTGAAAGTGGATGTATGACTAAGAATGATAACTGACAAATTGACAGTTACTTTTAGTGACGGGATTGGAAAGCCTGACTTGCCTTGACTGCTTCTCCGCTATGAGAATTACTTACTATAACTATAAAGAAAAATGTAGTCTATTAATCTAGTAATTCAATGTCATTTTAATCTGTCTTTTATTCTTTCTTTTTTTTACACACAATTAATTTTAATGGGACCAATTCAGTGTCTCTAAATATGACTTTGGTCTGAATGGTTTTCAGTAAAATGTAAATGGAAACTTTTGTGGTATATCTTTTTAAATGTGTGGTTTTATCTTTTAAAACATTTTTAAACACCTACAACTCATTAACATTATTATAATTATAATATAGTAAATAGTAAATATAGTAATTATAATTTCATTACTGTAAGATCACACCAGAACATACAGGAAAAAAAGATACTATATCAAATCTATGTCCATAATCAATGGGCATGAGATTCATTTTGAAGTAATGATTTAAAAATATAGTGGAGACAAGTAGTTTGTGGTATATTCAAAGCGCAAGTATTTTGGGGTTTGGGGTGAGGAACACAGACACACACACACACACACACACACACACACACCATTGGCAGCTGACTATGACCTCTTCTGCCCCACAGCCTAAGAGATTCAACCACACACACACACCCTGGCACATACATTCAAGTGTGTTTTTGCTCCAGTTGCCTTCTTTAATGACTTCAACATGGGCCTGCCAATATTTTTTATTTTAGGAATGGTTCTGAATCTTGCTCACAGCATGGAATTGCAAGGTAGGTTCATATCCTCTCAGGTTTAATCATTTTTGGCTTAATTTGAGCAGCTTGTATCAGATGATGCTGTTGTATTTTCTGGCCCCTTTGAAGAGCTTGCATATTATATGGTAGGCTATATAGAAGAACATACAGCTTTTGGATGGAATAATGTAAATTAGAAGTATTTGGTAAAACATGTCAACACAACCTGTACATTTCATTTGAATCTGTGTCAGTTTGTTCACACTGAGAAGACATTTCCAGAGAAGAAGGGAGGGAATGACAATTATCTGCAATTGTGCACCAAAAATATTATTTTAAATGAACTTTTTAATTAACTTTAAATTAACATGCTATTTTATTTGATGCTATTGTTATTTTGAGCTTTGGCTGTTATTGCAGCAAAATTTTGAGTTAGTGATGCTTATCATAATAATAATAATATCTATTGCTAATTGAGAAGAGCTGCATGCAATGAATGAAGATTCTTTCACAAATTCTGCTTTAGGCATTTCCACTGTCCTTTCGAGAAGAAACATTTAACCACGTCCCTTTCATTCTGAAACCAATGGGGCATCGAAACAATAAATTCCCAAGAAAAGATTACATTAAAAAAAAAAAAGAAGTAAAATGTGGTTTAAATTGTTCAGTATTTACAGTAGCAAGGCAAGATTCATCTTTTTTTCAGAAAATAAAGTGAATAAAAATAAAATAGTCTATTGCAATTGTGTTTTGCAGTTTGTGTTTCTTTTCTTTGTCTTGATGGCGTCAAGATTTGTTACTGTATCAAATCAGTGTAGTGATGACGCATTTAGAAGCTGTGATTTTGAACACAGAATTGTGTTTGCATGCAATCAGTTAAATGACGATGAATCAGGTACAGTGGTATGTGTGCGGTTTACAGCAGCACGCAACATGTGTGTGAAAGACCTGTGTTGGAAACTTGTGTCACATGATTGAAAAACCAAAAACATCTGCTTCCTCTCGTGCAAAGCGACTCAATTTCCATCCCAGACTCTATGCATGCTGCAGCTGATGTCACTTTTTTTTTTTTTATCAGGGCCTTATGCATATCCTTTAAACATTGTAAGCAATGTTGCTGATACATTGCATTTTTAAGATAATTTTAGCTTTTCTGAACAGTGCGAAATTGTGAATGGTCCTTAGTTCACCTATTCTGTCATTTATTTACCCTCATGTCATTTTAAAATTCTGTATGACTGACTTTCTTCATTGGAACACAAAAGGAGAAGCTCTTTTCCATCACAATGAATGGAGACTGGATGCAAAATTGATGCAAAAGCACCGCAAAAAGTAGTCAACCTGACCTAAAGTTCAGTATAACTTAAGAAGACTTGCTGTATATATCATACAAAACTAATTTTCTATTCTTTTTATGGTGCTTTTTGTTATTTTGAAGCTTGACAGGCCAAATCCCCATTAACTTTCAATATATGGAAAAGCGCAGCTAGGACATTCTTTAAAATGTCTTCTTTTGCCTTCCACAATGAAAATGGTAATTCAGGTTTGAAACCACATGAGGGTGAATAAATAATGACAGAACTTTCTTCTTTTGTGTCTGGGTGAACTATCCTTTTGAGAATGTTGTTTCTTAATTTACTCTGGGTTACATAATATGCCCTTCAGGATTAATTTCACAAAATGTTAGGGAGTGTTAAATGGACATGTCAAGAAATCCTTTTGTTGGCCGCCCTATCAAGAATGAAGAAATCTGTCAAAGTTTATTAAGAGTGCCAAGCGCTGACACTTCCCCTGACTGTGCTTTATATATGTGGGGTTAGCAGGGGACACTTTGAACGTAAATAACAAATAAAATTAGTTGTTACCATAATGATTACTGTAATGGAGTATGTCATTAAATCTTTGAGTAATATTCATCCCCATCCTTTTTTATATACAGATATAGATTCAGAGGCCAGGGACTTGGTTCTCAACCAAACTGTGACAGGGATTTTGGGAGAGGAGGTCTACCTGCATTGTCTGTACACTGGACAAAGTGATATCATTTACTCCTCCTGGAACCGGCTGGATTCTTCAAAGAAGTCAAAGAAAATGGCAGGCTACATTCTGCATAAGCCTTTCAGCAGAGAAAACTTTAATACCCCGGCATTTCTTACAAACCTTACCGTGAAGGTAAACGTGACAAGTCTCGACCAAGAGGGAGAATATGCATGCACCTTTAGCTCTGAAGAGGATGAAACAAAGGACACCATGTTTTTCAGAGTTATTGGTGAGTATGTATAAAGATAAAAGTGTGAAGACTGAATAAGCCACGGATTTCTGAATAGTTCACCAAAAATGAAATTCAAATCATTTAGTCACTCTCATGTTGTACTGAACCTACTTTTCTTCCTCTGTGGAACACACACACAAACATGTATTTTGCTAAATTGTGTTGGCCCTCTTTTCCAAACAATGAAAGCAATAACAGTGAGCTGTTAATCACTTTATGTCAGCTTTGGAACAATTGGTTCCTGCAAGGCACAAGTCAAATGGTTTACATTTATGGTGTTTTATGTCAGTTTTGGAGCTTGACAGCCCAAGTCTCCCTTCACTTTCATTGTAATTTGAGCTTTTTTCCAAAAAAAATTATGCATGACATGAAGGATGAGTAAATGAAGACATTTTAAGTTTTTTGGATGATCTAGTCATTTAATTTTGAGGTTACATACATGCAAAACTCATCAGTATCTCTGTTTTGTCTCTAAGCTCGGCCTGATATTGACATAACTGTGAAGAAGGAAGTTGTGAACAGGACCCTCTACCATACTGTCACTTGCTCTGCCTCCAGTGCCAAGCCTAAGGCTGTGATTAGATGGGAGATCTCTGGTGCCCTTCCAAGAGATGACATCTTCTCTGTGAACATGACTAATACAGTTCACCCCAATGGCACAACCAGTTCAATCAGTGTACTGCACTTCCCCTTAATTATGAATAATGAGAGCACTGTTACCTGTGTGGTCAATCATTCAGCTTTTACTGAACCTGAGAGAGTCAACATTGAGGTGGACACATTTGGTAAGTTCAGTTTTGATAGGTACAGGTAATCAAAAGAGATATCGCTATTAGGAAAAGCCAGAGAGTGTCAGACAACATCAATTACTTTTCTGTTCTTGTGCATTGGCACAGTTGTGCATTGGCACAGTTAGTTTTTTTTATGAAACCTGAAAGGTAGAACTGAGAAATCAAGTTGGTATACTGTCTGCACTTTGCACCAGTGTTGCATGTGTTTCCTGCGGTATTTGCAACAGCTGTCTGACCACAAAAGTCACATACTCTGAAGCTACAGCATAGAGGTGTTTCTTATAGAATACAAAAACTTAACTTATATTCTACAAAATAGAATACTGGTGGACTCAGCAAAAACTGTTCTCAGAGTTAGGGTTTTCAAGCCATTCCCTGGGATCAAGTCACATGAAACTGCTTTTTAAATGTAGAAAGTGTCATGCATTTTGATATATGCCCAGTTATAATGTTGTTATGTATGTATAATGTCCATCATTTGTTCAATTAATGCAGCCATGGTTAATAGAAAATGTACATGAACGTCCCTTTATAAAATTGTTTACCTCCTGCCTTATGTTAGTGGTAATAGTGCAATTAATTGCTGTAGATTTTTGTAACTTGTAATTTAACATATTTACTTATAAACATACATACTTATTTGTATACAAGACACAATCTATAAAGGCACATTTTACATATAAAGTAGCATTTACATAAAGCATAGCGTTTGGCCTGAAAAGAACAACAATAGCTTAATTTGAATACTATTGAACGCTATTTCAGTGCATTTAGTGCCTAGCAAAACTATAGATTGCATGTGTTTAGTGAATAGGGTTTTGCACTGAAATGCTGCACGCAAAAGTGCCGCTACTTTTTAGTGAATTCACCCTTTGTTATTTCTTAAAACATGACATCTAAACCAATTGTCCTTGTTGGAGCTATAGTTAGCATCTCCAACAGCTTGGTAAACAGAAGGAACAGCTGATAAAACTCAGTTAAACTCAAATGTCAGCTTGTTTAACCTTAAGATCATACTAACAGATACACTTCTCAGTTTTCTAAATAGGATAGTCTCTTAGAGGATTTTTCATGAACTTCCACTGTTCATATTGGCTCTTTTCTTCTTTTTATCAGTTTCTCCAATTATAAGCATGGAGACCGTCCTGGTCCAAGAAGGAGGAGAAGACTTTCAAGAGGTCATCTGCAATGCAACAGGGGGGAGGCCACATCCAAATATCACATGGAGACTGCCTGAATTCAAAAGCACACCACCTTTACTGAAAAATGACTCCAAACCAGATTCTGTTATCAGTTCTTACCGGTTCCCATCAGATCCTTATGAAGGAGAAACTATCTCTTGTGTTTTTGGCTACATGTTTTTCCCTTTCATAAACACAAGAACAATCACTTTGCCAATTTACTGTGAGTATACCAGCACTATTTAAACTGAATAGATACACATATGTAGCATGTTTGAAGCGGTCTCTCACTTGTAAAACTTTGTTCCCACTAGATCTTTCCTCACTTCAGCTGAAGGACGTTGATGATCCCATTAACAGTGAGAATCAGACTTCACTGGCGTTTGAGGTGGGGGACGCGGGCATTACATTAAGGATGGATGTTTTGGGCAATGTACCAAGTTATAAAATGAACTGTTCTAGGTAAGAGTTATTAATAATATACTGATGCAACACAATGATAGTTATAGACAATTTCCACCACATTATAAAAATATTGGATTCTAGTAGCCTATATTTGCTACAGCATAAAGACACTGAGACAAGTTGTGAAATGCTTGCTCTGCACTTTTGTTTCATTTAATCAAGGGAAGGCCAACCACTGCCTGAGGATGTGGATGTGGTTGGCAGCGATATCTTTATCAGAGGTCCTGTAGAGCTGCACCTTGCTGGACAGTATCTCTGCCAGGCCTCTTACCGTAGGCATCAAGTTTCCTTGCAATTCACAATTGAAGTGAATCCAAAAGTTATTTTGCCAGGTATTGTATTTGCTATCATAATATTTTATCATAAAACTGTATTCACATTCCACACTCTATTTACATTTTAAATATGTTTTTGTTTTCAGTGATATTTCCCCCAAACATCAGTGTGAATTTAGTAGAGAATTCAGAGTACATTCACATTGAGTGTTTGGCCTTCAATGCTGTTCCCACTGCAAACGTGTCCTGGATCATTTCACAAGAGATAAATAGTACAATTCAGTCTAATGTCACATCCTATAATGGATCTTATTCTGTCAAAAGTGTCTTGACTGTGCCCAGCTGCATGGCACGCGATTATGTAGCTGAGTGTGTAGTCGACCATCCTGCTTTCATGGAAAAAGAGAGGCGGCAGATTGCTCTTCCTATGTGTGGTAAGACACTGGTGGCTACAGTCATTTATGAACAATGCCTTTTTATTCTCTAAATTAGTTCTTGATGTTTAAACATGTAGCAGGGTTGTGCACCATTCTGAACCTAAATGGGAATGCCTTTTAAATTCGATTCCTGAATTTGAATAGTTGTAGCAAACAGGATGTAAAATTGAGATTCAAATTTAATTGTAATTGAAATTCAAAGACTCAACTGTAATTTTTAACTAGAAAAGCAAAGCTTGTCATACACAAACCATTGAAAACAAATTGTCTAATGTTTTTATGTATGGATGGATGGATGGATGGATAGATGGATAGATAGATAGATAGATAGACTAGGTTTTATAACGGTTATCTATCAAACATTCTGACATTTTGGTCTTTTTTGCAGCACCACCAAATATAACCTTGCAGTCTAGTATTAAATGGGACAGTGGCGTTGCATACACATGGCTGGTGTGTTCAGTGCAAAGCCAGACTCCAGCAGCAGCCATCACCTGGGCCGTAGACTGCCATGGCAATGACAGTGGCTCTAGTGAGTTCGTAATGAGTCAGCCTGACTTTCAGCAGAGTCATATGGTTGCCGCCGAGAGTGCGGCACGTATTCCTATTTACTCACATTCCGGATGCAGCGTGACCTGTGCGGTTGAGCTTCAGGGGTTAGAGAAACCAGAGAACAAGACTATTGACCTCCCACGCTTAGGTAAGTTTTAATATTAAATTAACCCCAAAACCCCTCTTGAGCCAAAATATATTAATTTGATTACATTAGGAAACTAAATGTCAAACCATTCACTGACCTAATTGTCACTGTATATCACTGTGAATGTACCAATCTGTATGCTGTGCTGCTTATTGCTGGAATTTAAAGAAATATTCTTGTAAAAGTTAAGCTTAATCAACAGCAGTTGGCATAATGGTGATTACCAATAAAATTAATTGTGACTCCAAAAATCTGGGTTACAATGTATTTACAATGGAAGTGATTGGGGCAATCTTTAGACCTTAAAAAACTAAGTGTCACTGAGTGTACACTGTCATTGTCTAAGGGCCTTACCGAAATCTAAATTTTTGCATTTAAAAAAATAAAAATACGAGGGACGAGTCAAAATTCTTTTTTGTGGTAATCGACATGATACTACAAATGCAATCAGTTGCGCTTAACCTGTCTCAAACCCTATTCCTTTAGTCACAATGTAACAGAAGTGCTGAGTCAGATCTAGTCTTTCGTATTGTGGTGTACATCTAAGTGAAATGGATTTACAAAAAAGAAAAATGTAGAACAGAGCTTAGTTCTGTGCATTGATCTTTTTTAAATTAAAAAATATAATTAATAAATAAATAAAAAAATAAAAATATATACATACATATATGCATGATGAATGGTTCACTTTAAGATTAATAACATGCATTTAGAAAATAGATGGGTGAATTTTCATTTCATGCTGAATAAAGGCCAATTCACACTGCACTGACAGACGCCGACCAACACGGACAATCATCGGATTAAAGTACGTCTCAGACATTCCACTACAGAAAAATGCCAATTAAACGTTCAATCGGTGAAAACAACCACCTACACCAACAGATAGCAACTGGGGTAACACACTGATCCACCAAAACTTGACGTATGTGTCTGTTGCTATTGGTCGGTGTCGGACAGTGCAATGAGAATTGGCCTTAAGATTATATAGCTAATGGAAACACTGGCCGATACATCAAGTAGGCTAATGAAAACCTCTTTGCTATTAGGTCCGTCTGCAAGCCATGTGTTTTTGGGTGAAGAGAGACACACTCATATTTGGCATGCTGTGTGCAAGTATAGCGGCGAAGGGGTGAAACCCAACATATCCTGGGTCCTTCCTGATGAGGACAACGTAATTCCGGAAACTACTGAGTCCAAGAATGACGGAATTAAAGTACAAGTCAATTCAACTTATCCATTTAAACTCCGTCAGTATGAAGGAAAGTATTTGACATGTCTGATCCAGAACAAGCTCGGCAGGGATGAGAGACTGGCGATTCGTGTTCCAAAATACTGTAAGTGTTTCTCAACTTAAAAAATGGTGATTGGCATGAATTCTGGCTGTTCATTCAGTAATGTATTTTATTTGCTGAATGCAATCTGTTGTTTTTTCCACTCAGCTATCTCATCTGTTGAGGTTGTAAACAAAACCACATTTGAACGTAGAAGTCATGGCAAGCATGAGCATCGATTAGCATTGCAAGAAAACCTCCCTAATCAGAAGATACTTCTCAGAGCCCACGGCAATGCATCATCATACAACACGATATGTTACAGGTATGTTGAGTCATGCATGTTTAAATAAGGCACAACATACTTAAGAATTCATATATAATATATATTTATATATTCATATATAATAGTGCCCATCAAAAAATAGAAAAAACTTCATGACAGTATCACAGCCTAAGGTGCAGTTCCACAGCACTCTCTCTTAAAGCCTAAATGTGGCAAATTGATTTTTCTTTTATGTCAGACACCCAGAGGGATAAATAGAGAAGAGAAGGGCTAGTTAAAGTTTTTACAATAATGTTTCACTGCATCAGACTGTGAAGTTCTAGAGTATTTGTTTTGCTTGAACCATTAAATGCTTTTACTATTATCACAGAGCAATGCTCCCTTAAGTTTGTCATTTTTAATGAACACTACTACATTATCTTACTCGCCCTCATTTCATCCCAAACTTTTATGATTTTCTATGAAGCACAAAAGAAGATATTCAGCAGAATGTTCATGCTGCTCTATTCCATACAATGAAAGTGAATGGAGACAGATGCTGTCAAGCTACTAGAGTGTTATTGTCAATTAAAACCAAAACTACATGTATTACAAATTGTTAGAAATGTTCCCTTAACAACTTATTGAAATCAGTGAAGTACTAAAATTACTAAAAACTGAAAGAAAAATAAAGCTAAATAGAAATATTTATTATTATATTAATTAATGATAATAACAAAATCAAAGTAAAATTAAAATGTAAAAAAGTTAGGAGCTTGACAGCATGCATCACCATTCACTATTATTCTGTTCAGAAGAGCAAAGTGAACATGTTACATGAACAAAAGAAAGTCAAAGAGGTTTGAAATGACATGAGGGTGAGTAAATGATTGCAGAATTTTTATTTATGTAAACTATTCCTTTAACTTTTTCTATACCCATTGTAATTTGTTTTATATGTGCTAGTGACAAATTAACCAAAATTCTTCTCTATGTTCCATCTATTAGTTTCTAGGGAATAAATGGACTTTTTTTGCACACACACCAGTGTTGTTTTTTTTCTCTGAGCAATGCCTCTGAATTGTTCTTATCCCAGGGAGGACGGGTCTGCAGCACACACTGTTTCCATGGCATTAGTTTTTACAAAACCAGTGTCTGAACTGGATGCAGGACTGTACTTATGCCAGGTCTCGTACCAGCACCTCACAGCTAATATTTTAATTCGTGTGGATGTAACCAGTGAAGAGACTGAACACAGTGAGTTTTGCACATATCAGCCCTAGTCTAGATGAGCAATATTGGTAGTATATAGATGTGCTGTGAATTAGCTCAGAATTCTGTCTGATTTTCCACAGTGATATTCATCATCATCTGCTTCACGTCAGCCGCTGCAATCGCCCTCATCTTGATCATCGTTTTGTTTGTCCTCTGGTGAGTAGAGTTGCTTTCTAACAACCTTAGGTACAGTTTAGTTTTATATATATACATTACCATACAGGTGAGATTAGAGGAGGCAAACAGGAAGCAAGGTATCTTACCTAGACCAATAACATGCATAGTGTTCATAAACAGGATACATGGTGGCTTGTGCAAGCTGGCAGACAAAAACCACATCTACCGCTACGCTGCTATTCACTAGACATAAACAGATTGTTCATGCCTCAGTGGTACAGACTGATGATGTCAATTAAAATTGCAAAAGTGATGCGTTTTTTTGTTGTTCAAAGAAACAGACCTATATAAATTAACATGTCTTATCCAACTGTTATTTCTTTCTAGTAAAAGTGGGAAAAGTCACTCATCACAAAAGGTACAGAAGTGTTATATGATTAGTTTGTCCAATAAGATATCAATGGCTCATTTAAATCAAGCATTACATTTTTGTTTGTTTGTTTGTTTAAAAAAGAACAACAGGAAAGAGCGCGAGTCTCTATCAGCTCTAATGCAGGACCCTCGTTGCCCAGAGAGGACGGTGCTTCCAGGCGAGGCTGTGCCACACTATGCTGAGCTTGTGCACTATTCTATTGTTTTTGATGTTAAAAGCACTGTGTGAATCACTGGTTGGGTTTTATGCAGGTAATATATCTGTTTTTGCACACACTTTTAGAGTTCAGGCCAGCTTGGATGCATGCTTTCAAAAAGGGGGACATGCCTAGAAAATCTTTCATTTTCATATAAAATAATATAAGTGGTAATGAAAAGAGAAATTGTTAATATGGAAATTTCACTAGTGGTCTCAGGCTTTTGTACACCACTGTATATTTACATTGAAATTGCCTTACATCAGTGTTCTTATTCCTCAATTACCAATACCGATTGTAGGGCAAAGTCCCAGATTTAAGTAGCTTGGTATTACTTTCAGCATTATAATTAAGTAGCATTGTTTTTGTGAGCATGTTTGTAATGAATGTTTTCCTATCTGTTTAGATTGTTATTTTGATCTGATTTGCACAGACATATACTTTAAACGTCTGGTTGTTGTCTTCTATCTTGTTTCAATTCCAACTGGACTTGTAGTGCACAAACTGACTGAATCTGTTACGCTGTAGCACCCTCTGGTGATCGTGCAGTATATGGTGGGGGAATCTATACATCTGTAAAGTACTGCAACTGTCCAGTCTGATTTTTTTTACTACTTGATACTTGCATATTTAGTCTTTGTCTGAATGAAGACTGGTCTTCCTATGTGTTGCTGATGTTCTGTTGTAAGACGTTTAGGTGAAATAATGTCACTGTGATTGATACTTCTAAAAAGAGAATAAAATACTTGACTAATTTAAATACGTATTGAGTCAGTTTGTTTTGCAGGTAAATGCTTAATCCAATCATAAGAGAATATATAACAATTTTCACAAAGGACAAAATTCTTTGAATATCACATTAAAGCCTTTTTATGCAATGTATGTTCCTGTTACATTGATTTACAAAAGTTACAAATACAATGTCAAGAGGACATTTTCCCCTTGTTTTAAACAGAATTATTGCTGATAAAACTTTTCACAGTCCAACCAAAAAACAAAATATGTACTTTATGTATATTTATCGTTTCTTGTACAGGCAAGGTTTCAGCTGAAGTCCGGCTTTCTTTGCATTCTCCAGTGCTTTTCCTGTCTTTGTGAATTCAAAAGAGTAGAAGTGGCTGTTTTCTGTGTCCTAAAGAAAAATAAGTGGAAATAAATGGCTTGCATTCATTATATAGTAAATTGAAGCTACATTTTGATTAATAAATTATGTTCTGTTGCAAAAACTGAAAAGCTGAGGAAGTAGAACATTTTATGTTAGTGTGATTGTAAATATATTCCATTATTGATTTGCATACTTGCAGAACAGCACAATCCTAGTCTGCAACACTGCACAGTTGGCCTGACTTTCCATCCCTAATACAGCATTAGACCTGCAACTAACAATCATTTATGAAAATTAAGGAGATAATTCTAATGATTGGATGGATTTTTGACAGCTGTCCTTTGTTTGCATGTTTTTAACAGTAAGTGTGCAGAAAATGTTTTAATGAGTTTTCATCAGCTATCTGAAGATTAACGTACGTTTACACAACAACGATGAAGTGAAACCGGAAAAGTTTTTCCCTTCGCGTTTTTCGCATAAAGACGATAACGTTGTCAAAACGATCCCGGTCCACACAGATCCGTAAAAATTATTAAAAGCGCTGTGCACGCCAGGCCAGTAACTGGCGGTGTCACTTTGTAAAGAAACACCAAGCGCCTCACCGTTTTTCACAAATTTGCGTTTCTGTGGTATGGTTTAGTAAGGGTATTGTTTTCAAAAACTTGCAATTTGAAACCCGTTTTCAAAAAGTTTACATTTTCAGGCCCCCAAAACATTGTTTTATTTTAAACAAACAGCCAAAACGCTTCAAAAGTTTCCCGTTTTTAGTTGAAAGGTGTTGTGTGAACGGCCCCTCAATCATCACCAGCTAAAGGGGACTTTAGTACCAATACAATTACTTATTCATTTTAGTTATCATACTTGTGAACAAGCACACTAAGTACAGTAGGCTACATGTTATGGTACAAACACTGAAGTATTCTTAGACTAGACTATTTTCAAATCATATCAAGAGTCAAATTTACATTTTTCTATGGGGACACACAACACTAACAGCCGTGGGAAGTTTGAACAGAATGATCGGTTTTCACTGCTATTATTTTGTTTCATTAAAACGAACTGTTCAAAAGAACCGACTCGCGGAAATGACTCAGCCTTCCCCTCACTACAACCAAAGACAGTACGAATCTAAGTGTTAAAATACGGTTATGACTGTAACAGTTCATTAGTTAAACTTGATGTAATCAACTTTCGAATTCATTCTCTGATAAATAGAAAGTTCAAAAGAACAGCATTTATTTGAAATAGAAATCTGTCACTTTTAATCAATTTAATGCATCCTTGCTGACTAGCCCTACACTTTGAACAGTACTGTACACTGGAAATAAACAGCACATTACCTTATTGACTATCTTGAAGCCCAGACTTGACAGTGCACCAATGAACGAACGTATGTTTTCAAATCTACTGGCCACTTCAGCAATTTTAAGAACACCCCTGTGTTGGAAAAGAGCATATATAAGGGCTAATGTTAGATACACAATGGGTTTGGATTTTAAAATAAACTTTTTAAAGAAATTGTTAATATCAATAATATGAGGCAGTTACCCCATCACCAGGACTCTGTTTGCTTCTGCCAAAAACTCTCCCAGATTTGTCCCCATCAGAGAAAGACAGAAAACAGCAATATCTACTGTAGAATCCCGGAGCGGGACCTGTGAAAAAGTAATAAAAAGTGCTGCCTTTAGTATTTAGGCTGCATTACAAATCAAAAGCTTTATTACTATAGTAACAACTTACTTTTGCCATGTCACATGCAGTGGCAAGATCACAAACCGGAGCCAAGTCAAAAGAGTGTACTTTATTCTTTACACTCCGGGCAATTTTACAGTCGCCACAACCGAAGTCTGCGACAACTAAAGAAGGTGGCCTGAAAAAAAAGGAAAAGGAAATTCATGGTTATTTAGCAACATCCAAAAAGAAAAAAAACCATAAAAAAAACCCTATACCATAAAATAGGACATTATTTGAGGGGACAGCCATTTGTAGTGGTGTCCGAAACCATAGTGGACGTTATTGAGAGCGCTCATTCAATCCCACATTGCACCGCAATAATGAGTGTACAGGCGATGTACGTTCAACGGCTGTCCGAATTCGCTCACTCGTTTTCATTCACTCCTTCAAGTGAACAGTATTAGTGGACAAATGTAGGGAATAGTGATTTCGGACTCAGCCTGTGATTTAATTAAGACAAGTTTGGCCTGATGTTTTAAAACAAACAATTAACTGTAGAACAAAAAAAAAACTATAGTAGCCATGACAAAAGGATCATATAAAGCAAAATAAAAAATATTATATTATATATAAAATATGATTTTATTGTTATTACTAAAAACAATTGTATAAATAAATAAATACATTTATATATTTAGATGCTTAGAAGTCTATGATTGAATCCTTATTGCAATGATTATGATGTTTCTAGCATGTTAAATGTTTGGCAACAGTTCTTCTAACCCTAATTGATGGAGTGTGTAACTTTTCATTTCTTAAACAACCATGTAGGAAGACACATCATGGCCATATTCAAGGATGACAATGTCAAGGTTCATCAGGCTCAAATTGTGAAAGAATGGTTGGGGGGAGCATGAAGAAAAATTGATGCACCTCTTGATGGAAATAACACCATAAGAGGTGCATACATTTTTGGTCAAGATCTTGTATTGACAATGTAAGAGTCGAGGACTCTGTGAAGTTTCCTCCAGCACATCTCAAAGACTTTCAAAGAATTCAAGGTCTGGATTCAGAGGTGCCAATTCATGCGTGAAAATGATTCTTCATGCTCCCTCCCAAACATTCTTTCACAATTTGAGCCTGATGAATCTTGACACTGTCATCCTGGAATATGGACATGATGTATAATCCTACATAAAGAAAACAACAAAAAGCATGTTCTCTCACTTTTGACAAATATAGGAAATGATCGAATCCACAGGGTTTTCGGGCCAGTGCTGAACTTGCGTTGTGTAGCCCTTGTGGTAAACCGCGATGGCCTCTGGGTCCTGCTGAAACATGCGTTTGGCCTCACCACTGGTCGACGTGTAAAGCAGCTCATTGATGTAGCGGAATCGAGCGGCTTCTAACTGCCTCAACATCTTTGTCCTTAAAACAGTTGAGGGGTCAGTTGCCATTTTCTCTTCATCACTCTTCAAATTCACTCTTGTACCTTTTGGTTCTTCTGTGGCTTTATTACCGTCACCAGTATGACTCAACTTTAAAATAGGATGCAATTTCTCTGCCTGTAATTGCGATTTTTTCATAATTTTAGAAGGTTTCTCTTTTCCGCCCACTTCATGTGAGATGTTACCGTTGCTAAGAGAGTGATCTGCTATTCTGGAAGTTTTATCTGTTTTAAAGTCTTTGCCATTTTCAACATCATCTGTGGCGGAGGAAATACCATTCTTTCCACAAGACTTTATCGTTTTTTTGGAATTTTGTTTCTGCACTTCCTTTGATTTGCTGATGTCCTGTGTTTGAACTAAGGGTTCCTTCTTTACATTGGCTTCTTCAACACCTGTCAGGTTTTTGGACTTTTGTTTCTGCGCTCTCTTGGATTTGCTGATGTCCTGTGTTTGAACTAAGGGTTCCTTCTTTACATTGGCTTCTTCGACACCTGTCAGGTTTTTGGACTTTTGTTTCTGCACTTTCTTGGATTTGCTGATGTCCTGTGTTTGAACTAAGGGTTCCTTCTTTACATTGGCATCATCGACACCTGCCGTTTTCGTAAGATACTTGTTCTTACACCGTTTTTTGTTCTTAATCTTGTTCCTCCACTGCTTTCTGCTTAGCTTTGTCTCTGCTTGACTTTCGTTTTCCTCCAACAGAGGGCTGACTCCTATGTCATTCTTATCTTTTCTGGACTCTTGTGACACCTTAGAACCTGCAAACACAAATTGATGTGAAAAAGTCAGTAATGTTCAAGATGGTGGACAGATAAAATTAGTAGCACATGCTCTTACTTATTCCTTTCACGGCCTTCTTCATTAGCTTCTGCTTCTTCTTCGTAGGCGTTTCAGGTGAATCTACTTTATCCTGCTGCTTCCCTTCATTATCAGCATTAGACCTTCTTTTACGCTTTTTGCACCTTTTCTTTTTCGCCGTCTGGACTGCAGGAGAGGCGTCTTTCTCCTCGTCACTATTCTCAAAAACTTTCTCAATTTCCCAGTTAGGAACTGACCCCAACGTTTGCAAGGTTCTCAAAAGACTTTTTTTAGCCACAGACTTATCCTGTTGGGATAAAAGTGCCAGGTGAAAAATAAAATTCAAGTGACAAACCTCTATTAAATAAGGGACAAAAATAATAATACCTTGCATGGGGCAGGAGACACTTCAACAGTGTGAGATGATCCATCTGCTGATGGAGAATCAGTCCATTCCTCTTCAGCAAACATGATTGCAAACGCTGCTAATGTTGGATAAACACAGTAAACCATGATAATAAGTTTATAAGCAATATTACAGTGAACAGTTATGTGACTGCTTATCTGGTCAGATGGTAAAACTGATGGTGCTGTTGGAAGAAATTAATTTTCACACACCCCAAATACATACGACAGTAGCATTCCACAACTAATTTCAGGTTAATTTACGTTTACGCTGTACTTACATCTCACTCCCTCTCTCTCACGCGCAAAGCACCGACACGTGTTTTTGTGTACATCCGGGTTACCGTGACAACTTCCTTTCTACTGGGAAGCTGCTGTTTAAATGCGCTCAATCTTTCGCTAGTAAATGATACATGGTCCATTATATTGGCAGAAAGTGAGCGAATTTGGAAGCTGTTTATGTTAAGTTTAACTAATGAACTGAAACCAATGTAATTACCGTGTTTTTTTTACAGTCTATGGTTTTAACTCTTGCAGTTTTTGGTTGTAGTAAACTCGTTTCCGTGAGTCGGTTCTTTCGAACGGTTCGTTTCAATGAACCAGGATTTCATGACACACGGTCCATTATATGGTAGAGAGTGAACGAATTCGGACGCTGATTGCATCAAGTTTAACTAATGAACTGATTAAGTCATTATTACCGTCTTTTAACCAGGTTTTAACACTTAGATTCGTACAATCTTTGGTTGTATCGGCTAGCGAGGGGGAGCCAGAGTCAATTCCGCGATTCGGTTCTTTTGAACAGTTCGATTTAATGAATCAAAATAATAGCAGTGAAACCCGATCATTCTGTTCCCTACGGCTAATAGTGTCGTGTGTCCCCATCACATTTTAAGCAGATTGTGTGTAGTCTCGAATCTCGATCATCAAAAAATAATAATAATAATAATAATTGCGCGAGTCTCTATAAAGTTATGACAATATTTCAGCGCGTTGTCACAGATCTTCCTCTAGATGGCGCCATTTGTTTTCATTTCACCCACGTTGATTCCATCGTGGTTTATGAAACAACTGTAATAAAAAATCTGCCGTTTATCAGATTGTGACTACATTCGTTGCATTATTTATTGTGAGAAATCTAAATCTGACAATTTAATATACTTAATATAACATGTAATATACGTAGACCAGTGTCCCGAACCCAAACGACATAAAATGAGCTGGTTCATTTTAGCAAATCAAAAACACTAGCGGCTACTAAATTAATCTAACTCAAATATTTTACGTTATTACTTTCATCATGTCTGAATTGAAAATAACCAGTGTTGCTGTAACGCTCAAGTAACTCAAGCTCGTTGTTGGTTGTTCGCATGACAACGTGGTGAGTTAAACTGAGTGATTTAATTAATTTTTATGTAATTAATAAATTAAGCCTATTCTTTTCTTTCTGAAAACCTTATTTTATTCAACCCTTGACAACGATTCAGCAAACAACTGCTATTCATATTTTAAACACGGACTACGGAAATAGAATAAGCCACTTGAATGGAAATTTTGGTAGCAGCTAATGTATGCATCTAAATTCTTCGTTGTATATTTGGAGCCTACTGACTTAAGTTTTTTAATGTTAGATTTACGTAGATTTATCGTCTAGTCCTCTTCTGTAGTGCATTATCACGTGGTTCCTGTTACTTTTCTCAGCGCTGATCAGAAGGAGTTAATCCTTTGTAGTGCAGAAAGATTTTTACAAACGGATTATGTCATGTAACAATATTTCGATTCTTTAATGCGAACGATTAACTTGCACGTTTTAGTGCACAGATATTCCCACAGAATGAACGCGGCTCTGTCTTCTTGTGAGAAGACATTTTTTGTCTAGACAACAACAGCTAATGTTACTTGCTAGCAATGTTTGCCGCTTGATGTTCACATCCGTTGCTGTAGCTTCAAGCGGAAGTGGTCGAGTTTACTATCAACAATGGCGTCGCAGCAGATGAACACCAACAATGCTCAGATGGGCGTTCAGCAACCGGCTGTTTTACAGCAACCGCAAGCTCAACAGCTCAGTCAACAGCAAGATTTTGACCCCGTTCACAGATTCAAAATGCTGATTCCATTGCTCAAAGATAGTTTACAGGTTTGTTTGGTGTATTTCATTGAGAAATTAACAGTACTTGTTTGAGACAGAAACTAACTTTCATTTACAATTTTATGTTTTCAGAATGTCATGACCATTGCTTCATTAAATTTTGGGCATAATACTGCTATTGACAACGGCTTAAGAACAACAGAGTAAGATCCCATTTACATTCTTTCTGTAGCCTATTATAATTGTCAATTGATAGAAAGATCTTGTGTGTGTGTGTGTGTGTGTGTGTGTGTGTGTGTGTGACTATATATAAATGTGTGTGACTGTATATATATATAAATGTGTGTGACTGTGTATATATATATATATATAAATGTGTGTGACTGTATATATATATATAAATGTGTGTGACTGTATATATATATATATATATATAAATGTGTGTGACTGTATATATAAATGTGTGTGTGAAGGACTTCAGATGCAAAAAAGGACTCATAAAAAAGAGCGTTTTTAATTCTACTCTTATCAGTGACATTTCTGAAAATAAGGCATTTCAATATCTGATTAATAACCTTTTCATTGCCATTTAAGTGCAATTACTGAACCTAAACATAGTAGCCTGATAAAAAGGCTCATAAAAAAAAAAAAAAAAAAAAGAGTCAGGCGGACTTAGAGGTTTTTGCATCTGAAGTCTTCACATATACTTATGTATTACGGAAAACGTTATGGTTGCATAACACAAGTTTTATAATATATTATAAAAATATATATTGTAGGAAAGGTAATGATGCAGCAGTTCAGCGGTTTGACAAAAGTTTAGAAGAGTTTTATGCTCTCTGTGATCAACTGGAACTCTGCCTGGTAAGGAATTGTTGTGTTTCTGTTGAATATGTCATTCAGTTATATTTTATTCTATTGATGATTTTGATTTAAATCATGGCTCAACTTCTTAACATGAACACATTTATTTTTCTGCAGCGGCTGGCCCACGAGTGCCTCTCACAGAGCATCGACAGCACAAAGCATTCTCCAAATCTCGTACCTACAGCCACCAAGCCAGACACGGTGCAAACCGAGTCTCTATCTTACTCTCAGTATCTCAGTATGATAAAATCCCAGATTTCATGTGCTAAAGACATTCATAATGCTCTTTTAGAGTGTTCAAAAAAGATTGCTGGGAAAGGTCAGGGAGCTTGTAATTAGTAGCTGGCGATTCTATTTAGCTTCCTTTTTTGTTTGTGTTTTGCATTATCTTTGATGCTGATTGAAGAATATATTTTTTTGGTATTTTCAATTCTGTTTGTCTATTTACTACTGTGACAAATGTACTTCTACAATTAAAATGAGTATTTTTGAAAGGTTGTGTGTGTTTTCGTGTCTTATAATCTACTATTTTGATAGTACGGGTCCTATCTCTTTAGCCAGGCTTATTTTGGTTAGTCAGACTTATTGTCGGTGGATTCTGTTTCATAAAGCAAACTTAAAATAGTTCAAAATGCTGGGAAACTAGCCTGGTCCAGGGCAGGCTAACTGTCAGGCTAAGCCTCAGCTGTTACACAGATCCTCTGACACTGACCGACATTACCACTGACACTCTCTCACACCATTATTGGACTTTATTGACCACTATTAGTCCAAAAATAAATACACAGTATACAGAAAATCAACTTAAATAAGGCTACAATGATAAATTAGACAATATAGACATATATATATACTGTGTATATATATATAGATAGATAGGCCTAAATACAATATATATACTACAGGTTTTCTTTTTTTACTGGCTGAATGTTTTGTGCCCAAGATTTAATTAGATTGTTTTAAAGATTTATGAATACATTTCTCTCAGGTTTTGTTTGGCAGCTGTAGTACATGTTTATGATTATTAGAAGAACATTAGAACACAATCTAAAAAAAGCTTTGTAAAGCAGAAGTTAAAATCACAAAATTAATAAATAATTACAAAAGCACAGTATGAATTTTAACTGGTAAGATGAATCTGAGCTTAGTAATTGACAGTATATTAGCCTACATATGATTTACCCCATTACAATAGTTCCTTTACAGTTACAGATGACATATACTTATTTAGAATGCTGAGAATTACAGCTTTTAATGCAATAATTGTTTGGAGAAAGCAAGAATCCCCAGTTTTAAATGAGTGGTTAGATTTAGTTTCTAAAGTACATTATGGAGAGGATAACATGAAATTAAGAGCAAATGTATACATTTTGAAAAGATATGTGCAACTCTAAAATCAAAGAATATTCCATAAAATAAAGGAATATATATTAGCCTTCATTAACTACATTTTTATATAACCCTCCCTCCCTTTTATTTCTAGTTATTTGTTATTTTATTTTACTTATTTAATATTGAATATTTGATATTTAAATAATATTACTTGAATAACTATTAGGAATTATGTGTCATTATAAGAGTTTGATAAAAATATGTGAATGTTACATTTTTATTAATATTTATTTATTGGTTTTTGTCTTTTTCCCATTAAATCATATGCATGTGTTGGTGGGTATTATCACAAAAGAAAAAAAAGTAGAAGGAAAAATAAGGAATATTTATTGGGGGAAAATATGATGTCTTTAAAGGAACTGTCCATTTGTATAATTGTGTTAAATGTGTTTGAATTGAAAGACATAATAAAGTACATAATATATATATATATATATATATATATATATATGCTAAAATATTTGTAAGTTGGACATTAGATGTCCCTTATTTAGAATTTTAAACCTACAAGTGTATTTTTATGATAGCAATAACTGTAAAGGGACTATTGGGGTAAATCATATGTAGGCTAATATACTGTCAATTACTAAGCTCAGATTCATCTTACCAGTTAAAATGTATACTGTGCTTTTGTAATTATTTATTTTTAATTTTGTGATTTTAACTTCTGCTTTAAAAAGCTTTTTTTAGATTGTGTTCTAATGTTCTTCTAATAATCATAAACATGTACTACAGCTGCCAAACAAAACCTGAGAGAAATGTATTCATAAATCTTTAAAACAATCTAATTAAATCTTGGGCACAAAACATTCAGCCAGTAAAAAAAGAAAACCTGTAGTAGGCCTATATATATTGTATTTATCTATCTATATCTATATCTATAAATACAGTATATATATATGTCTATATTGTCTAATTTATCATTGTAGCCTTATTTAAGTTGATTTTCTGTATACTGTGTATTTGAGAGAGTGTCAGTGGTAATGTCGGTCAGTGTTAGAGGATCTGTGTAACAGCTGAGGCTTAGCCTGACAGTTAGCCTGCCCTGGACCAGGCTAGTTTCCCAGCATAAGTTGCCAGGGTAACTGAGTTTGAACTATTTTAAGTTTGCTTTATGAAACAGAATCCACAGACAATAAGTCTGACTAACCAAAATAAGCCTGGCTTGTATTCTAATCTTGTTTTATGGAACAACCCTCAGGTCAAATTATACATTTTTATTATTTTTTTATACTGTGTGTTTTTGAAACTTATTTGAAGTATTTTTAATTCCCACTGTTCCAGCACAATAATTATTTGCTAGATTATGTAATTAAATAATTAAATTGAGAATTTATTATGACGCAGACTCTTCGTTAATGACCTGCCGTCTTAAGGGCTCAATGAAATTAAGAAAGTTGTGCAGTAATCAGTGTTGGCATCATTTTGGTCTAGTTAACTAAGAGCATTCGTTATACATTATACAAACTGGCAATATTATAAATCTATTATTATTAACCTATTTACAATTATTGCTTTCAGTTAAAGTGTCACTTGAGGCCTATCCTTATTAACTTACATAATATTATAAATAACATTACCTTAAATGCTCCTTAAATGAAAGTATACTATTATTATTATTCTTGTTTACAGTTTAAGTGTCAGTTAATGTCTTATTAACTTTGCATAATATTATAAGCAAAAAAATGTTGTGTATTATTTATTATAGGCTACTAGTTAATGTAATTGTACATATAAGTATGAACGCTATAAGTAAAATAAGTAATCTTGGTATTACATTTTAACATTTTGGGTTGCCAATTTGTTAAAACGTCCTTTTCTCCTTTTTGTTCCCTTGTAATTTCACGTAATTCCCCTTAATTCCTTTAGCGGCGCTAGAATATCCTCTGACTGATCGTCAAAGCAAAGAGAAGAAGTTGTTCTGCGCTCTGATTGGTCGTGGTGTTGCTCAGCGGTATTATGTTTGTTAATGTAACTGTCAACAAAGTATGATAGTTTTGATTCATTGATAATATTATTTAGTACACTCTCGATGTGAGGAATGAAGAACAAAAAGGTGAAACCCCCAAAGGGTGTAAGCAACAGAAAAAGAGGTCAGTTACATTGGTGTGGAGGTGGTTATTTGTCGCTAATCCAACAGTCTAGTAAAGAGATTTAAAATCTCGTAACTTAACTTAACCCTAGTGAGGACAAAAGCTGTGTCTCAAAACTTAGTGAGCTGCCTACTTAGACTGCATTTGTAGGACATCAGTGGCGGGACAGTCCGTTTTGAGACAGACTGATGCTTCTTTGTTGTTTGTTGCGTCGAGGAATGTTTATTGAAAAAACTATTGGTAGGTTTGAAATGGCTTTTCTTCTTGTATGACCTTCACATCTGTCTCATTCTCCACACTCTGCAGTGCTCAGTGATGTGTCTCCATCCACCAGTATTCCTCCTCTGGTAGAAGGCCAGCTGAGATGTTTTCTGAGAGTGACAGTGAGTAAAGTGCTGTGGACCATCATCAGAGCTCCTCCTGTGACTCTGATCAGGCTCAGATGGTGGGGGGAGTCTTCCAATGGCACCTTCTTCAGGCCTAGAGATGGACACGTTGAACAGAAAGGGGTTAAATCCACAGCCCGCTTTCCAGTTCGATGTGGACCAAAACAGCTGACGTCTTATTTGACAGGTTAGTCATGGTTGCTTGCTATTCCAGGTCTATGTAGTGTATTTTAATGGTTGATTGTTGGCATTCCCTTTTTAGAGAGACATTTAAAAGGATAGTTGGTTCACCCAAAAAATTAAACTCTCTCATCATTTACCCACCCTCATGCCATCCCAGACACATATCACTTTCTTTCTTTAGATAATCAAATAGAAGATTTTTTAGGAAAATAATAAATGGTTCATAAATTTGGTTTAGCTATATAATGGGTCCATATAATTAGCAAGTGAAGTTTGATGCTTGAAAAACACAGCGATTATGACAGTTATCCATACGACACCAGTGGATGAATCAGCGTCTTCTGAAGCAAAACCCATTCACTTGCATTATATGAACTCATAGAGATGGATTATTTTTCTTAAGTTCAGTAGTGTTTTTTTTTTTTAAGTAAACTTAAGTTGTGTTTATTTGAAGAAAGTCATAAACTTCGGGGATGGCATGAGGGTGAGTAAATGATGAGAGAATTTTCATTTTTGGGTGAACTATCCCTTTTAAGCTTTTGTGTAGATTTATTCATCATATGATGCATAACTTAATATAATATTTGTTTGTTCACAGATATGGGCTCATTGGTGCTGGATGTGCTTACAAAGGTTGATCATTTGCCTATAGCTCGAGCTCAAATCCCTGGCATTGCCCGGCTCTCTTTGTCTCACTCCATAAATGGATATTTCACACTTGTTTCGCCAACTTCAGAAAAACTTGGCGAGCTTCAGGTTGGTGAGATGCTCAACTGTAAGATTGAGCTCAGCTGAGTTTGCATTTTTTTCATCTGATCAAATTCACTGTTTTCTGCAGAAGTTTTTTTTTCTCACTCTTTAGGTTCTCAGTTTAATTATGTGTTATTGTTTCATGTGTACTGTAGGTCATGCTTGCCCTGGAACCGTTAACAGAAGGATATGACAGCAGTAGTTCAGTACCCACGACTGATATGAGCCTCGACGCACAGGCTCCTGGAGTAAAAAGTGACCAGAACATGCCTGTATTGCCATCTCTGGATCAGGCTCCCCCGAGTGTGAAGGAGACAGCTGGCAGCAGCTCCGGTCACATGCCCAGGTTTGTTTTTATGTTTTGGATGATTTGATTGTTAAATGAACAGTGTGGGACAAACTAGATCACTCAGTTGACATGCTGTTCTACTGCTGCAACATACGTCCTTATGACTGATCTTGTAAGCAGTTTCAGACTGTGGTTTATGAACAGACAAGTTCAATGAAAATACTAAAAATATGGATAAAATATTTAAATGATCTTATTAAAAAAATGTAAGTGAAAAATGTTTAAATTATTTGGAAATGGATTATCCCCCAGTGTTATTTTAGAAATATTTATATTATTATTATAATATATAATAAACATATGTATTAATATTTTAATTATATTTTATGTGTATATTTTCAGATTTAATTTTCAGTTTAGTTTCTGTAGTTTTTTAATTGATTTATTTTTTTAAAATATTTTTTGTTTAACTTTCATTTTTAATTTTAGTACTTCAACTTATTTTATTTCAGTTAGTGGCCAAGAAACTTAAGTTTCTTAAGTTTAATTTTTTCATCTAATATTTTGTTTTATTTGTTTTATTTCAATTAATGATTTTATTTTACAGATTTGGTTTTAATTAACAGTAATATTTTTTTTTCCCCAATATTCTTGTTTTAGAGGGAAGGATTACTTGTATTTTCAAGAAAGTGGTAATATCTTGCCAGTGTCTTCCACTGGAAAACCTAAACCTGCTTCCTCTCAAAATCTCCTGGCAAATAGCCATACACCTGTTGACCTTTTGTCAGGTAAAACACATTAACTTGATTCACTGAATTTAAAACATCATATTGACGTTATTGTTGAACACAGCAAAAGTTTGTATGAAATACTTTGTTTTAGTATAGAATAAGAATAAGTGTAGAATTTAGAATAAGTAATTTTAACATTGGTCAAATTAAAAGATCATCTGCCTATGACTAAATTAATATTGCCAAATTCTGCTGACTGAGCCTGAGTTTTTCTTTTAAATTTATTCTAAATAATTTAACCTACTTTTTTAATAGTGCTCAGATTTGTTTGCAGCCATTGTGGCAGTTCTGTTTTGAAATCTGTTGACAAAAAGACCAGGCAGCTCTTTATAGTCATGTGACACTAATTAGTTAATTACCTAATGCATATGCATAGTATTTATTTCTTTTTCTTTAAGTAGTTTACCTATTTGCGATATATTTAATTTATTTTGTTGTATTTTTCAGTTCTTCTGGAGCGTGGTAGCAAACTCAGAAATGCCATGGTGGTTTCAGCCTTAAAGTCTGATGTGGAGTCAGATGTTCCTATGAAGGACGTTCCCCAGACCCTCTTTAAAGACAACATTGACGTTTTGTATGATCACTTTTATTTCATTTACATACCAATCAGGGGTCATAATAGACAGCAAAATAGCAGAATGTTTATGATAAATAGTGTTAAGCATCATCTTCCTCCAAAAGGCCAGATAGGCCCTCGTCAGGACAGTTTCTGGAGAACATCCTTCAATCGGAATTCCACCATCCTGCTCAGGACCTCGAAGAACCAAGTCAGAATAGAGTCAACACAGAGGACATGGCAGTGGACTTGCTACTGGGAAGGTAGTCAACGCTACTCTTACCTTTAGATTAAGTGAAGATAATGTAACTTTGCTCACAAATACTTGAAGGAAATCGTTTAGAGTGAGTTTAATGTTTTCGTCTGCGTTTGGAAACTATTATTTGTAATGGCTCTGTTCCTCAGTGTTAATGGATCTGTGCTGCAGTTCTGGGATGGTGAGGGTTCTCTCCCAGATTCTCTTTCTGATCACAGCGGTGTGCTCATGGACAGTGAACTCAACGACCCTCAATATGATCAGAGTCTTCTGGAAAACCTCTTCTACAAAACTCCTGTAAGTCATGCAATGAAGAACAGCACACTGACTATTATATGTAGTTTCCTTAAAGTGCCTCTATTTTTTTCCTGTATATTACCTTTCATGTAGTGTTTAATAGCTGTTTGTGAATGTACAGTAAAAGTTCTGCAAAGTTTCAAAGATCAAAGTGCGTGATAAATGGAGTCATTGTCTTCCAAAAGAAAGAAGCGATTCTGGACTGCCTGAAACGAGTCGTCAGTAATTCCAGTCTTACTTCCTGCTCGAACCAATGTAGGTTTGTAACAAATCTGCAGTATGCTCACATACTGTCTTCATTGGCTGTCTGCGAACAATGTCTGCTTTGACCCGCCGTCAAACACTAGGTCTATCTGAGGCTTGGAAGAGTTTGTTTTGTGTTGTCGTCATGTCGAGAAGACACTGTTTTTTTGTGCTGTGAAAGCAAATCCCCTTTGCAAGCAATTCTAAAGGATTAGGACTCAGGCTCGAATTGATACGGTAAAACCGACTCCATCTTTACTGTTCGTATCACTGTGTATACAAGTGCTCAGGAAGAGCTGAAATCCAGATATGGTAGCAATAGACCAATCACATCAAACTGGGTCATCTGACCAATCAGAGAAGTGTAGGCTCTCTGAGGAAGGGTTCAGAGAGACTGAATTCTTTATCAATCTGTTTCTGACACTGAGAAAAGAGGTGATGCTGTAATGTATGCAATGAGAAAATGAGGGTGTTTGGATGCATGTAAACCTTTTGTAGGAGACCACCAAAACAAAATTAGGAGCCTTTAAAATAGCATAATAGGGGCACTTTAAACATAAAACTTCGTAATTGTATATTTTTTTCTTATTTCAGATGTCAAATGAATGTTTGGAAGAGGAACATCCGGAGAAGGGCCCAGCAGGGAAGCCAGAACACAAAAGCTCAGCTAAAAATTCCCGGTCAGTTATGCACTTATGCAGAAAACAATGCTCAAAACTCAATATTCTGAAGATAAAAGAAAACTACATAGAAAAGCATAATAATAAACACATATGTAAATGTTTTCACATCTGTGTAAAGGTACAGAATATAATACAATACATTTAAAATAATTTGTTCATATCTGCTGTTGTGTAAATTTCCTATGTTTTTGAAGGCTTGATTCTGATGATGTGCAGCATTCAAAAGAAGGAGATGATCTCTCTGGACTTAGCATTGATAAAATATCTTTGCTTGGAGATATTAATTTTGCCAGGCTTACCATCAGTGAGTTAAAAGTTCCCACTGACAGTACTTCAAGAAGTCTTTCTAGAAAAGGAAGACCACCTCGCCCCCTCACCACAAAGAAATGGTATGACATTTAGAATATTTCATATCAGATATTATATATAGTATATATATATGGCAGTGGCTAGAAATTTGTTTTAGTGTTTTAAAACTAACCTGACTTGTAATTGTCCTGTCCATCTAGCTTTTATATTGTAGAATACCTCTTTCCACTGGTCTCTGCCGGATATGAGGATGTTCAACAAGTACCTTCAGAGATTACAAAAGTTGTCTCTAGTAAAGTAATAGAGGGCGGTGAGTACATTTGTTTTAAGCTGGGTGCACACTGTGTGATTTTGGCACAAAATCTGAGACAAATTTAACAACATCCTAAAAGAATCCTCTGATCCTAGAGTAAAATCTGAAGTCTTTGATCGTTAGTTTGACATGTTCACTGACAGTCGATTAATGACAGTTGCGATCAAATTTGACCTCAAGATTTGACTCACAGTCCTGCAGTGTGACTTCTCCTACGACGACCGTCAAATTGTCTTCGTTTTTTAAGACAAGCCTTGACCAAAATTAACGTTAGAGGTTTCTCCACCATTTCAATCCCGAGTGTAATGCAGCTCACATCACCAAACTTGTCATTGATGATGTAAAAGTTTTCTTGTGTGCGTCCGTTTTTAACGCGTCTTGACTGCCGTACAATTTGATATTAATGACAACTGAGATATTATAGTGTGACATGGATTACAGCGATGATCATGTTCGTACAGTCTGACAAGCAACAATCGTGAAGGACTATTATAAATCGCACAGTGTGCACCCGGCTTTAGGTAACTTTAACAAAAGAGAGTTTAACCAAGAAGTACTGTAATGATCTGGTGATTCTTTTTTTCTTTTTTCTTTTTTAGTGGTGACGTTTCAGCACCAAAGTTTGTTTCCAGTGAGGTTCAGTAGGTCGTCTATTAAACAGTGGTGGGAGATGAAAGTCACATTCAAGATCTATTCCAGAAATAGCCTTCAAAAGACAGTAAGTGCAGTGTGTGCCAACCACTAAATATACTACACCTCAAACAATCCTTAAAAAACAAAGGTTCTTAATTTTCCTCTTTGTTGTTTAGCCCATTCTCATTGGGTCAGCAATGTTTCCTCTGAGATCCATGATGCAGAGTGAATCGCTGAGCATTTCTGCTGCCCTGCCTGTTCAAAGGCCGGAAGGAAACTCTGATAAACAGGCAATTGGTCCTCTGAAGGTAATGCATCACTCATAAGAACCAAATCTAGGAGATTTTATTAAACCCAGCAATTCGTTCCCCACATATTCATTCTGTATTTCACCATGTTCTTTGTTCGTAAAGGTTTCATTTGAATTAGCGGCAGACAAGAATGATTTCTCCACCAAAAAGAGACCTGCAAAGCAAATGCTGAGTCCACAAAGACCTCTCTCTTCTCGTCAGACTGAAGAGCATGGTGGGCAGAAGGGTTTATGTGTGAGCGACCACAGGAGAGACCCGTCTCCTCGTGCAGGTGTCCATCAAGTCCAGAGTATTCTGATACCTCCAACCAGATCTCGCTCCACATCACCTCACATCAGATACCAGAACTCTCTTCATGAGCCTCTGCGTCAGGAAGTGAAAGACACTGAGATTTTGCTTCATATGTTGCTCCTGGTGCCTGATGGGAAAGATTTTAACTCTGCACCCATGCAGCCCAATATCTACTTGAACTGTAAGCTCCTCGAATCCGATGAAACCACTCGATCGTCCGTGAGCTGGGGTCATAAACATCCAACGTTCAGCTTTATTCAGGTTTGTGCACAATGGAGAATTGAGGAAAGTTCACAGGCTTTAGCCATATTAGTTAGTGGTGGAAATCATCAGGAATCCAGTAATTATGTGAAAAACTGGTGTATGTTATTTGTTTTTAACCTAATTTTTTTACATGATATAGGTGACTCCAATCGCACTGACCAGCAGACTGTTGGAGAGAATGAAGAACAACATGATGGTCATTGAAGTTTGGTTGAGGGCCAGCAGCTCAGATCATGATAAACTCCTTGGTTTAGTAAAACTACCTCTCCACCAGTTCTACATGTCCTTCAGGTAGGTCTATATATGTATAGTATACTGTGTGTGTGTGTGTATATATATGAAGAGTTCAGATGCAAAAGCCTCTAAGTGCCTTCTGAAATTTTCTTCTAGAATGATAATTTTTATCAAGCTTGTATATTTAAGTTCAGTAATTTCACTTAAATGGCAATGAAAAATACCTATTAATTGCCATTTAAGTGAAATTACTGAACTTAAATATACAAGCTTGATAAAAATGATCATTCTAGAAGAAAATTTCAGATGGCACTTAGAGGTTTTTGCATCTGAACTCTTCATATATATATATATATATATATATATATATATATATATATATATATATATATATATATATATATATATATATATATAATCTATATGACATGTGTTACTATATTTATGTGCAGTATATTAATTATAATGTTGTTTTATTTATTATTGTATATTCTTAACATTTCGTATTGCAATAAATAATGTGAAATAAATATGTGAAATAAAAATTATCATTACTAAAATTAGAATTAAAATGAAAAGAGAAAATATATAAAAATAAAATCTAATTCAAAATTTGATTAATAATATTAAAATTACACTGGAACATAATTTGTCTTTTTATTTTGTCTTCAGAGACCCTAAGATCTCTGAGCTGCTCTTGCAGTCTCAGTATCCAGTGGTTGGAGTGGACAGTTATATGCCCGTGGTTGACGTATTCACCGGCAACACTCGTGGAAACCTAAGGGTGTGTCTAGCAATGGGTCTAGCACAGCAGATCACGGCACTGCAGAGAATGAGGGATGACGAGCTGGCCCGCGTGTCACCACTGCCTCGACCTGCACACATGTTAGACCACCGGCCACATGTAGAAACCAAGGCTAGTTCACTTTAAAACTCCCGAAAACAGCACTGACGCTTAAAAATAAAGCCTCAATTGTTTCTAAATCAATGTTCTTTTAGGCCAGCACCACTGCAGATGTTCTGCGTGAGCATGTCTTCATGATCCGAGTAGAGAGAGTGAAGTGTCTGACACCTCTGCAGTCCACAGTGTGGGGAGAGGCTGACTGTTACATCCAGTACTCCTTCCCAGCACAAAATGAGTCGAGAGAGGACATGGACCCACATGTTGTTGAGAGCAGTAAGCCGTTTTCTTGCTGACTGTATCAAAGAGCTTTAAATCATGTCTTTCTGTTTAGCTCAACCAACTTTCTTTTCCACAGATGTGGACATCAAGGCATACCGCACTGAGACCACTCTCTGTGTACCTGACCCTGTGTTCGGACATAATGAGACTCATGTCCTACTGGCTCCTCCTGACTTCCCAGTGCAAAGAATACTGCTAAGCTCACTGGCCAATCGGGGACTGAGGAATGGAGGAGGAGTGCAGTTTGAGGTTTGGTGCAGGTACAGTAAATGTAGCAATTATATTTCAATTTTAATTGATTCATTTAAAAACACGTTAAAAACAACTCTTTTGTTTTTGGCAATATTTTTATTAAATTTTATTCATTTATGTTTGGCATTTTAGCATTTTAAAGCATGTCTCTTATTTGGTTATTTCTCTTATGTCTCTTATTTATTATCGGGTCTCTAATTTATTAATTTATTTGCTTTTACATTTTATCATTTAATATCTAATAATTTATATATATTATTTGGCAGTATTTTTATGATGTCTTTTTTTCCCTTTTTCTTTATTTACATTTTAGCATTTCAAAACATGTTCCTTATTTGAAAATGTTTATTATTTAAATTTATTTATTTATTTACTTTTTACATTTTAGCATTTAAAAGCATTTTGTTTTATTTGGTAATATTTTTATTTAATTTTATTGATTCGGGGTTTTTTATTTTTTTTTATACATTTGTAGCCTTTAAAAGCATGTTTCCTTTATTTGGCAATTATTTGATTGTTTGTTTGAAAAATATGACTTATTTACTGAGCTATAACATTTTTTTTTTCAGGTATTATTATCCAAATGTTAGAGATCAGCTAGTAGCCAGAGGACTGCTTCCCATGTCCAGACTGTGTGCTATGGTAACCATGCAGAAACAGGGTCAAACCGATGCACAACTTTTCTCCCTCCCTCTGGTCCCAAGAACTGACCGACCTGTTGACTCGCAGCATCAGTCCCCTGGTAGTCGTGTGCCTAATTCATTTAAAACTGCATAGAGATAGCATATAGAGTATAATATGAATTTGAAAAAAAATTATAATAATCTATTTTTACTTGCCTGTAGGGCTGCTTGAAGTGAGCCTTCAGTACAAGTCTCGACCAATGAGGAGTGTCGGAGTGAAGAGTGGGGTTGTGCCGTCCCGCAGAGTGGTACTGGTTGTGCAGGTGCACAGAGCAGCCGGGCTGCAAGCTGCAGCCAAGTGAGTCAATCTACCTCAAATCTGACCCTTTAGGTTTTTCAACAATTACCCCAATGATTTCCACACATCAATCTAGCTTAAATTGATTTAAAGGGTAACTAAACCCCTGGTCAGAGCCTGACTCCACCCACTGGCAATATTCGAAAAATGCTAGAAAAGTGGGCAGACCCCAGCGGAGATTGAGGGGACAAACCGATGGCGGGGCTGAGCGGGAGGGCGTGCACCTGAGACATTAACCTTAACATTACATGAAGAACAGTTTATGCATTTTTATTGTTTTTCTTTTAAAATAGCATTTATCTATTGTTTCTCAGAGTTCTTGCAGATACAGACAGATCTCTGCAGTATTACTCAGAAGTGGGGCTCAACTCCTTCATCACCATGCAGTTGTCCTTCCTTCCGGACAGTGAGGTTCGAAGCACACGTGTGGCGGCCAGAAGTTTCTGCCCAGAGTTTGAACATCACGCAGAGTTCTGCTGTAACCTGCTGGTGCAGAGAGACAGCGGGGAGAGTGTCAGTCTCGCTGAACTCCTGCAGGAGGCAGTGGCCGTCTTCACCATTTACAACAGAGACACGCGCAAAAGTGAGTTACCCAACTTGGAAAGGTAGACAGATATGTGGAGATGTCATTTTGTCATGACACACTTCTGTCAAGGATGTTTTGATACCTTTAGGGTACAAATGACTCCATAAAAACATGACAAGCAGCCATTCATTATATAATCCCATCTTGCAAATTATGTGTGTGGGTGTAGTTCTGTGTTGTAAGGATCAACATATCACTGTATATTACATTAGTGGTTCAGTTTTTTTTTGTTTTTTTTGCAAGTGATATTTTTTGTTTACTATTTATATTTTTACAAACACATTAAAAAAATAATTGTCTTTACACTTACCGTTTAGTATAATTTTAACATTTACTTTTTAATTACTAGTGTGATCACTCCATTTCAGCGCTAAAAATACTATGTACTGTAAGTTTCTTTTATCTCATTGTAGTGGTCAATACAACAAAATCGAAGGATGCTGTCTTGGGCACTGTGAAAATTAAGCTTGCAGATCTGATTCAGAAAAGAAGTGGTATGAAAGTATTGTATAATAATAATATTTTTATATAATATTATTTATTTATGTGTATTTAAGCATTTAGAAATGTCACTTTTATTTAGCATTTTATATTTGTATTTTATTTAATAATTATGTATTTATGGTATGAAATTATTGAATATAGTATTTAAATGTTTGGTTGATTATTATATTGTATTGTTAATTTTTATATATATATAATTATTTAATGTGTAATTTATTTACTTTTTACATTTTAGCATTTAAACGTATCCATTTTATTTGGCCATATTTTTGTTATTTAATTGTATTTAACTGATATGAAGGTATTGAATATTAATAGGATATAAATGATATAATATTTGGAAAAAACAATTTTTTTTACAGGTATATCTGGCTGGTACAGTCTCTCTCTACCTCAGAGCACAACGTCACCTCACTATCTGACTTCAGCAGGAGGGCTTGAAATCTCCATCAGTTTTTCCCATCATGCAGATAGAGAGCGAGTCATCAGTTCGGCCCGTGGACTCGGATGGGACGTGGGGCAAGACAGTGAAGATGAAGCCGATATAGAGGACGAAGATACTTTAGAAGAAAGCACAAAGTCTCTGGCATTATCACTTTCCATGCCTAGAGTGTGGCTGCCCATCCATTGCCTGCTGCTGCCAGGACATGAAGACTTACAGCGTTCCACCTACTGTTACTACAGATACAAACTGTACGACCAGCAGACCTTCTGCTCAGAACTTAGACATCCTGTTCCAGAAGAGAGTGACGGAGAAGAGGGTTTAGCCACGGTGGCATTTCAGGGCAGCAGAAGTGTGGTGTTGAGAAGGACTCAACCCCTGCGCTGGTACCTGAGGGAGGAGAGGCTGGAGGTGCAGTTGTGGGTGGCCTTTGGGAAGGAGAAGAGAGTCCGGCCTCATAATGCTGACCGTCTGGTGGGCTCTGCCTTTGTGGATCTCTCTGCTTGGACCTTGAAGCACCATCAAACAATCAGTGGTAGAGTTATTTGATCTTTTGGTTGTTCACCTGTAAAGGGGCAAAATTAAATTTTCCCCCTAATTCACTATAATATTATTCAAAAACTTTTGTGATTTTAGTTTTACATGACCACTTATATTTCTGTTTAATTCAAAGCAATAAGGGCACATATCATATCATATCATATAATATCATTCAGGGCTACTGAATTGGATATTATAGATAAACTATTAATTAATAAATTAGAAAGAAATCTTATAATACTTATAATAATATAATATAATAATATAATACTACGCTGGCATATTATATAATCATTATAAAATCATTATGCAGCAACAGTGTTACCACATGATGAATTCCCCTTTATTTAACCGAAAATTGCTAGACAATAAAATATTAAAAATACATTATCGTTCATAATTTTGGGGTTGGTGAGTAGTATTTTATGCTCACCACGGCTGCCTTTATTTTACAAAAATACATTAAAAATATAATTACAATTTAAAATGATTAAAATAAATTGTTTTCTATTTTAATAAACACTATGTGGCCAAAAGAATTGGGACACCTGACCATTACACCAGCAGGGACTGTAATGGCATCGCATTCTAAATAGAGACATTAAGGATTTGGTACCCCCTTTGCTGCTTTAAAAGCTTTCCTTTTTGGAGTGTTTCTGTGAGAATTTGCCCCCATTCATCTGGTAGAGTATTTGTGAGGTCAGGAACTGGTGTTGGAGAAGGCCTGGCTCGCAATCTCCATTCCAGTTCATCCCAAAGGTGTTTGGTGGGGTTAGGGTCAGGGCTCTGCTATTTCATCTCCTCTGGCTAATGGCTGTTTCTCTCTTATCAAGGTGTGTATCCTCTGTTCAAGCGCTCTGCTGTAAACCTTAGTGGTGCTGCTGTCAGAATCCATATCACTGTGACGACAGACTCTGTACCACATGAGCCTCAAGCCATTGAGGAGCTCAACAGTTCAGGAGAAGAGGAGGAGGAGGAGGAAGAAGGCCTCCCCACCACAGTGCTGTCTAGACAATCTCAGTCCCTCAGCAAACAGCTCATCAAATCAGCCGTGAGCTCTGATTCTCCACCATCCACTGAACTCATCAATGAGGACACCTTCGTGGCCAACATTACTGTGGACAGAGCCATGCATCTGAGTCTGAAAGGTAGAATAACCACAGTGATGTTTCATTCTCATTTGTAAGTACCTTGACTTTATGACATTTAAATGCTGTTGTCATCCTCAGGTTGTCCTCTTGCTGAGCGGGGTGGAGGGTTGCCTAATTGCTGTGTTTCCTATGCCACCACCGATGCCCCGGGCACAGTGACCACAGAACTGATCAAAGACAGTGACTGCCCTGTGTGGGACCATCAGCAAGAATGCCGGTAAACCCATTTAAACCCATGCAATTCTCATGGACATTTTCACAAACTGTGAAACATCGTAAATCTAAAAATGATATATACTGTATATGAAAAGGGTCCATGGTAAACACATGGCTGTTTGTTGTTTTCAGACTGTCGAAGGAGCTACTTTTGGATCCCCAGCAGTCCTTGGTTTTTAAAGTTTGGCATAAAGGAGGTAATGACACATAGCAATCATCCACAACACGCTAGCATAGTGGCGGCAACTTTAACACAGGCAGGCACCTCTCATATTTTCAACAGAAAATGTTTTACAATGTATTTTCCTTTGCAGAGGTCGAGCGGGTGATTGGATTCGTGTCTGTGGACCTGTCACCACTTCTGTCTGGATTTCAGTCTGTTTGTGGCTGGTATAACATCACTGATTTCAGCGGGCAGTGTCAGGGACAGCTAAAGGTGTCTGTGTCTCCTCTCAGGGCAGTACATGACCTCCGGTCACAGAGACAGACGGCCCACGAGACTGTTGCTCCAGACTCGAGTGTAAGCCATTAATGGATTTTGTTTTCTTGCTGATTTGGTGCTCAGGTATGGTGTTATTTTTTAGTCAAAAGTCATGAGCGTGTAAGACATGCTCACGAGCACATTATGTTATTTCACACGCGCAAAAATGAACCTTCAGCTGGCATGATAAAAGTACTCGCGCACAAATTCAACAACCGAGAGGTGTACAAGTAGCTGCGAGCGAGCGCCTGGCATACTCTCATAGGTTAACTCTGCTTGTACAGTGGAATCCTGCTTGCGCGCAGCGGGCTTCTGCTCGCGGAGTGCTGTTTTGCTTGCGCAGTGGATTTCTGCTCGCTCAGCTGATTTCTGCTCGCTCGAGTCTACATGACTTTTGACAATTTGGGGGCGGAAACCAAGGAGGGCACTGACCCTCTTATGATTGGTCACTTTCATCATGGAAAATCTTGGGAAATCCTAACCCCGCCCACCTTCTGACGCAGCGCGCGTCACTCAGCTGCTCTGCTACTCCGGCTATCTCTGTGTATATTTTAGACAACGAAATATGTGATAAAACACCATACTAACTCTTTTCGTTTTCATTTAAAGAAAAATTAAACATGATAGCCACACAAATGTGGTTCAGGCAACGCGTATTGATTATATTCACTGCACATTGCCTATTTATAAAAAAATATATATATATATAAAACACAAACCTGCCTCTTTTCGTTTTAAATATAATATAAAAACATTAAACATTTTAATATGGTCCAGGCAATATGTGCATTTGTACTAAACAACAGATTTTGCAGTAAACAACATTACATTTTTTAAAATTTTTACATACAATTATTACAATTTAAAATGACAAAACTCAACCCAGTCTCTTTTTGTTAAATTTCAGTTTTTATCAATATATTAGCCATTATAAAAGTATAAGTAAAAGGTATAAGAAGCTATACAAATAAAGCTATACATATAAGCTATTTAACTTTACCGTTGTATGGTTAGACTAGAGCGCTGACTTTGTATGTTTGACTGAATTGTTTGCTTTATTTGTATAGCTTCTTATACCTTTTACTTATCCACCTTATTCTGCTCTAAACAATGACTGCCATAACGACGACTCCGGTTGCCTACTTTCGGTTCGTAGCGCTTGACCTGTACTAGCAGCTAGAGAATGAGTTCAAGCTCCTCATGTGCAGTTGTTGGTTGTTTTAACAATTCAAAGAAGATTTCAAACTTTTTAGAAACTGAGTGTTTCGAGCATAAGATAAGAAGGAGATAATGCCCATGTCCGGTTCCGTATCAGATACATTCAATAAAGTAAACGTTTAGAGTGGTTAACGTTAAAACTGAAGCATAAGAAAAAAAGTCGGAAAACTTTGCCCATTAATTAGATGTGCAAGGCAAGCAGGCAAGTTTTCGGGTTGTTATGGACAAGTAAAAATTACATTATTGTATATTATATGAAATACAATTATAATAAAATTCTAAGTTATGAGTATGACTACTGTATACTGTAGGCTACTGTTTTTATTTTTAAAAGGATGTGATGTTGTTGTGAGATTGTCTTTTGTCCATGTTAACATGACAGATGTGAAAAACATTTTGGCTCGTTTGACTCAGCTCACTGAAAAGAGCCGGTTCTTTTGACTCACGGCTCTTTAGAAAATAAATTCTTATCTCCTTCTTATCTTATGCTCGAAACACTCAGTTTCTACATGAGGAGCTTCAGCTTGAACTCATTCTCTCGCTGCTAGTACAGGTCAAGCTACGAACCGGAAGTAGGCAACCGGAGTCGTCGTCATGGCAGCGCGCATTGTTTAGACTGAGCAGAAAAAGGTGGATACTTTTATAATGGCTAATATTGATAAAAACTGAAATTTAACAAAAAGAGACTGGGTTGAGTTTTGTCATTTTAAATTGTAATAATTGTATGTAAAAATTTTAAAAACTGTAATGTTGTTTACTGCAAAATCTGTTGTTTAGTACAAATGCACATATTGCCTGGACCATATTAAAATGTTTAATGTTTTTATATTATATTTAAAACGAAAAGAGGCAGGTTTGTGTTTTATATTTTGTTTTGTTTTTATAAATAGGCAATGTGCAGTGAATATAATCAATACGCGTTGCCTGAACCACATTTGTGTGGCTATCATGTTTAAGATTTCTTTAAATGAAAACGAAAAGAGTTAGTATGGTGTTTTATTACATATTTCGTTGTCTAAAATATACACAGAGATAGCCGGAGTAGCAGAGCAGCTGAGTGACGCGCGCTGCGTCAGAAGGTGGGCGGGGTTAGGATTTCCCAAGATTTTCCATGATGAAAGTGACCAATCATAAGAGGGTCAGTGCCCTCCTTGGTTTCCGCCCCCAAAATGTCAAAAGTCATGTAGACTCGAGCGAGCAGAAATCAGCTGAGCGAGCAGAAATCCACTGCGCGAGCAAAACAGCACTCCGCGAGCAGAAGCCCGCTGCGCGCGAGCAGGATTCCACTGTACAAGCAGAGTTAACCTATGAGAGTATGCCAGGCGCTCGCTCGCAGCTACTTGTACACCTCTCGGTTGTTGAATTTGTGCGCGAGTACTTTTATCATGCCAGCTGAAGGTTCATTTTTGCGCGTGTGAAATGACATAATGTGCTCGTGAGCATGTCTTACACGCTCATGACTTTTGACTAAAAAATAACGCCATACTCAGGAAACAGTTGTTGTTATTATCAATGTTGAAAACAGTTTTGTGCTACTTAATACCTTTGTGGAAACTGTGACACTCTACCATTCAAAAGTTTGGGTTAAGTGAGTTTTAAAAAAGAAAGAAATGAATACTTTTAGTCAGCAAGGATGCATTAAAATGATTACAAATGACAGTAAGACATTTATAATGTTACAAAAGATTTCCATTTCAAATAAATGCTGTTTTTTTTAACGTTCTGTTCATCAGAGAATCCTGAAAAATGTATTGCAGTTTCCACAAATAGATTAAGCAGCCAAAACCTTTTTCAACGTTTATGAAAATAGGAACCTTTATTAATAATTGATAATAACGGAGCAGCAAATCAGCATATTAGAATGATTTCTGAAGGATCATGTGACACTGAAGACTGGAGTAATGATGCTGAAAATTCAGCTTTTTATTCCCATCACAGGAATACATTACATATTAAAATATATTACAAAGATGTTTCATTGTTTTTACTGTTTCAAATAAATTCAGCCCTGGTGAGCATAAAAAACTTCTTTCAAAAACATAAGAAAATCTTAATTATTCCAGACTTTTGACCGGTAGTGTATAAAAATAAATAACCTGTTTTTTCCAGCTGAAAATGTTAATACTGTTGTTACACATGATGATTATGTCTTTTGCAGGCTCTCATTAGTGCACTTCCACTCTGCTATCAAACAACAGCTACGTACCACAGCTTCCCCAGCCACATTAGTCGATTCTCAGAACAGAGGATCAACACGCCTCCTGATCAGTTTGAAAGACTGCTCTCTGACAGGTATTTATTTTGGGAAAATGGTATAGAATCTGCCTTATCAGATTTACTATCTGAAATAATACTTATGGGGATGTTTTGTTCAGATCCAGTGTGACAGATCGCCACGACGAGCACATGGACAACATAAGAATGTTCCATCAGACTCTGCATGAGGGTGAGAAAGCATCTCGCTCATTCTTGGCTGGAGATCCCCACCCATCCAGTTCAACACTCTTCTCTGCCCTCAGGTAGCCCTCACACTGTCCTCCGCTTCCTGGCTGAAAGGTCAAGATGTCACATCAGATAATTATCAGTCCATATGAAGTACAAATATCCGTTCACATGTTCATCACATGTATTCCGAATAACATTCAAAGACTGGCATTTAATGTCAGTGAAACCATATCATAAGTAATAGTAAAGACATGTACAGTGTTACAAATTATTTCTATTTTAAAACGTTGTTCTTTTGAACTTTCTTTCATCAAATAATCCTGAAAACAGTTTAAAAAATAGCTGCACAACTGTTTTCAACATTAATAATAGTAAGAAATGTTTCTAAATCAGCAAATTAGAATGATTTCTAAAGGATCATGTGACACTGAAGACTGGAGTAATGATGCTGAAAATTCAGCTTTGCATCACTGGAATAAATTACACTTTAAATATTTTAACAAAAATATATTAACAGTACTTTTAAATTGTAATAATATTTCACAATAACAGTTTTTACTGTATCAAATAAATGCAGCATTGGTGAGCATAAGACATTTAAAAATCTTATGGACCCAAACCTTTTGAACAGTAGTGTATTTTTCATTCCAGCTGTCAATAATACTATATATCACGATCAGATGTTTCAGGTTTTTATGTGGACTGCCAATTCATTCAAATTCATCTGTCATTTTGATTACTAATGAAATTTGTGTTGCGTTTTAAGGAAAAACCTCAGCGAGTTGGATGATATTCAGAGATATTTCAGCCGGAAGTTGTCCACTCCAACATTCCCAAAGCTAAGTGAGCTGAGAGGAACCTCCGGGCTGGAAGAGCACAGGGACTCAGAGACGGACAGCACACAACTCCTACTGAAGTCCAGTCAGCTGGTGGGAGAGGTCAATAACATCATTAAAGGTGAGTTGTTCTCTGTTTGTGTGATTCCTGTTTATTTAGGGGCATTTTTTAATTCAGTGTTTATTTTAAATCAGGCTTAAGTGAACACCAGACGGAAGAAGCACCGACTACCCTTAAAAGATCCACCACTCCTGATGCGGTTGATGAGCATGTAACCTATGGGGTTGATCAGCTGATATTATCGGAGTCTGACAGCTGTGAGACAGAGCCACGCTTTCATAAAGACTCAGACATGATGTTGGAGGATGAAGATGAAGTCTCGCCCATTAGCTTTCCTGCTCATGCAGAGATCAGACAGTCACCGGCTGCTCCTGAAGATGAAAAGCTCCATCACAGCTCCAGCGATCACTCATCTGATGAAGATGAGTGTAAAGAAGAGGATAAAGACGAGGATGAGCATGAAGAATTTGAGGAAACTTTAATAGAGCCCAGAACACTCAATGAGGTCACTTCAGTCACAGACAGAACCAGTCCCTGGACCAGCCTACTGTCTGACCCAGATATGGGATCTCTGGAGAGTCTGGAGTCACTGCAGCATCACGCTCATGACGACACCGTCCAGACTCGAGGAGAGGAAGGAAACAGCAGAGAACTTGTTCCAGACGTTAACCCGCAGTCACTGATTGCAGAATCTCAAGGTATTGTTTCTGACTGTGATATCTGTGAAGGATCTGAAACTTATCTGGATACATTTAGGAGTGAAAGCGCTATTGCCACAGATCATTGGGAACAGCAGCCTTCTCCAGATGAAGACGGTGCTCTTACTAGCATTAGTGAGGTTGAAGATTATGACCTAAGTAACAGTGGGCCTGAAGAAAGGGATGAGAAACCGAACTCGCCTCCCTCTACAGAGTCTGGTTCAGAAACGGAGAATAAAAGTGTTGAGAGGAGAACAAAACCGTATCCTTCCAAGCTTGATATGACTCAAAACAGCATTTTAAAGATATGAAAGTTCTTTTGACAGCATATGTGGCATGCTGTTGATTACTTCAGATTGCCTCAGTTTGTAAAAAAACAAACACTCGCTTTGACACTTGCCCCATTTACTTCCATTATAAGTGAATTTACAATTGAAGTCTATGGGCAGTGTTCAAAAAAAGCTGACATAGACAGGGAATATCCTTCAAACTGCTGTTTTTATTATACGATATCTTTGTTATTTTTGGCTAAACCCCTCCTTGCAGTTCTGAATCTGTAGAGATTCCAAATTTCTTCTTGTCGGCGCACCATCTGGAGGCGTCCATGAGGGCTTTGAGGATGGCACCTGTCTTTCCATCAGCAACAACTCAATCTGTGAGTACTCTCCCATTTTTAGAAGTTTCACAAAAGCTACTGCTACTGTTTGGTAAAAGACTATATATTATAGATAAAACAACACTTTTTCAGATTTAATTAATGCACTAAAGATCCTTTAGTTCATGCATTTGGTTGTTTTTGTTGTGATTTTATTTTTTTTATTCATCATTGTTTTCTGTAATGAATCTGCCAGAGAATATAAGTGTGAAGATTAGTCCCAGGACAGTGTTATTTTAGTTTTTTTTTATTTCCGGTTTATAAGTTAGTGCTTCAACTTAAACTTATTTCAGGTCAATGCAACATTTCTAGGTTTCATTTATTATTATTTTTTTAACTATTTATTTTATTTCAATTAACAGAAATGTGTTTAATAGTTAATGATTAATGTTTAGTTAATGATAATAATCCTGTGACCCGTCCCAGGATGTTTCGTATATTTTATTTTATATATTTTTTGTTAGTTAGTCTGTCCGTTCGCCCATTCATCTGATCTGTTGTTCATATACAGTACATTCCATTTATGCCTATTCAAAAACTTTTTGGGGACATCCTAGGCATCAGTCAGTAGACATGAGTGAATACATTTTCAAATGTGGTCCATAATGACTAACTTTTATATGTGAATACAATCTCCAAAATTTTGGTATGCTTTCTTATTTGTAAAATTGTTTAGTTGAATTTTTTTGTTTTTAAAGCTGTCATGATTTGATTATTGAAAATTCTTTCTTTTAGGAGACTTTAAATCCTGTAAATCTATATCGAAGAATGCCTCGATCAAGACACAGCATCCCTCCATCACAGAGGAGTGAAGAGACCAAAAGAATTGCAAAAATATTTGCTTCAAATTTTACAGAAGGAAGTTAGTACAATCTTCTGATTTATGTGTGCTTGTTTTTAATTTAAATTTTTTTATTTGCATGTAAAGTATGTGAATTTTTGATGATGCTTATTTATTTCTTACGTAATGCAATATGGCTTTCTAACAGGAATTTTGGATAATGTAAGCATTAAAAAAGTTGTTTATTTACAGTAATAAACTATTTTTGTAATAAATAATTTTGTATTTCCATATACGGGTGATTGTTTTTAAAGGTCCCGTTCTCACTGTTCAGTTTTACATTGTCAGTTGTCTGTGGCAGGTAAAGGCTGTCAGACTGAGCTGTTCAAAGGCTTTAGGCATTTAGCTGACAGATGAGAAAATTGCCCAATTTGAGCTGCTGCAGACAATAGCACGTACTGACAGTGATGTAACCAAAGTATTATCCAGAGACAAAAGAAGCCAACAGTCAGACAAAAGCCTCTCTTTAACCTCTCAGCCTGTTTAATGAGCTCTAATTAGAGAGATGAGTCTGATCAAGGAACTGGATCTCATGCTGACCTTCTTTTAAACCAGATGAATCAATTGACAGACTCGAAGCCATAGAGAATGGCAGCAAATTAGGCTAAATATAATAGATGAATACTATTAACCATACCAGTTATTAACAATTTTACTACCTAGTGTGGAACCTGAATTAATAAATACTTATTAAAAATTACCAGTTGTTTATTTAAACTGTAAAAGTAGGCTTTGATTATAGAAATTCAATATTTACTTAATATTGTTAATGGTGGTATTTGTTTTTTTGACTAATATGTAAAAATGTAGATTTAGAGACTAGGCCAGTCATTGACTGATATACATTAAATTATGACCAATGAGACACATTTCTGAAATGAAACGAACATTAATTTTACTCCAAATTCACAAAACTATAGTGTTTTTTATAGAGTTCCCAGATCACTACAGCTTTACTAGGGCTTCTGGTGAATGTTAGGTTGAATCTTGTCAAGTGGCTGTAAAGCAGCATGTCTTTGTGGCCATCGGCGAGTCTCGGTGCACTTACAAAAACCTTGTTTATGGCCCGAGTCATTTTTGGATATCAAAGTCGAGCATATACCGATACAGCCGTGATGCTTTAGAGGAGGAAGATATGATATCGGAGATAAATGCGGATACTGGAAACCAGGCAGTAAGAGAACCGGATAGATGCCACTGAAAACATTGATCATGGTCGGTGAGTCCATGAAGTCTGGATGATGCCCGAGATCTTGATTGTATATTTGTGCTTGTAGGATGAGGTTCTGGATCTTCTCAGCTTGAATAAAATGTCGATGGCATAACGTCTGAGAGTTTTGAAGTGATTCCACAAAATCTGTCAGCAGAAGTTTTCCTTCTGTGAATTGTAGCCAGAGATTCTGAAGAGTGGAAGACAGAAATCTCAATCAAGCTTTGAAATGATAGATGAATGATGAAAAGTGTTTTAAATCTGCATTTCATGAATCATATCTCAGATGTACCTCAGATTGACTCAAGGAATGATTGGTCTTCTCCTTAAGAAGCTTATGAATCGCTCTAAGGCTGAGTTTCTGTTGTAAAGTTTCTGCATGTGGCACAAAAGAAGCATTACATCAGTTATACAGTTGAAAAAAAAAACGTCATATTACAAGCATAATCTCATCACACAGAAAACCTACCCAGCTTTCTCTGTTTGCGTCGCATTGAAGACACCATTTGACCAAGAATCTGGTACTTTTCAGCTAAGAGAATTTTAGAATTGTACAGATGCGGCTGATTCGCTAAATTCTGCTCTGCGAGCCAACAGTTGGATGCCATCAAGATCACTTTAGACCTCTGAAGATGCTGTAACTGCAGGCAAGTCCTTCAGATCAAGCAAGTCATGTACAATGTACAATTTTTTTTTTTTTTACTTTTTAAAATCTTTTTGGAGTGCTTTATTTATTAAATAAATACCTTTTTATATATATATATATATATATCATATAAATAAATTACTATATTATATTATTATTATTTTATGATAAAATCAACCCCAAAAAATATAAAACAGATTCAGCATTCTTGACTGTGTACTTGTTTGGTACCTTTGAATTGATCCTGACAGTTTCTCGCATCCTTTCCTCGTCTTCCAGGAGCTCCAGAAGCTGAGCCGTGTTCAAACACTTGAGATAGTCCAAATTCAGCATTGAATCCCCTTCATGAGGCATTGCAGCCCATTTATAAAGATACTGCCTCACACCCAGGACTTGAGCCACTGATGCTCTGAGGTCATGGTGCATTTGTGCATCTTGTAACATGATCACAAGCTCTGGAGTGGTTGGTTACTAGGGATTTCTGAGCTTACACTGGAGCAACATATACCAGCACAGTACTACACATTCTCTTACACACTTTAGAAATGTAGATGAGGCCATGCACAAAAACATAAATCAAGACCTCTGTGGGCCTTCAGCACCTTGGACAGCTCTAGAATATTTCAAATAACCTTAGAAGAAATTTAGAAAATATTACTTGTATTATTTGTCTTTGACTGTTTAGATGCGAGTTATTCTATGAAATGTGTAAATAATCACCCACACCCACATTTACTTTATGATTGATAGATTAGATATAGATTTTTTTTTTTATCATTATTTACTCATTTCATAGAATGAAACATAGATGACTCATATCTAAACAGTAGAGTATTTATTTAAGCGTTTCCAAATTCCCTTTGTTATACTAGCAAATGTGCACATTTGATTGGAAAAAATATAAAACATAGGACATAAAACTAGTATATTTATTATCTTGAAATGGATTATTAAAAGACTAGTCAGCTCTGTTTCCATTTTATTTTCCCCTAATTTATATAAACAAAACTCATAATGACGTCATCATCCTTTCAAGAAGTAAACGCTGCAAGAATAAAGTGTTTCCTCTTTGTTGCATTTTATAATTAATTTTGTACTTTTTTATTGTCACCCTGTTACAGTGATTTTAAACAATCTAAATAGTTATTTTAAAACCCTCTTCCTAATAAGACTGTAATAATGTAATAATGGCCAAATCAATTCTAAAACTGTCAGCATGGTTATTGTCAACCCTGTTACTTTGCATTTAGTTATATTCAAACATATTACTTTTCATTAATTTAGCTTAAAATTGAAATATTACCTTTTTGAAATGGAAAAGACCCCCAATTGATCGAATGACACTTCTGATATTATATTCCAAACAAGGGGAAAAGTATTAAAGGTCCCGTTGCATGCGATTCCATGTTTCAAAGTTTAGTTAGTGTGTAATGTTGTTGTTAGAGTATAAATAATATCTGTAAAATTATAAAGCTCAAAGTTCAATGCCAAGCGAGATATTTTATTTAACAGAAGTTGACTACAAAAAACGGCTCGATTGGACTACACCCCTCTACTTCCTTCATTAGTGACATCACCAGAACCGTGTTTAGACTAACCTCCGCCCACAGGAACACAGGCGTATTGATGGCGAAATGTCAACAGACGATTGATGTTTATCTATAATCGGATACCGCAAAAGTTTAATTCGAAGTTGTTAGTTTGCTCTGTCCATTTCACCACGGACTGTTTTTCTAACCTGGGATAATATCAAGCAGGCTTCTCTCAGCGTTTCATACTGACGAAGGGGGCAATTTCAACTATATTCCAGCAAGCGGTAAGTAGTGATTTAATATGGAAGTAGCGATCAACTTAACATCGTTTCTCTTAGTAGGATGAAAATAATCTTACTTAAACTGTGATTAACATACAGAAAGCGATCAAAGAACAATCCCTTTCCAATCGTCCAAGCTGTCAATCAATCACACAGCGCGAGTTTATCTGGACACTTGCCAAAACTCGTTATGAAATAAATGACGCTGTTACACTGCACAACGAAGCTCTTACTGTATTTATATGCCTCATGTTTGCATTGGTGAAATCATTAGTGAGTGCAGAAACTGCGTTGCAATGATAAGATCTTTTTTCACGCGATCAACAGGCTGTCATCTGCTCAACGCTCACTGCAATTTTTTATGTGATTGAAATAGATCTAAATACTTAAAAAACTTCTCACGATTCGTTAATCCCGATAGTTGTAATAGTAAAAACGTATAATAGCTGTAATAGTAAAAGTTTTCCAGATAGTTCCACATGTAATGCCCATAGACTGTAAAAAAATATGGACGTAGTGTCCGTGACGTCACCCGTAGGTTTCTGAAGAGCATTTTTGAAGCCTAAAGTGGGCGGAGCCGGCCGTCGCCATCTTGGCCTTGCATCACTCCCGGATAACAGAAAATAGACAAACAGGCCGTGAGTGGAGCTGAGGAGCCTGGCTATCTGAAATCACCTAGCTCGACGTGATCGAGTTAGCTGATGATGTAAAGCCAATTAAACGTTCCTATTTTTGCCCTTCGAAATATTATAATAGTTAAAAGACACGGCTACAAGTGAGACTGTGTATTACTTCGAGAGTGTTTGTGTATGACAGTGATTTATGTGCATACTTGTCCGTCACTCTTTCATGGTCCGTCAGCGCGGCATCGCTCAAGTTCGTAGAGAGCTTATTCAGTCCATTTTAAATTCTGATGTTGGCCGTCTCTCAAATGGGTTATGGTTTAACCGTTAAACCATAGATATATTGCCTTTGAAGTGTAAGTAAATGCGCTAGAAAATCCGCGCTCATTCATGTGCATTTATTGCACGGACGGAGAAAGCGCCGACGCCTGCATGATTTCATCTGACGATAACTTACATGAGCATATTATAATCCATCTGTTCCATGGGAGCAGAACGAACGAGCATTTATTGACGTTTTAAATTTGAAAACCCCAAAAAGCAACGAAATTGTCAGACATCCATTAGTGCATGTTCACAGAGGAAAACAACTGAAATACAGCGCTGGTTGTTCTCTCGAACGATAACGACGGAATCCAAAGACGTGGGCTTTGTAACGTTACCCAAGTATTAAATTGTATGAAATAATAATCCCGAAAAAAAGCACAAACACTGCAGAGATGGCAAGTTCAGCAGCTAACATTGCTGAGGTGAAGTGACGGCTAGTAACAGCAGACAAACGGCTAGCACTGACAGCGGCAATCCATCTGTCACTCAAGTGGCTTGGCCACACCCTTAAATTTAAATATTAATCAACTAAACGGACGAGTTATAAAATAATTCACCCCCCTCACAGTTGTTATGAAGGGCAAAATTAGCTGTATAGACCAAATCCACATACAGACACCAGGCTTTAAACAGGTTTTTTTCTGGCTTTAATTTGGCATTTTAACATGGGGGAGATACAGATTTGACTCACTTCTGACAACAGCCTCAAGCGGCCAGTCAGCGAATTGCAGTTTAACTCACTTCCGTGTTGGTTTCAAGAGAGAGACGGGGAGGTTGCCGCTTGGTAATGCCAGATATTTCATATGCAAGCATGTCAGCCAATCACAGCAGTGGGCGTTTACACTGAAGTCTCACAGCAGACACGCCCCTTCAAACAGAGTGTTCAAACCAGGGAATGAAATCAGGCTAGGAAATATGCCTTTTATTTCTAAATTATAACAATTTTTGATCTAAAAAACATACTAACATTATAAGGGCACCCCTGGAAACATGATAAAATAATAAAAATAATCCATGGAATGGGACCTTTAAGGATATGACAAATGCCTTCTAAAACTCGCAGAACAGACAATGCTCTGATTATGAAGAGCTTGAAATGCTGTATAAATGTGTCTTTGTTTTGGATTAAATACAAACTTGCTGTCCAGTAGCATGTCCTTTTTAGAGGTTATGCAACACGATCTTCGTTCCCACCTGATAAACTGCCTGATAAATCTTATTATCCTGTTATACTTTGACTTCAAGAGATTCAAGCACTTAGCCACTTAGCCATGCCACAGGAATAGCTTGTCATACTTGGGGTGTTCACACCATAGGTTCTTACCCAGGCATTACCACACATGCCCTCCATGACGTAGCTCAGCTCACCTCATTGATGTTGTTCATGTCCTTTCACTGACTGCAGCCAGTTACCGTAAACAGTCTTTTGGAACAGATATAGCCACAGTAGACTAAATGTGTCCATGCTAGCTAATCCTCTTTGATTCCGTGATCCCGTGATCCCAAACAGTCTGGAGTCGTCCGGGCTTCAGAGACTCAAAGGTGTTTTCTGCCTGATGAGCGGAAGAGCATGCAACACTATGGCTGGCGATACGAATTCTTGTTGCTCTATGTAAGTAATTACAACCCCTATACATACTGTAAGAAAAACTAGAAACCTGTACAAATTCAAAAACATTTCATACATGTCAAATGCTTTGTAGTTGCATAAACGTGTGTTGTATACAAGATAATACAATTGTTTAAATTTGTTGATTATTTCTGAACCAATGTGATGTATGAGGTTAGACTGATTTGTTTAGAATGTTTTATATGTTTTTTTTGTTTTTAGGATTTTATTAAGGTGAATATCAGTGTTGTTTTAGTATAACTGAGATCTTATTATAGTTAATATTTTGAATTAGATTTTGTGTTTTCATTTTTAATGATTTTTCTGTTTTTGTCTATAGTTTAGTCTTCATTATGTTAATACTTAAACTTAAACTAAATGAAAATAAATGTTGCTTTGGCAACTAGCTGAAATAAAATAAGTTTTTATTTTTTTCAAGTAATACATAATACAAAAAAATAATTTTATGGTTTTAGTTTTAGTTGACCATAACCATGTCCATGAATCAGACAGGACCACAAATTTGAATATTGTTTTGGACCATTTTAGCTTACATGTTTGTGCCTCCCCATTAATGAAGCCATTATTCAGACTATTTTACAATATATTTTCTCTGTTTATGCATGTTTATAGAAGAAAAACAGTGAGTTATTCTCTTTAGCGGTGTTCCATTTTTCTGTGCTTTATTGATAGCATAGCAGTACAGAAACGCATATTTAAGGGGGCTATATGCAATCATTTTCATGCATCAATCTTTTATTATTGCCAATTTGTGAAGTTGTGAGCTTATAACGAAACTTAAAAAAAGGAGACCTTCCCCGACTTCCTAGGTTGTCTATGAAAGCCTGTAGACAGATTTTTATGTGAAGGACTCGGGACGTTTTTGCCGGGAAAATTAAAAGGATGCGAAATATGCGCGCTCCCGTCCCGAGAGCATCACTTCCGTTCAATGGCACGAAATGAATATTTACAATGTCCAGGAAAATGCAGATAGAGCAATTCTGTAGGCTACTCTAATGTCAAGTTGTCATGCAAAGAAAATTGAATAATTCAAACTACAGTAATTCACACAGTCTAGTCTCAAATATACATTATAATAAAACTATCATAACAGCGTAGGCTAATTTTAATCTCCTCATCTGTCGACATATGTCTGTGAATTGCAGAGCTGGTGAAAACATATTCACATCATCGCTACGATCAGATGCTTTGTTTGCTTACCGTTTTTATTGTGTGTTCATTTTGTTTTTGAGAGGAAAGCAGATATTTACATATTCATAAACGTCCCTCTCAGTAGCGTCTAGATGATCGTTAACATTCATACGATCAAGGTTCATAAACTTTCAGGTTATGTCGCTGCAAAGGTATTTCCAACTTCTTTTTACTTCCAAAAAAAATAACTTAAAAATAACGCAGTGCGTACATCGGGCCTTAGAGCTATATTAAGCCTTCGTTATGTGTGCACGAGTGCGAACACGAGCAGTAAGTTGCTGGCTGCAGTTCACTTAACAGCCACCGGTAGCTATTGCTAATAACAATTCACTGATTCTTGGGAATTTGGATAAAACATGTCCCACGAAGAAAAGTGCTAATTCTGTTGGAAATTAATAACATTTTCATGAATAAAAAGAATCAAGGTTATAATCAGGGGGTCCTTTGCACATATGTAAGGTTATTTTATAGGTTTATTTTTAATTTGTATTAATTTAATGATTATATGCTGGCCCATTGCCTACAAAATCAGTTGTCCTCGGATAGGAGATAATCATTTCAACTTGATTAAAAAAACAAAATGTAATAATTAAATTGAAAAATATCTTTACCACATGAAAGAGTACATAGTAAATATTGTTCAAACCTCACTGTTTGTAGTTTTTAATACATATTAAAATTATTTTGTGGTTGCTCAAAATGTGTCCCACATATTCGTCACCACCGTCAGATATTTATAAAAAGCAATAAAATCAGGCAACTACAAGGTCAACTTAATTCCTGGGGACCCCATTTTCAAACCTTCAACTGTTCTGCATGCTTCAAGATCACTCAAGCTCCTGTAAGTTTGCTAATTTCTCTTAGACTTGTTCATATTTTTGGACACTGCTACTGTCACAACCATAACATGTCAACACCGTCTCTTTTGTATAAAAAAACATTAGATTAGATTATGACATAAATGTATACTTTTTAAGAAGAGGTCTGAAGTAGATAGCAACAGAGGGAAAAAAAGATGGCTAATGTGAACAACTCATGCATATCATGTGAAAGAGTATATTTTGTCACCACCGTCATACGTCACCACCATCAGGTTTTCTGTCTGACGGTGGTGACGTACAGTCTGACGGTGGTGACAAAAACCTCCAAATGGTCCTCAACGAAGGCTAGAATATAATTGTTGATCACAATAAATACCAATATGGCCTGTAATGTTTCATTAACCTGTTTTATATTTGTATTTATGTAATTCTCCCTATATTTCTTCCATACAGGCCTACACCGCATGCTACTATTAAGCAATATAGCACGAATGAGAGTGAGGATGTTCGTGGATATCCATGAACATCCTCACGAACACGAGTTTCTCTAAAACGCCTTGGGAGATTGCTTATGGTAGAGAAATGAACATTAAATTCACGGGAAACAGCTCTGCTGGACATTCCTGCAGTCAGCATGCCAATTGCAGGCTCCCTCAAAACTTGTGACATCTGTTGGAATGTGCTGTGTGATGAAACTGCATTTTAGAATGGCCTTTTATTGTGGCCAGCCTAAGGCACACCTGTGCAATAATAATGCTGTCTAATCAGCATCATGATATGCCACACCTGTGAGGTAGATGGATTATCTCGGCAAAGGAGAAGTGCTCACTAACACAGATTTAGACAGATTTGTGAACAATATTTGAGAGAAATAGGCTTTTTGTGTACATAGAAAAAGTCTGAGATCTTTGAGTTCAGCTCATGAAAAATGGGGGCAAAAACAAAAGTGTTGCGTTTATAATTTTGTTCAGTGTAATTAGACCGGACCTAACTGCGGTATAACCATTGGTAACCTTCCCTCTCTCTCAATTCACTATTATGCCATGTTCATTTGGCTTACGTCATTTGGGATGCACATAGTGCACCTACTACCTACCTATATAGCACATACAATATCCCTTGTAGGCTATGCATCTCCCATGACTAAAGCCAAATGAAAATGTCATGACAACATTTAACCAAATCTAACATTCACTGTAATCCCACTGTAAAAAAAACTCACTTGAGGCACCCTCCTCCCCCTTTCTACCACTGCTCATGTGCATATGTTATTATCGTAGCCGGCCGAGGTGGGTAATACATCATACACAGTATCATATGGCATGTGTTTATGTCGAATTGCTGTAAAACAATGTTTTCTCGCTTCTCGTTCTCGCTTCTCACAAGACTTCCAATTTCTATCTTGCCGGGACTAAATGTTTATCACAGTGCTCAGGATTGTTATTTTTTGGACCAAATAGTTAAATAAAGTTGTTAAGCAAGAAGCCATTGACTTGAGTTGTATAAATTTTGGAATTGTATGTTGTAATGAGGCCACTGTCACCACCGTCAGATTAGTGTCACCACCCTCAGTTCTAAAGTCACCACCGTCAGAGGGAGTTTTATTTGTTTTAAATGAATATGCTTACAATATGTTTCTTCAGTGCTGTTGAGTTATTAAAGTAATGGTATCTTTTAATACAAAAAATATGTTTGTTAAATAAAAAAACATCACTTTTTCTATTTAGGCTTAAAGTAAACGTTGTATGATGTTAGATCTTTTAAAGGAGTACACGTGAAACAGTATAAAACATGAAAAAAAGTGAATATTTAACACTTAACAGCAAATATGTGTACTAAGAATGCCAGATAATGATTTAAAAACTCTAAATACATATTAGACCAAATAAATAAAAAATTATTTGCTTTTTATTGTGTCTGACGGTGTTGACAAAAACAAAGTAATAACTGGAAAAACGCCTATTTTATGAAAAAAATACAAAATGAGGAGGTTGCACCGATATATTGCTGAACAGCCAAGACCTTGGTCAATAATAATATATCTTCAGATTTTGTAATTTTACTAACTTTTTATTTTCAAAATTAAAACCTGTTTTAGCCAAATTCCCAAGAATCAGTGAATTGGGTTTCTGAATTCTACAAACAGTACAGCCCCTTTAACCCTGAGATGTGGCTCAAAATGTTTAACAACACAAGCTGTTGTTTAAAGAGAACAGTGCATCACTTAAATGTGTTTGGGCTTGTGAAATGGTAGTGAGTGTGCTTGTTATTGCTGAACTCAGCTCTCAAACTCAACTCTCATCTCTTTCTGCTGTGACAGTTTGATGTTGTCGTGGACTTTCTGAAGAACACTGGACTCTGCGATGTCCATTGAGATGTGTACTTTATTATAAGCAGCTCAGACTGAGACACGAGAGTCATGAGTGCTGACACAGCTAACAGGGTGGATCTGGACCCTGATTATAATGCTGAACTGTCCGACATGGTAGCAGCCATGAACAGAATGACCCCTCCAAATGGATGCAGGACCACCCCACATCGCCTCAATCTCTCGGATCGCAAGCTGTCACTGCAGGAGCGATCAAGTTCTCTGAATGGCTTCACCCCACGAATAGCCAGAAGACCCACTATTGAATCGAAGCGGGTGTCTATCTCTGATGGCGATGTGAGTTGGGCATGAGATTTTAGACTTTTGCAGTCAGACCATCAATGAGGATGTTCAGCAAAATATGGCATTGGTACTGAAACTCATTAAACAAGGGCTGGCACAATATCAGATTTTCACTACATGATTATTGTGGACAAAATAATTCAGGATATTATCGCAATTTCCACACTGAAAAAAATCAGGTGCAGGATTTACTTTGAAACAAAGTTTACTCTGAAATGACTAGTGCATTTCATACAAAGAAATGGTAATACATTGAATTATACATGAAGTTTTGTAGTAGAAAGACAAGAAATAGTAGGCTATTTTCTTGTAAAACATATGTTATATATGTTTATAACAAATAAAACAATTCACCACTGTGAAAAATCAAGAAGAAAATATATAAACAAACAATGCTTTAACTTTTCATTAATCTTTAACTTTATTTTATTTTATTTTTTTGTGTCTTTTCTTATTTGACCAATGATTAACACACAAAATATGAGTGAAATGAATTTTTTTAAATATCGCAATATTGTGACACCCCTAACAAACATACTTTTCTACCTACAGGACTGTGTCCAGCTAAACCAGTACAAGTTAAAGAGTGAGATAGGAAAGGTTGGTTATTCTACTTAAAATCCTAAATAATTTTAAATATTTATGATTGGTTGGCAAAATCACACATGCATAAATATAAACATAATGTTATCTTTTTAACCTTCCTTTTTTGTTTACACAGGGTTCATATGGGGTGGTCAGATTAGCATATAATGAAGATGATGACCAGTATTATGTAAGCAAAACATGATCATTTGTAACATAGTAATTATTAAAATATGTATTATTTTATATTATAATGACTAAATTCTTACAAATTGCAACAAAATGGCATAATTTATAGTAATATAATATAATAATTTATTGCAGGCTATGAAGCTGGTATCCAAAAAGAGGTTAATAAAGCAGTTTGGATTCCCAGGTAAGCAATACACATTTACATTTTAAACGTGTGACTTTTTCTTCTGAAGTTTTGTCTCAAGTCTGCAGAACATTAATAGTAACTTGTGTTGGTTGTGTAGGGCGACGTCCTTCCAGAGAATCCATTGGATCACAAGAGAATCTTTCAAAGCATTCTGGCCTTTTGGACAAATTATATAAAGAAGTCGCCATTTTGAAGAAACTTGACCATCTTAATGTTGTTAAATTAGTTGAGGTGAGTTAGATCTGTACTTTTTCTTAGAGAATGTTTCACTATACAAGTCAAATAGTAGTTACTTGCTATAAAGTATAACTGTATCTGTCCTGTGATATTTAAATGAAGGTTCTTGATGACCCAGCTGAGGATAACTTGCACATGGGTGAGTAATTCTGCCAGTCAGCGATAAAGAAGACTTTGCTTTTTACTCTTTGATCTGTTTTTCTAATTATTCGTTGTGTCCTTTTCTCAGTCTTTGAGTTGGTACCTAAAGGGTGAGTATTTTTACCTACAGGTCACAGCCACACTCTAATTAAATTTTTCCTTAGTTTGATTTTTCTCTCATAATTTGTTTCACCTGACCCTAGTCCAGTGATGGAGGTCCCTACAGACACTCCGCTAACAGAAGAAATGGCCCATTTCTACTTTAGGGATGTCATCCTAGGAATTGAATACTGTAAGTTTCCCTAGTCTAGGGTATTTTATATAGTCTTGTATTTGCCAAATGGCATCTATAAACTGAGGTTTGGTGCTATCTTTGTTTCATGTTTTATTTCTTAGTGCACTATCAGAAAATCATACATAGAGACATCAAACCCTCAAATCTGTTGCTGGGGGATGATGGGCACATCAAGATAGCAGATTTTGGTGTCAGTAATGAGTTTGAGGGGAATGATGCTCTCCTGTCAAACAGTGCAGGAACACCAGCTTTCATGGCACCCGAAACTCTGACTGATCGGGACCTGAGATTCAGTGGAAAGGTTAGAAGACTTCTAGAATATTGTGGTTTACATGCAGTGAAGACATTGATTTTTTATCATTTACAATCGACTCTCATTGACTTCAGGCTGTGGACGTATGGGCAATGGGAGTGACGCTATTTTGTTTCGTCTTTGGAAAGGTAAGACATTTACCTGTGTATTTATCACAACAATACAATATTATTTTTCAAACATAATAATTCAAAAACAGTATGTTAATATTTTGTTGTGCAGTGTCCTTTTCATGATGAATACATCTTAGGCCTGCATGGAAAGATCAAGACTATGGCAGTGGGGTTCCCAGACAAGTGAGTCGCAAACACTGATAATAAACCATATTACATACATTTACATATTTGGCAGACGCTTTTATCCAAAGCGACTTACATTGCATTCACGCTAAAAAAAATCTTCTTGGGAATCAAACCCAGTTTGGTGTTTTCACACCATGCTCTACTGTTTGAGCAACAGGATAGCTTTTAAGATAACAACCATGATAAGAAAATATGCAGTCAGACAAAACGCATTGTTTTCACCACAGAGTAAAAAAAAGGTAATTGTGACTTTTTTATCTCACAATTCTGACTTTTTTCTCGCATTTCCATGTTTAAATATAAACTTAGAATTGCAAAATGAATTTTATAACGGATTACCTCAAATACCGCTTTCATGCCGGAAACATACTTCCATACTTATTTATTCAGAAATAGTATTTTTATTAACTACAGTCACAGGATAATTGAACTAAAAAAAAAATTATATATATAAAATGGATATTTTGGGTGCTGGATGCTTATTTGTCAATACAGTGTTTCAAGTTTACATGTATCTTCTTTTGGAAGAGTGGCACTTAATGAAAATGCTTAAAAATTGTTTTAATGTAATCCTTAATGTTTTTATTATATTAATATATAGCCAAGATTTTATTCATAATATAGCATAGCCTCTTATTGCTTAGTAGTTATATATAGCTTTTCAATACATTACTATATGTACTCAAAAGTTATCATTTTGTATCTTTACATAAAAAGGTTGCATTTAATCAAAAATACAGTAAAATCAGTAATATTGTGAAATATTATTACAATTCAAAATAACACTTTTCTATTTGAATATATTTTAAAATGTGATTTATTCCAGTGATGCAAAGCTGAATTTTCAGCATCATTACTCCAGTCTTCAGGGTCACATGGGTCAAATTTCAGGAGCCAAGCATTTCTTTGAAATAGAAATGTTCTGTAACAATGTAAAAGTCTTTCTTTTTTTCTTTTTTTTCATGGATAAAAAATCTTACTGATTCCAAACTTTTGAATGGTAGGATAGGTGGTTTGGAGAATAGATGGATATATAGTGGAGATCCATACTTAGACACTCACGGGTTATTGGTAAGGTTAAGTCCCCCTTATTTACTCAGTTCATTTGAAACAGCCCATGTAATTCTTTTTGTATTATTTACACAGGCCTGTGATCAGTGACGGGTTGAAGGAGCTCATTACCAGAATGCTGGACAAAGCCCCAGAAACTAGAATCACATTACCAGAAATAAAGGTAAAATCATAATAAAAGATTGCTGAAGAATTTTAAAATGTACATTTCAGTATTACTCTGTGTAATCTGGTCTCTGTGGGCAGTTGCACCCATGGGTGACGCTGGATGGCACGGATCTCCTGCCCCTGGAGGAGGAGCACTGCACAGTGGTGGAGGTCACTGAGGAGGAGGTGCAGAACTCTGTCAAACTAGTTCCCAGCCTGTCTGCTGTGGTGAGTACGTCTGAGGGAAAAAACAAGGAAAAGTCATTTTAAAGATTTACTTCACACACACAAATGTATTCAAAATTATTTGACAAAATTTCAGATTTAGCCATCTATCAAGTTGGCAAACCAATAATGCTAAAAATTAAAGTTGTATTCATGCTGCATGCTTTTGAAAGAAGGCTCTTATGCCCAACAAGTCTGCATTTATTTAAGCAAAAATACTGTAAAAACAGAAGAAAAAAAAGTGTTGATGGTGTTGAGGGAGGAGGCGAGGACTGATGGGCTTTTATTCAGAGTAAAACAAAACAAAAACAGTAGGGAGAAAACAGTCTAGTGGCGAGGTGAGGCAAGGCACATCATACGACGTCCTGGCACAAGACAGAGAATAAATAGGGAAGCAAATGAGGAGGATAACGAGGGAGGACATGTGGGGTAATTGAACTAATAATCAGGTAATGAGGAGGACGAGTCAAGATACTAGACAGGGGAGCACATTGCACACAGAAGCAAACATGACAAAAGCCATTTGGCCTGTTGAATGAAACTACCTGAACAAACTCTGAGGCCCTGTTTACACCTGGTTTTAAGATGCGTTTTGGGTGATCGTATCACAAGTGGATGACGCTAAATACAGGTGTAAACGGGTTTTAAAAGTCCACTTTCAACCACTTCCAGAGGTAGTCGAAAACACATTCGACCGGATTGCTTTTGTAGTGTAAATACTCATGTGGTCAAATGTGTTCGAACAGCCACAAAAGACTTCCTACTCTCCGCATACTGACCTAATGTGTAAACATTATGGGATGCGCTAGCCAGACGGGATTTAAACTTTGTCGGCTGGAGACCCAAGTTTGTTTTGAAGACGAAAAACATGCCAAACACAATGTTGTCTCAATATTCCTGATTTCTAACAGATCTTGCGGCTGTCAGAGCAGAAACTAAAGCTGATGCTCTCAGTCTCCGTTCGTGTTCATATGTAAATTGCATAGACTCTTCCCTCGAAGAAATCAGGACAAAAGTCGTTGAAAGTGGACAAAAGAGACGGATTAAAACACCAGGTGTAAACGGGAATGTGTCTCCCTGGTCTACTTTTGACCTGATCGACCAAAGCGCATCTTAATACCAGGTGTAAACAGGGTCTGAGGTTCAGAGTAGGTTTAGAGTTGACAAAACCTTACAAATCCGACCTGGGGCCTATACCATAACCCTCCTGCGCACTTCCACTCAATTTACATTTTCCTTCAGTACTCTGTCTGGGTTTGCAGTATATTCTTGGATTTTCTCCAGCCAAATTTTTACCGGTCCAATCAGCGAACAGATGGAGTGGCTGAGAACGATGACGTTGAGGTCGTGCGCTAGTTTGAGTTGTAGGGTTACGTCACGACCAAACGTTAGCGATTGGTTATGGCAGATCAAGAGTGGCTCTGGGCAGATCCAATAGTTTTAAACTTCAACAGAGTACCCGCCTTCAAGGAAGTTAACGCTTGTCAATGGAGAGTGGCCAGACTCTCGGTACAAATTAAATGTACGAGAGTCTGGTAGGACCAGGCTAATACCATAAAGCCGTCTGGTGGCTAGTCAGGTAAGGTACGTTTCAGTTTAGTTTGCGCAAACCCTGTTTTTTAGTCACTATGAAAGCAGCTCGGCTTTTAGCAGTGCTCAAACCAAAATTGGACCAGTCACTCCCCCACCCGCCAGTAGGCGATCACGAATAGACTGAGAGGGGCCCAATTCCTTCAGCTCTCACTGGGCCCCACCCCATGCTTGGGACGGCCCTAAACAGCATGAATGTCCGGACCTCAACACTGAACTGAAAAATGAAACAGACAGGAATGCCGTGATCTGGACGATTTGTGGACCAAAAAGTCCCACTTGTGGTTCTGTAATGTAAATATGTGTAGTTATTAATAACATGTTTTACAGTGCACATCTAAAATTTGTTTTGCACTGTATTTTAAGATCCTGGTAAAATCCATGCTTCGGAAGCGCTCCTTCGGTAACCCCTTTGAGGGCATTAGGCAGAACAGGTCCATGTCCGCCCCTGGAGGTCTGCTCGCGTAAGTCCACCACTGCATGTCATCGCTTCCTACCGTATGCTGGTACTCAGAATACCTGTGACTGATATGATGCTCTTATTTCTCTCCATAAATTCTGCAGGGATATGTCATTGTTTCGCCCTTTAAGGTATTACACAATAGACCTCACTCCTAATTTTTATATTTCAAACTTAATGCTCATGTTTGATTGTGTGTTTGTAGTACATATTAATTTTTTGATGGTGTGTGTCTTCAACAGCAGAGGGAGTAACAATAACGGGAGCAAAGAGGGGGAGCTGGAAAACCTTATTGAGGATGAAGCTTTTTCATGAATTTGCTCAAATCATTTGTCAGATTGGTCCAGTTGTGTGATTAGGCTATTTCGTTCCAATCTGCATTGCAAATTTTTTTTTTTAAACAAAATCCTATATACTGGACAGCACGATGTAAGGGTTTTGAGGTACCTTTAAAATAAATATAATGCTGAATCCGGTAATAAGTACTTTTTAGTAGAGTAATATTCATTTCATTGCATTTAAGTGCCAAATTTAAAGAGATTTAGATTTAAATGCATATTTAAAAAGATATCCGTGCATTTGACATTAGTATATAATATGGCAGAAGCAGTGATGACTTTGCTGTGCAGTGGAAATCAGCAAAACTTTGTATGAGATGTATAAAGTCTATGTGTTATATAAAAGGTCTTTATGCTGTCTTATTGTCATTTTGAGCTCTTGCAGTTATACTGTCTGTAGTTTGTGTAGCTGGAACGTTACAAAAAATTATTTTGCACCAATTGTGAGTTTGTTTTTCTTTCCTTGACAAAACTACTTTACTACTACTACATACAGTACATACATAGACACACACACACACACACACACACATCTTAATTATAGGCCCCTAGGCTCCTTTAGTGTGCACTATTAGTAATCACTATAAAAGTCCTCTTGTGCCTCCATGAGGTTGTTCTCTGATTAGCAACACAAACCCCAGGGACTCTGTGTGTCACTCTTTTTCAAAATAACTGTGTAAGGGAGATTGTATATCAGGATAAGAGCTCCATTATGGCCCACGTGTCAACATATAGTGAAGTTCACTGTTGATTCTCTTTAATGTTATAACCCCACTTCAACAGTCCACAAATGAGCAATGGTCTTTATTTCATTTCAACTGCAATTTCAGGATGTATTAAGAACTTAATTATATCAAACATAGGCTAAGTGTTTTTATCTGTGAAAGAGCATTTATAATATATAATAGCATTTATTAACCAGATTTTCTGAGGAAAATTCTAATGGTTGTTGGCAAGTGTGCTTTGCTATGCGGTTACTAGAGTGTTCTAGGCATTGCTGGGGTCTCGGCGGTTGCTTGTGCACTTCAGTTTAAATGAAAGTCTATGGGATTTTATCCACACCGCACCATTTGAGTTTCAGCCCAGTAGAAGAATATTATGGCAGTTAGTAATAGCAGTACCACTAATTAACTTTATTGTTCAGCTGACATTTTAGACTGACACAAAAGACCTTGTCTGATATAAGGCCCATTATTATAATAAAACAATTTCATTTAAATAAACTCTTGTGGCCAAATAAACTATTGGTTGGTTGATGCATGTGTGCGTAACTCGGGGTATACATCTGGACTGATAATCTGGAATCAGTAATTGGCGTCAGTTCTTATCTTTATACACAGTTCTTATCTTTACTGCCTGTACAGTGTCAGTCCATTACACTGAAGAGAAAACACAAATGTAAGGAACTGAAAGGAATACATCACTTTGTCTTACTACAATTGGCCCTCTGTACTTGGCTTTGCCCTGACTAGCACGAGCTGTAGGGTGGTAGGCACTGATATATATGCTGAAAGAATATGAAAAAAATGGGCCACTGGAATTTACAATGTGGCTTTTTATATCAGAGCTTCAGCCTCATGGGTAATTCAGGACACAGGATGCAGGCATATTCATTTGATGTGTATTTACCCACACACTTTGTGTCTCCATAGTATTCCACAAAAAAACTACCAAACATAAAAATGGTGTAATTATCATAGACCAGGTAATCCCAGTGTTCAATTTTTATTTTTATTTTGGAGGGTTTATTTTTTTTGCCTTTGTGCTTATTTAAATATGTATATATATATATATATATATATAGGCCCATACATCGGATGCAAAAGCCTCTAAGTGCCATCTGAAATTTTCTTCTAAAATGAGCATTTTTTTCAAGCTCGTATGTTTAAGTTCAGTAATTTCACTTTAATGACAATTAATAGGTCATTTTCATTGCCATTAAAGTAAAATAACTGAACGTAAACATACAAGCTTGATAAAAATGATCATTCTAGAAGAAAATTTCAGATGGCGCTTAGAGGCTTTTGCATCTGAAGTCTTTATATATATATATATATATATATATATATATATATATATATATATATATATATATATATATATATATCATATAATAATAACAGAAAAGTGCAACACAATGGTTGTCTGCTTGGCACCTAAATCTTTTGAAAGCACTTTACATTATGAAACCTTCAAATCCAAACACAGTTTTCAGTTTTGAATGGCCATTTTATCTGTTGTCATTTGAGCTATTCAGAACAGAGAACATGAACAGGGTGTTCTCTTACATAACTCACATTCTCAACCAGTTGATAGTGATCTGCCTGCATTTGAAATTTATTTCAATTTCTTCCTGAGTGACGCTTGACAGCAGTCCGTTGACTTCACTTTGTCAATATTCAGATTACAAGTTTACTCACCTAACATATGGTAAGCATCCATGTGATTACCTGCTGTCGTATTTTCCTGGGTGTCTATGTATTTACAAATTGCAAAAAATTTAGTGTACACTTTAGGTTACTTTTGTTGACTTTGTAAGCCAATATTTAGAGCAAATATTTCTAGAGTACAACAGACCCGGATCTAGGATTGGGTGACTTACACTCTGTACTTGGTGGGGCACCATTATCTTGGTTGATTATAGGTTTTTGATTCATTCCAAAAGCATTTTTTGCAAACTAAGAATAATTCACTTGTATTTGATTCGAATAAAATGAATTTAAAGGATGTTTTAAAAATGACTTTCTCTAATGCAAAATTGTTTTTATTTCACCAAAAGTAATTTGAAAAAGCATTATACAGACACTATATATAGTTGAGGTAATAACATCACCCTTGCAAGATCTGCAAAATGTTAATAATTAAAAATAAAATAAAAAATCTTTTTTTTTTTTTTTTGTATTTTAATTTAAGCAGAGGCTCTGTTCTTTCTGTTGATAAATTACATGTTGACAATCAAACAAAATATTCTGGGGGCAATGACAGTTTTGTGAAAATTATAAAAAATGCTAGCGGTGGCTGGCAACGTTTTTTTAAATCACTGGCGGGGAAAGAGTTAAAAACAATTCCTCATTCAGAAAACATGTTCAAATCACCAATGCAATGTCATAAGGCTGTACAGCATTAAATTGGTGTATTTTCATTAGCAACCCAAGCCGTTATAATATAAATAACCTTTCCAGGCAGGCAGTTGGTAAAAACCGTGGATGGAGAGGTCAAAACCATTGGTAAGTGCTCTTTATAGTCTTGTTACATAATGAAAGACTAGTGGAAGGGTTGCGGCCTCTTTTCCCTTTGGACTATTCAGAGACACTTCTGTTAATATTACCACTGCACTTCAATGCTTCAATATAAAGGCTGTTGCAAAAAATCTAAAAGGCCCCTTTTTATTTGAATATGGTTCATAAGCTCAAATGTAGGCTATATCTTTTTTTTAATTAGATTTGCTCAGCAATATGCCCTTTTTCTGTGCATTCAAAACATGATAGCTGAAAAACTGTTACTGTAATCTCATATCTGATCATATTTGCTGCATTAGTAAAAATTAAGATCATTATCTCATCTGAAGTGTGAAATATTACTAATTGTGGCCTACTGTAGTGAAACTGATGTGTGTACGTGCGAAGTTACACACAACACAGCCAGTATAAAGAAAGCTTATTTAATGTATAATCAGATTTTGAGAAAAAAATGGGGATCATTTGAGTGAACGCAAAAATGTAATTTGAATCAAATCAGAGTGAAAAAAAAATAGTGAAAAGTCCCAGTGCTGTTCAACTAGCTAAGAATGCTACTGAGACAACTAGACATTAGCTTTAATATATTTATTAAATTGTCTTTTTATACCACAGACCCCCAAAATGATCAACCTATAGTGCCATTCTAAAGTGTAGAAGGCAGCTATATATTTTCATAAATTAATACCCAGACCCAACTTATAATGTGAACATTGTTTATAGTTATGCATAAAATATTTTCTAAAAAATGATTTAATGTCTATCTTTTAACTTTATAGTACTGTAGTGTTAAATGTATTATTTATTTATTTATTTATTTAAATCAAATGTTTATTTTAGTTGAATTATTTAGTTTGATTAATATTTTTATTTTACTTTTTGTGAAGATACGTTCAGTGTTTTGTTTGTTTTTGTCCATACAGTGGAACTTAATGGACAGAACTGTCTGGTTACCAGCATTCTTCAAAAATATCTTCTTTTGTGTTCCACAGAGGAAAAAAGTCTTACAGGTTTGAATCAACCATCAACATGAGGGCAAGTAAATGATGACAAAATTGGGGTGAACTATCCCTTTAAATATGCATCTTTAAGTTGTCCACCTGAGTTTCATCTGTAACCATAAGGGCCACGGTTATAATTTACCAATGGTTTTTATCGAAATATTTATCCCAGCATCTTCTGTTATTGATTTGGAACTCATTTCTACAATAGGCAGATGGGATCTTAGGCTGAGGCACATCACAAATCCTTGCCATTCGGCTTTATGCAGATGGTACAGTGTGTTAATAAATGTTCTTCTCTTTTCTTTTCTCCAGTGTGAACGCCCTTGAGGTCCAGACCATGCTTCAAGTAGACAAATCTTCAGCTGGGTATAGCCTTATCTGAACAATTTAACCAGGGCAAACATGTTCAAATATTACACGCTTTCTATCTTGCATCCGATCATAATGCAGCAGAAATGGCTTGCTCCTTTAGTCTACATGACAGAGTCCCGATGTGAACGAGGGGAGACAGGTTTCCCTTGAATTTTAATGGTGTCTCTGATGTTCTGATGTTTATCTCTTTGCAGGTTGTTCTAGATGTCTGAACAGTGCCAATGGGAAAGGGGATGTTTTGTCTCCAGCCCTAGCAACATGCACCGGATTGGTGGATATGACAGCTCACGCTGCCTGCGATTGGCCGTTATTGTGGAGCATTTTGAGCAGAGAAATTCATCTCTTGCTCTACTGGGTGTGGGTTGCTGTAGGAGGCTGCAGCAGAATGCTGAAAGAGCCAGCAAATCAGGCTGTAAGTTTGTTTTACCTCCGCAATATGAAAAAGAAATAGAATGAATGCAATGAAAGTGTCATTTCAGCTGGTACTCGTGCAGTTTATGTGGCAGCCACACATCAGAAGAGATCCGAGTTTAGCATCAGCGAGATCATTTTTCTAATAATTAGTCATGCTGATAATGAATTCAAATGGAAATGACTGAAGGCATGCAGGTTTGTCATGTGACCTTCAAAGGAAGAAAGTCAGCCATATCTTTGCCGTTTCTTCCCATAAAATCATTTTTAATGCATGCATACTCAAAAGCCAATAATATGGTCCTTATCAGGGCACATTCATACTGTATGTCAAGCACATTATTATATTTTTGAGAGGCGAGTCTGCAATGCAGTGCTGAACACTAATCATGGATAGAAGGTGCAATGCAGAGGAAAACCATTAAACTTCTTAAATTCAGCTGAGGATTCACCACGGTGTCTGAACCTGTTAAATAATTTACAAAAAAAATGACAGGACTTGGAATGGAGCACACATCGCAAACATTAATTTGACTTTGGTGTAATTCAGCATTTTGAGTAATTGTTCTGCTTTAAATAATAGAGGAACAATACACACAACCAGCACTGACATGATGCATCTGTGACTACTTGAGTTTGTTTTTTCTGTCTTTTTATTGTTATAATTATTTTGGCTCTTGTGCAACTGCTACATAGTTATTCACATTCAAGATATTGTCACTCAGGATACAGCTAAAAGTAAAAAAGAAAAGAAAAAGAAATTGAAAGGAAAAAAGGCAAATAAATGATTTTAAAGATACTGCCAAAGACAATGTATGGTCCATGTTCTGAATCGGTCATGGAAACACTGATTCGGTAACTTCACTTGTTTAAACCACACGTTCAATGTGCATAATATGACAAGAAGAGCACTCATATATTGTTCAGAGAGCAAAACATTGCTTAACAATGTCATGGTTACAATTTACCAAGAGAAACGCCGGTACATTTAAGTGATCAGTAGTGTTTTTCAAAAGTCAGCCTAGCTAAAGAAAAAAACATTCCATGTCACAACGGCAACGCCCATAACAGATCGATTTATTGTTAACAACCACAATTTTGGAATAGCAAATCAAAACGAAAACTGATAAATTATAAATAAACAATAAGAAGCCAGTTTACTCTTCAATTATAGGAATACATAACATCCAAGATATAAGTTAATAAAGTCAAGCTATTGTATAAATACATCACCAGCATGCACAATATTGAATCATTGATAGTATCGTTGTAATAATCTGACACTGACGAAACAGTATACTTGGCAAGTGCAAAAATAAATTAAACACAGAAGTAAACCACAAACTTTGAAGCTGCAATATTTTTCCTATGTTTTTCTTTCTTTTTTTTTTTTTAAATCCAGACAAGTCTCTGCCTTTTCCCCAAACTGTCCTTCAAAAAAGTCAATGGTTCCAGTAGTATCAGACTGATTATGATGATTATATGACAGTGACTGAACTTTATCTGTTTTGGTGCACTCAAAGAACACAATTTCATTCGCTGCACTTCCGTCTAATGGCTAATCGAATTTCCAGTTCAATCAATTGAGCGCAAACAAGATGATTCGAACAGATCAACTTGTGACTAATACTGGAACCATTTAATACTATCATTATCCTTCGAACACCACCTTACCCTCTTTTGAAATGCATTTCTACGACCCAAAACATAAATAAGCAGCATCCCTTTGAAATACATCAGTCCATATGCCAGTGTGAGGCTGCCATTCCCAACCAACAACGACCGCTTCCGGCTGATTGACTGACATTTCAGTGGTTTTGGCAAATGTCAAAGAGAACCAAGAAGAGGGAGGCCCATTCAACTATATATATTTCTGTATATATTCAAACTAGGACTTCAGCCCCCCCTTTACCACCCTTGATATTTTTTTCTTTTAACTCGTGGAAAAATAAAGAACTGCTGCTGCAGAGGAAACCATGGCAAAAGCTGCTGCCAAAGTCCACCAGCCATTTTTATGTATCTAGATAGAGAGACTGTCTACTTTTAATTGTTGCCCTCCCCAGCCTCATCGTCTTGCTGGTCACTCGTCCACAGTGTTAAGTTGTCTCGGAGGAGCTGCATGATGAGGGTTGAGTCTTTGTAGGAGTCCTCGTTGAGGGTGTCGAGCTCAGCGATGGCGTCGTCGAAGGCTGTCTTGGCCAGATGACAGGCCTGCTCCGGAGCGTTCTGGATCTCGTAGTAGAAGACGGAGTAGTTGAGGGCCAATCCCAGCCGGATGGGGTGAGTGGGCTGCATGTGCTCTTTGCTGATCTCGTGAGCCTCGTTGTAGGCCTTCTCGGAGGATTCCACCACGGTGGAGCGCTTCTCGCCTGTGGCCACCTCGGCCAAGTAACGGTAATAGTCTCCCTTCATCTTCAGGTAGAAGACCTTGCTCTCATGCTGGGTTTCGCTGCAGTTCTTGATCAGGAAGTTATCCAACAGGTTGAGCACGTCCTGGCACACGGCCTCCAGTTCCTTCTCAATCTTCTCGCGGTAGGCCCTCACCATCTCGATCTTCTTCTCGTTGCCATCCGCGGAGGTCTTCTGCTCGATGCTGGAGATGACCCTCCAGGACGAGCGACGAGCGCCTACCACGTTCTTGTAGGCGACCGACAACAGGTTCCTCTCTTCGTTGGACAAGGCCTCGTTCAGCTCGGTTACCTACGAAGGAGGCAAATAGTTTGAGAAAAGAGACGTAAAGCATCCAACAAGGTGATTACAGATATGCTTTCTTCATAAGTTGAGCAAATTTACATTAAAGTCGGCATGAAATCAAAATGGACAATTCTTGTTTTTTTGAGGAATATTGCAGTGTTCATTATAAATGATATATCCGTGCATACTAGGGCTGCACGATTAATGAAATCGCAAAGGCTGCGATTATTTTTTATGTGCAGCTTGTCAGTGACGTATGGCTCTGTGATCAGTAGTAAATGCTGCTCCATCTGAAAGCACTGCGAGTTTGAGTCGCTTATAACGTGCATTTGAAAAAGCAAACATCTTTCAAAACATGAAAAGCATTTATGAACCTCTTGTCCAACAAAAGACATCATTTAATAAATCAAAGCATTTCAATCTTCTATTTATTCAGCTACAGGGATAGTATGATGCCCATAGGGATGTGTTGTCTACTTCTGCATTTTTGGCGTGTCTGAGTGAGAGCGCCCTCTAGCTTTCAGATGGAGCAGTGATGCACTGACAAACTGCGCATAAAATAATCGCAGCCTTTGACAAATATTAAGCCCTAATGCATACCGTTATTTAATTTTTTTCATGTGCTCTCCTAATCTTTAATCAAAATAACTTCCTCTCCCTCTTGGAGCGACATCTCTTCTCTGATGACGTGTTTAATGGCACAAGGGCGATAAGGGAAAACCTGTCACTCACATGAGATCGACCAATAGCAAACCACAACCATCCAATGATCCAATCTATTCTCCTTTGACAAAATCAAGTCCTGCCCTACACTTTTTCTCATTCAAGAAACCATTTCACTTGGATATACATCGCAATAGGGAACGGAACTTTAATTTCATGCCGACTTTAACGTTAAAATCAATGTACAATGCTTAATTTTTCAGTTGCATAATGATAATATCCACACAGAGCTTCATCAGCTGGCTGAATGCATTGTGCAGCCATGAGCTCAAGTTATATGCCAAGTGCAGTTTCCATGGCAATAGTCTCATTTTGTACAGTAGTCCAACTCTATCTAGCGAGATGACGGAGCGCTAGCGCTACACAATGCACTAGAGGTGAAATCACTTCAGCTGAGAGTGGGGGCAGGGTGAGGATAGGGGGCAGGGGCGGGAGGCGAAATGTTCCCACATACCCCTCAGGGCAGCTGGCAGTGTAAGTTAACACGATCTCTGTGTGGCAGTTCATGTGTTATGGTGGCCTTCTCTCTGACCTTTCTCTTACCAAACTGGGACTAACATACTATGTATGTAAAACTAGGTTGATTACATATTTTAACAAAAATCACTCATTTCAACTACAGATCTACTTCTAGTCACAATGTCAGAACCTCTTTATGGAGCACTAACATAATATCACATGTGTTTTCTGTAATGATGAAGGAACAGTATGTGCAATTAAACACTTTTCAAAGGCCATGTGCCTCAGATCAAAGTTTCTGATTTTAGATTTCAGCTAAAATTATTCCCTCAGAGTACAAAGAGAATTGAATTCAAAGAAAAAGATCTGAGTAGAAAACAGGAACAGTGGTAGGACAGGAAGACGAGACTCATAACGAAACACAAGCAGGAGGATATGAAAGAGTTTTATTTAAAAAGGAAACAACAAACGTATAGCTATTTATGTCTAGGTACACAAGTTCTGCGCAACATAGATTTGGCATTCCTCTCGAAGACAGATAGTAGCGGGTAGTTGTGGTGGGTGACAGGGTAACCTTGTTACCTTGGTAGCCGTGTTGAAATCAGATGCAAAATTTTACACATAAGGAAGCCGTTTACAAAGTTTAAGTAAAAAGCCAGATGATCTTACTCAAATGTGAAGTTTTAAGCTTGGCCTATTGCTGCTCATCACTTTGGCTGAATGCATCAAGATAATGGTAATGGAAGCCTGTGGGCACTTTCCCATCAGGTCTGTGGTGGCTAAATGGGCTTTTATCCATGGGACCAAAGTAACTAGAGTCAAACTGCTTTTAAATCTCCCCCACAGATCCATGAAGCTAAAATTTCCTGTCCGGTGTACAAAACAATCTTTGCAAGGATGGGAACGTTCCCTTTTAACAGTCATTTGTGATTTCGATCAAGGTAATATGGCGGTAAGAAAATATATCCATTTTAGCTAAATTGATCTGGCAGATCTTTGCAATCAATACACTTATTGTGGTATATTTTGGTATTCAATTAAGACTATTTTATGTAAAAATATTATTAATATAGAAAGGTCATAGAGTAAAAAGCGTTGAAGTAGACACATCTACATGCCATTTGTAATTAAGTCAAAAATGTATTGCCATGGGCAAGAAACATTCAATCACTCAAGAAATAAGAGAAGAGATGCTAGGTGACACCTCTCCAGAAAAAAAGCATGATGTCAGCACTTGACAAAGCAGAAATAGAGGGGTCCTCCTCAATCTCCATAATCCTATGTAAGACTAGAGTCTCCTGAATGCCCTCACTCAGATGGGAATATAGTCAGGATGCTGACGTGAAGAAGTGTTAGAGCTTAAGATGCAGATGTTTGCTCCCCCCTCGAGAAGCCCTAAGGCCTTGAATGATTTAATTATGGAGCCCTGTATGCTCACCCCTAAAACACTGTTAAAATTTTCAAGAGAAATAATATTAACTAGAAATAAACACTATTGAAGAGATTCATTTCCTTTAATAGGCTAATATATAAATTTGTGGGTTTAGAACAAGAAGGAATCATGGACCTTACTGAATCATGGACCTTACTGCAATATGACAAGGATGGAAGATTCTGGAAGGAATGCTGCTGCCTCTAACGTTGGTTTAGAGGAAATATCTTAACAACTCCTATATGTAGAAAATGAATATGGGAAGACATAAGCAAATTATGAGAATGCGTGAGAAAAAAACAAAGGCATTTTGAATTTATATATGCTGATGATGGAAAATGAATATCTAATGTATTTATGACAATACACTAGGTAATGAACAGCAATGACAAAATGCCTATTTCTAGTGTAAATTCAAATACAATCCAACACTGCGTTTATGACCATGAATATGCATTATGTTACGAAGAGCAACAAATTAAAAAAAAAAGTGCAAAATAGGGAAAACATTTTTTTTTTTTTTTTTCATTTACTCTGAAAGCTATGTTGAAACAGATCTTTATACATTGTCATGTGTCGTCTCATTCATTTGAGTATGGCTTCGGGTAAGACAGGAGGCACCGCCCAAGATCCAGACAGTCTACACCCGATCCACTGCACTCTCAATAATACAGCTCTGATTTATCATAGATCAACACCCCCCAAAATATTATACGACACCATATTAATGCATTTCGTTACATGCAATATTTTACTGTCACTTCACCCATGTGATCTTTCAACATATTACCCTACCCCTTTTCCTCCAAATGCATCGAGCTTATAGTAGGCTATGCATAATAAGTCAATTATATCACCATATTATATTATATATATTATGTTATATTCTAGAAATAAATTGAAAGAATGACTTACCGATTTCATGGCTGCTGCCATATCATCATATCTCTCTGCCTGTTCAGCCAGCCTGGCTTTTTGAACCAGCTGCTCGCGGTCAACCATGTTGGATGGTTATGGTTTGGACGATATAATTTGTTTTTGGGGAAGAATTGGTAATATTGTATGAGCTATGCGGTGTAATTGACTGAACGAGAGCTTGTCTGCAGCTGTTCCTCGCTATCTGCGCTCGTGCCGACGGGCCACCCTCGCCCCTCCTCAAGCGCTCGAGGGCTACGTCAGGGTTCTATAAACGTGGGTGCTATGGCAAGCTGCAACATCATTTCTAACAGTTGCTAAAACTAGCAACTATTGATATTTCTTTTTTAAACTAGCAACTATTGTTATGTTACTAGCACATTTTTAAACTTTATTTATATAGCGCTTTTCACAATACAGATTGTATCAAAGCAGCTTCACAGTATTAAATAAAATAGTACATCAGTGTTTGTTTCTAGTGTAAAACGTCCACGTTTGGTAATGCTGATCAATAGTATTGTTGATTGATTAATTAAATTAAATATCCCCAACTGAGCAAGCCAAAGGCAACAGTGGCAAGGAACCGAAAAACTCCATCAGGTGACCTAATGGAGAAAAAAAAAAAACCTTGGGAGAACCCAGGCTCAGTCGGGGGCCAGTTCTCCTCTGGCGTTTATGAACTAGAGACCGGATTTAACTGTAAGATTAAAAATATGACATAAATGCCTGGCTGAAGAGATGCGTCTTTAATCTAGTTTTAAACTGGGAGAGCGAGTCTGAGCAACGAACAGTATCAGGAAGGCTATTCCAGAGTTTTGGAGCTAAATGTGAAAATGCTCTCCCTCCTTTGGTGGATCTGGATATCCTAGGTATGACCAAAAGCCTCGAATTTATTGATCTTAAAGAGCGCGATGGATTATAGGGCGATAGAAGATCCGTTAAATAAACTGGAGCTAAGCCGTTTAGGGCTTTATAAGTCAGTAGCAATACCTTGTAATTAATACGGAACTTTATAGGTAACCAATGCAGTGATGATAAAATTGGTGTTATATGGTCAAATTTTCTTGATCTAGTAAGAACTCTAGCGGCTGCATTTTGGACTAACTGTAGCTTGTTTATTGAGGATGCAGGACAACCAGCTAATAAAGCATTACAGTAATCTAGTCTCGAGGTCATGAACGCATGAACTAACTTTTCTGCATCAGAAACAGATAGCATATTACGTAGCTTAGCAATGTTTCTAAGGTGGAAAAAGGATGTTTTTGTAACATATGAGCCTATATGGGATCGTTAAGATTTTTTATGTTTTTAAAAGTAGTCTCTTATGCTCACCAAGGCTGCATTGTTTTTGTTTTGTTTTAAACAGTAATATTGTGAAATATTATTACAATTTAAAATAACTTTTTTTATTTTAATATATTTTAAAATGTAATTTATTCCTGTAATCAATGCAAAGCTGAATTTTACTTAAACGTTTGTTACTATTATTATCAATGTTGAAAATGGTTGTGTAAAAAATATATATAAAAATAGCCTAAATAATAAATAAAAAACTTTTATTCAGCAAGGATGCATTAAATTGATCAAAATTGACAGTAAAGACATTTATAATGTTACAAAAGATTATATTTCAGATAAATGAAATAGAACTTTATTATTCACCAAAGAATCCTGGGAAATTGTCCACAACTGTTTTCAACATTGATAATAATAATGAATGTTTTTTTGAGCATCAAATCAGCATATTAGAATGATTTCTGAAGGATCATGTGACACTGAAGACTGGAGTAATGATGCTGAAAATTCAGCTTTGCATCACAGGAATAATTTTGTGTATATATATACATACACAAAATTATTCCTGTGATGCAAAGCTGAATTTTCAGCATATATATATATATATATATATATATATATATATATATATATATATATATATATATATATATATTCAAAAAGAGAACAGTTATTTTACATTTTTAACCCTAACCCTAACCCTTTTTAAATAAAATAAATGCAGCCTTGGTGAGCATAAGAGACTTCTTTTAAAAACATTAAACATCTTACAGACAGACAGACAGACAGACAGGTAGACAGATAGATAGATAGATAGATAGATAGATAGATAGATAGATAGATAGATAGATAGATAGATAGATAGATAGATAGATAGATAGATAGATAGATAGATAGATAGATAGATAGATAGTTTAGTTTAGTTTTAAAAGAATAAATGTTTAAATGGCTTGCCATATGGGTGCCTCACTCATGATGTAATAGTCCTTATATGGGAGTCAAGAGGCCACATATCAGCAGTGATGATGATGGCACATTAGAGGTCTTCTAAGAACAAATGCAATATGGGAGAATGAGTCACCCACTATTACCAATTCTAGCACCCCTTCTGTATGGAGTGTAGGATTTTGGGGATGGCACAATCATGGTAACATTTAGGATAGTGTGTCTCATGTTTTGTACATGCTCAGAAAGGTTATACTTTATTAGACCATTGGAACAGACAAACAACTTGGTCTTTCATATGGGTCATTTTACAAGAACGGTGCAATGTGTATCCCTTATATAGGGGAGACTGGGGCTAGTTGTCATATGGGGAATTGGGCACAAAGTTTAACTTATCTTTAATATTGTCTCTATGAATTCATTTATTTTACATTGTTCATAAGTAGGTAATTTGAAAGTATCACAGAAATTTCCAGAAGTGTCAGTGAAATGGTAATTACAAATAGTAAATTCCCGAATAGAATAGAATAGAATAGAATAGAATAGAATAGAATAGAATAGAATAGAATAAGAGATAGAAGAGAATATGGTAGTGTGAGGATTATGGTAATTACAAATAGGAAATCAGAGAAGAGAAGAGAAGAAAAGAAAAGAAAAGAAAAGAAAAGAAAAGAAAAGAAAAGAAAAGAAAAGAAAAGAAAAGAAGAGAAGAGAAGAGAAGAGAAGAGAAGAGAAGAGAAGAGAAGAGTCAGTGAAATGGTATTTACAAACAGGAAATTCCAGAATAGAATAGAATAGAATGGAATAGAATAGAATAGAATAGAATAGAATAGAATAGAATAGAATAGAATAGAATAGAATAGAATATGGAAGTCTCTGGAATATGGTCACTGCAAACAGGAAATTCCAGAATAGAATCGAATAGAATATGGAGGGTCAAGAATATGGTCATTGCAGACAGGAAATTCCTGAATAGTATAGAATAGAATATGGAAATGGAAATGACAGCAATATGCCAATTACATATATGAAATTCCAGAATAGAATAGAATAGAATAGAATAGAATAGAATAGAATAGAATAGAATAGATGGAAGTCAAGTTTTTTCCCCATGACCGTAGCACCTAGTTCATACAATATTTTTTGTATGATCATATCATACACAATATTTTTTGGTTCTCCTTAGGTAAGCCCAAGCAAACCTTTTTTTGTTTACAAAGGATTGTCCTGAAAGGGTGAAAAGGACATGCTGGGTTACTTCTTTGGCGATAATGCGGTTAACAGCTAGCTCTACTTGGCACAGTTCAGAACGGATGGCTCAGCTAATCGGCGGGGCTGTGCGCAGCAGGACTGGGCCAAATCCACTGGCAGAGTGTTATTCCTTTTCCTTGTCCTTTCTCACCATGACGTGAAATTTGTTCATTCACTAAATAATTCAATAGACTATCTTTAAAAAAATGTGGACTTGTCAGATGTCAGATTTGCATTTGGAGACGTTTCAGGTAAAACTGATCCATTTCATCCAAGAGGATTAGTCTCAGGCAGATTATCTTGGCTCCCTCTCTTAATGCTAAAGCTAGGGAGCATATGGGTGTTTGCTAACCACCTGTCTACCTACTGAGGGGACATCAGACGGACACTCACAGGGATAGAGGAAGAAGGCTGCAATGATTGGGCTGGATGTTTATCTATATCCAGATGGTCTTAGGGTTGCTTCACCAGAAGATATAGAGAAGTGGGAATCAGAGAGGGAAATGTATGAGCCGAATGTGCGCCTCTTTGTGGCTCTGTTCTCATACAACCCTGCGGTGATGTCACCAAACCCTGAAACAATGGAGGAGGAACTGCCTTTTCAACAAGGACAGATCATTAAAGTAAAGATGATTTTTTCTTCTTCTCAGTTGTACTTTTATCTAATTCGCAATCAGTCGCAATGAATCATCTTCAGGTCATTTGTGTTCTGCTTCGCTCATGCTGTGTTGGGAAGCTTCAGAGTCAGTGGGATATGTTCTCTTGTAGGTATATGGAGATAAAGACGCTGATGGCTTCTATAGTGGGGAGACTGGTGGTCGCTTTGGTTTTGTGCCAAGCAACATGGTATCTGAGATTCCTGTGGAAGACGGAGAGCTTAAATGTCATCTGTTCCAGCAGGGGTTTTTACCAGAGGAGACGCCTTCTATAGGCAAGTATATTTCATCTTTCTTTTTTATTTGATAAAACTATCCACGCAATTAATACATTATTAAAAGTATTAAACTATTATGGATTTATTGATTGATTCATGGCTTCTTTGTACCATTAATATTAGCACCCAGTGATACTTCTAGTGTGGCGGATGGTGGGAAGGTCCACAGGATGGTGGCCATTTTTGATTATGACCCTTGGGAAAGTTCTCCAAACTTGGACATTGAGGTGATTAATAAATATTATGAAAAATATTATTTTTTACATATCTCCATGTGCTCCAAATATAAATTTTACAGCTATTTGTGTGTGTATGGTTCCAGTAAACCCAACATTATGGGGACAAAATGTCCCCACAAAGATGGCAATATCCGAAATCCATGTCCTTGTGGAGCCATTTTTGGTCCCCACAGCTTATAAATATGAAATTGAAATTTGAAATTTGAAAAAAGTAAAAATGCAGAACATTTTCTGTGATGGGTAGGTTTAAGGGATAGATTATACAGTTTGTACAGTATGAAAATTATTATGTCTATATGGAAAGTCCCTATAAAACCGAGAGAGACCGTGTGTGTGTGTGTGTGTGTGTGTGTGTGTGTGTGTGTGTGTGTGTGTGTGTGTGTGTGTGTGTGATTTATTTAAAAAAATTACATTTATAAAATATTGTATTAATAGAAATTAATAATAAAATAAATAGTTAATAGTTAAAATATTTTAATATTAAAATATTAAACTAATAAGTTTTATATAAGTTTATAAGTTTAAGTTTAATAATTATATATTATTGCAAGCATTTGATTTAAAAAAAAATGAAAATATTATATCAATATAACAAGTCTGGAATATTATTAATGTAAAACTTTAGTTTAGGGTCCGATTCTCTAGTTGCTTATTAGTATGTTTATTATAGGATATTGGCTGTTTATTAGCACTTATAAATCACATATTAATCATATTCTACAAAAAGCAGTAATTAGGAGTTTATTGAGGCAAAAGTCATGGTTAATAGTTAGTTAATAGTGAGAATTGGACCATAATCTAAAGTGTGACCTTATTTATTTATCAAATGATAATCAAGACATAAATTAAACATCATAGCAACATCCTATTTATTGATAACTTATTTAATGAAATACCACTTAAATGAATCTTAAAATATCAAATATAATTTTAAATCTGTGTATTTGGTTGTTTTCTTCTTTAGGATGAGCTTCCCTTTCGTGCTGGAGACATTATATATGTTTTTGGGGAAATGGACAGTGATGGATTTTATTATGTAAGTATTACAACTCTTGTCTATACCATGCATGCGTTTTTTTGATCATGAGTTAAAGAATGAATGTTTTATTGATCCAGGGGGATCTACATGGTTATCGAGGTCTTGTGCCATCAAACTTCTTGCAACCACTGCCTTGGGATTAAATGAAATGAGCAATCATAAATCAAGAACAGAAGAGTGACCTCAGATGGTGACTGTAACCCACTTTACTGAATTCAGCTCCAACTCAATTCTTGTTTTTTGATTTTCTGGTCATTTTTTATATAAAGTGTCTTTTTTCCTGTAATGTACTGTACATGACATTATATGCGCCCCCTTATTGCACTCGACCTTCTCTCTAAATATTCACTAACTTTAGCTCAAGTACGTACATTAAAGGGAATTCATTTCTGTATAATACAAGAGCTTTTGAAAGCAGCTAGTGTATTATAGCCTTAAATAACTGATAATGGCAGTTTAATAATTATCGTTTTTTACTTTATAAGTAAGTGTGTCTTCTTTAAATCATTTAAGCTATTTTTGTAATGTCATTCGTCTATGTGTTATTTTAACAACTCCGCACTCCACACATATTTGCAGTTATTTAATTTCCCCATTTCATAATTTATTCAATATACAAGTTAATGTGCATACATACAGATGAACACTTAAAAAAATAAAATAAAATAAAAAACAGTCGCATTACAATCAGCCATGAAACACATTCTTAATAAATATTTCATAGATGGGACATTCATATTCAGCATCTTTGGTGCTCCATCGCAGCAAACAGTACACTCATCCATAAAGTAGGAAACACTACACCGTGTAAAGACCTTTAGTAGTGCTGTCTACTTTATGAGTGACTGCACTGTACCTCTGAAGTTCCCGCCTCGTCTCTTCGTGGTCCAATCGTTACATTGCATGCTTCCTCTTATCTCCATGTGCTCCAAATGTTCATTTTACAGCTATTTGTTAAACCTGTAAGAAATTAAATCAAATTTATGTATTTAAATAAGTCAAATCATGTTTAAACATGGTTGGGTGTTCGGCTGCATCAACTTCATAGTTCATAGTGACTCACTGTAAACCATAAAGGAGTTTAGAATAATGTTTATTGCCTATATATCGTGCTATAGCAGGTAAAAATGCAATATTACATGTGAAATGAACTCATCTTAAAACAGTATCATGTATAATTCATCCAGTTTTGCTGCGTATTAAGAATTGAATGTGAAGTCTGAACCTTTGAAATGGACTATTACATTTTGGTATTGCTAAACTACTTGTAAAAATAAATGTGTACAAAGATAAAAAAAATGGGTGTGTATTTAAAAAAAAAAAAAAAAAAAAAAAAATATTATTTAAGTCGTAACAAACTCAGTTAACTCTATTCACAATCACGTCGAGCAGTTTACCATCTTAGATCATTTAAGCCAAGTTTATAAAAACGAATAAACTGTATTTTTATCCAATATTTTAGAATAAACCGAAGAGCAGTGACTTACCAGTTCTCTGCCTACTTGATCCCGGAAACAACAGAGAAAAGAGAAAGAAGTTGTCGCCTTTTAACACTTTTTAGGCCACATGGTGCAAACCACAGGAAGAGGCCCTGCAGTCACTGTCTTAAAGAAGCACAAATTCGCACGCCTATTGGACTACAGCGAGTTTCGTTCGAAGACAGACTCAAACTAATTCCTTTTAAGGGCATTTTAACCGATAAAAGTCAGATCAGAAATGACAGAATAAACCCTGTGGTCTTTAGCATATATCAAAATCACACAAAGACATAAAGAGGAAGTCTAGTAAACATGTGATCAGATTGCACCAGGCTTCCACATAGACTGACTTTGCATCTTTAAAGCTACATTATTCCATTTTCAGCTTAAATAACAGCTGTGTTGGGCTATGAGAAAGTATGGTCAATGGAAGATGTGCACATGTTTTGTTTTAGTTATAATCAATAGCTTCACGATGGCTTAAATATATGAAGCATAATCTTGCTCGCAGCTCTTACTGAGGGGGAGGGGTGCTTGTGCAAAACCACACTGTTTCATCAGCATATTACATATAGCTCTGAGTGGAATATGAGGGTGCGATGATGTGTCATAAATGTCAAATGAGAGTTATTTAAAATGATGGCTTGCTAATTTTACATTGCTTTATGGTAAGATGCTGATAAAAGTGAAACTTGTTGAAATATTGCGCACGTAGTTAATCGAGCAGATATGAGACTATCGAATCATATGTAAATCAAAACGTAATACGAGTCACATTTCTTCAGTGTCATTTTCCTCAGATGCTCAAACTGAAAGACTCTTTGTCCCAGACTCCCCTGAGTACGTACGTTGATAAACAGGAGGCCGCTCAATCTCCCATTTCCCTGAACATGATGTTACACGCGATGGACTTGGTTGTCTAGACAACCCAAACCTCAAACTCTCGTTTGACACGCACAGAAGGAAGTGGGGGATGTGCAGACACTTCTCTATGATGTACAATGATAATGTACCTAGTGTTGTAAAAACTTTTTTACAGACATCCCATGAAATGTAACCAAGTGATTATTTAAAAATGGCCAGTTTGGGCTTTTAGAATGTAAACACTGTACTTTTCACATTTGCACGTTTATTTAATTTGTTTAAAGGGTTAGTTCACCCAAAAAAAGAAAATTCTGCCACTAATTACTCACCCTCATGTCGTTCCAAACCCGTAAGACTTTTGTTCATCTTTGAAACACAAATGAGGATATTTTTGTCCCTCCATTGACAGCTACGCAACTACCACTTTGATGCTTCAAAACGTTCATAAAAGTTAATAAAGTTCATAAAGATCGTAAAACGAATCCATATGAATTGAGCGGTTTAGTACAAAATGTCTAAAGAGACTTGATCGCTTTATATGATGAACAGATTGAATTTAGGCTTTTATTCGCACATAAACATTCATTAAGGCACACATTAGATATGGTAAACAGAAGCTCAAGCATGTTCGTTTGACGTGCGAGAACCAATGAGGTTCATTCTCGTGTTACGCAGCGCGTTTGAGCTTCAGCAAGAACCAATGAGGTTCATTCTCGTGTTACGCAGCGCGTTTGAGCTTCAGCAAGAACCAATGAGGTTCATTCTCGTGTTACGCAGCACGTTTGAGCTTTAGCAAGAACCAATAAGGTTCATTCTCGTGTTACGCAGCGCGTTTGAGCTTTAGCAAGAACCAATGAGGTTCATTCTCGTGTTACGCAGCACGTTTGAGCTTTAGCAAGAACCAATAAGGTTCATTCTCGTGTTACGCAGCACGTTTGAGCTTCAGCAAGAACCAATGAGGTTCATTCTCGTGTTACGCAGCACGTTTGAGCTTTAGCAAGAACCAATGAGGTTCATTTTCGTGTTACGCAGCACGTTTGAGCTTCAGCAAGAACCAATGAGGTTCATTCTCGTGTTACGCAGCACGTTTGAGCTTTAGCAAGAACCAATGAGGTTCATTTTCGTGTTACGCAGCGCGTTTGAGCTTCAGCAAGAACCAATGAAGTTTGTTTTTCGTGCTTCAAGCAAGTACAGTTGAGCTTCTATTTCGCTGATCAATGTTTATATGTGAATAAAAGCCTAAATTAAATGTGCTCATCATAAAGCAATTTTCATGTTTCTTCAGAAAATTTGGACTAAACCGCTCAATTCATATGGCTTAGTTTTACAATCTCTTTATGAACTTAATCTTTTTACTACTTTGAAGTGTCAAGTGTAGCTGCCAATGGAGGGACAGAAATCTCTCAGATTCAGCGTTTCTGAGAAAACATTTTTGTTCAGAAAATTTTAATTTCATGGCTAGCAGTTATTCATCCAAAATACGCACAATTAAAAAAATATTTTCCCAGTATTTGCATAAAATTGGAAAACATTACAGCTTGATTGGAAATTATGTATAATAAAAATATTCTTTTCACAAGTACTTTATTATTTTTTTCGGTTTCCTTTCTCATATTTTATCTCAAGCTCTTCACTGACATGTTTGTCTTGGCCTTGGTAAACAAATTTACTGCTATACTTTAGTCAGGCTCGAAAGTATAGTAGTATATAAATAAAATATGTATAAAAATAAATTCTAAATATAAAAATATAGACCATTTATAAATATAAAAAGTTTTATCATTATTTCACTTCTTGTTTCTTGTTCAAATATAATAATTAATCTTTTTTACGATGAAATGTTATTATATTTTATGATTTTACATCTGTGTCTGGGACAAGGGTAAAACAATAAAATGTACACATAAAACCTATTCAAACATATTCAAAATAAATGATGTAGGCGTGATAAAAAGTTTCTAAGACAGTTCATGTGTTATGTGTGACCTTCATATAATAAAAAGAGCTGTAATATGAAAATCTGTTAGTAATAAAGAGTAATACCCGGCCATGAAAGTGCCCGAAGCTGAAAAGACAGCCTATTCTAAGTAAATTATTTCATTACATTTGCAGCATGTGTGTGTGTGTTTGATACGCTAGCATCAGAGCTTATGAAACCTGAAGGTTGAATCTAAAGGTCAAACCAGAGGACGTTGTTTGCCTGTCTTTTATCAGACACATAAATCCATTATCAACTCCACCACGAACTTTATAGTGTTTTACAGTGTTTTACTGTTTCAATACTTGTCCTGTAAAATGTATTCTCACTGTTCAAGCAGGAGGCGTTGAACTTGAGCTTATAGGCCTACATCTATTTCTGTACAATACTGGATTAACTCCTGAAATAAACACCACGGTGTGGATAGCGTCTTTAAACTAACTGCGTGAAAAGATGGGTATTATCCAGACAGGTTTAGATTAGGGTTAATTCAATTATCTTCTTAAGACAAAATAAATGCCTTTATTGTGTCTTCATAACATTTTAGAGACATAAAAGTTACATTAAAGATTTCTCCCTTTTTTAATGCATAAATATCAACCAATGACTTCAGACATTTCAAATACAATCAACGTATTAATCAAGAAATTGTCATTAAAGTTCATTAAAAACTTTTGAACAGAAAACTTTTTGGTTACACTTTATTTTTAAGGTTTCTGTGTTACAGTGTAATTATGCATTAAGTAACTACATGTAGGGTTAGAGTAGGGGTTGGTTTAGGGTTAGTTGCCTGTAATTATGCATAATTACAGTTATTACTACAGTAACTATATGTGACATGTGTAACAAGGACACTGTAAAATAAAGTGTTATCAACTTTTTCATCACTTTTACTTTCTTGTATTTTTGAAGTTAGAGTTGCGAGACCGGAAAAAAGTAGAATGACCGCAGAGTGTCTATTTATAATCACCACTAGATGGCGTAACTATGTAAACAACCTTCTGTTACATTATGCTATATGCCCATGCATCAAAACTCTCATTAATACACTCTCTTTCTCTGTAAAAAAGGTTCACATAGGTAACTTTAAGGTATAATATGCACTCTTTAAGCACAAAGGTGTACCTTTTGAAAGCCGCACCATGTGACAGCTTTTGTGCCTTACAACAGTTAATAAATGTAACATTCTTCTTATGTTTTCATTCATTTCATTTTACTGTTGTCATGTTTACTTACTGCTCCAAAAGTATGCAACAACATTATCCATTAATCAGTGATAACTGATAATAACTGACAATAAGTATTTTTTGAAAGGTTGTATTTTGGTGGAGAACATCTTTATCAGATTAGCTACACTGAATTACCCATTATTAACAGTAAACTGTATGACACATTTTAATACAAATGAGTTTTATGGTCACCAGGTTTCGTGCTGTAAAACGGAAAAAGGAGGGCACACCGAGATAGCGCTGTTATAAAATGCACCACTGATGAATCCCATCATAAAATACATTCTCTCCTCTTTAGCTGGATTGATCTTTCAGGGGGATTTTTTTCAATTCAAATATTAAGGATGAACGTGCTCTATCTGTCCATTCTTTCTATTTTATGCAGGTTTGCTTCAAGTGCAGGTGGGTAAATGATTTTTGTATGTCATATCATTTATACAAACAGATTTAGCTACTGCTGAATTTAGGGAGCTTTGAGTTCATCCATCCATTATTTTGGATTTTAGTTTTATTGGCTTTTAGTGAACATTTGTACTGTATGTGTTTGAAGGCCTGTCAATACAGCGCAGGCCAAATTAACTTTGTCTGAGTTAAAAAAAAAAATATATGCACCAATATTATCTATAATGGATAGTGTATCAAGATTTCTGGCAACAAGAGTTGTTGATGCGCATTAGACTAAATAGAATACAAATTTATTAACTGAATGACTGAATATAGACATTTTTCTGTATGCATATGTGCATATTATATTACAATGGGGAAAAAAAGTATTTAGTCAGCCACCAATTGTGCAAGTTCTCCCACTTAAAAAGATGAGAGTCTTCCCAGCCTGGTGCAGGTCTACAATTTTGTTTCTGATGTCCTTTGACAGCTCTTTGGTCTTGGCCATAGTGGAGTTTGGAGTGTGACTGTTTGAGGTTGTGGACAGGTGTCTTTTATACTGATAACAAGTTCAAAAAGATGCCATTAATACAGGTAACGAGTGGAGGACAGAGGAGCCTCTTAAAGAAGAAGTTACAGGTCTGTGAGAGCCAGAAATCTTGTTTGTTTGTAGGTGACCAAATACTTATTTTCCACCATAATTTGCAAATAAATTCATTAAAAATCCTACAATGTTTTTTTCTGCATTTTTTTTCTCATTTTGTCTCTCATAGTTGAAGTGTACCTGTGATGAAAATTACAGGCCTCTGTCATCTTTTTAAGTGGGAGAACTTGCACAATTGGTGGCTGACTAAATACTTTTTTTCCCCACTGTACATGTGATTGTATTCCATTATTAATACATTACAATATATATAAATTTGTTTAGAATGACTGAACTTTATTTTCTTTCAGAGTGGTGTTATCAGCACCAAGTAGCGTGCATCAACACGTGTGTAGGTGAGAACTGAGCCTTGTTCAATGTCATTTATAAAATTATAAAGAAAAAATACACTACCGTTCAAATCAGAATCTGTTTTTTTTTTTTTTTTTTTACTGTATCTTTGATCAAATAAGTGCAGCATTGGTGAACATAAGAGACTTCTTTCAAAAACATTTTTAAGAAATCCAAACTTTTGAATGGTAATATATGATTTATACTAACATAGCATGATCTTTTTTCAGGACCGGATGAATGGGCAACCGTTGCCGCAGACTGTGGAAATAGAAAACAGTCACCCATTAACATTTTAACAAAGAAAACTTCTTCAGATAGTCATCTGACCCCAGTGCAGTTTACAGGCTATCAAGAGATTATCAATGGTGTCATTATAAACAATGGACACACAGGTAAGCTTTACTTAAAGAATTACAATTCTGTCATCATTTACTTGCCCTTGTTCCAAACCTGTATAAGAAGATATTTTGTCTTATCAGTTTCTTTCTTCTGTTGAACACAAACTATATTTTAAAGAATGCCGGTAACCAAACAGTTGATGAGCCCCATTTACTTCCATAGTATTTGTTTTCCATACTATGGCAGTCAATGGCGACCGTCAACTGTTTGGTTACCGGCATTCTTTAAAATATAGTTTGTGTAATATAATTGTATAATTTCCAGCTATTTCATGAATAGACTTTACACACATTATTTCACTTTATAAACATTTTTTGTCAAATATTTTTCCATCTTTAGTGCAAGTGAATCTGCAAAATAGAGCAACAATTAATGGGGCCAATTTAGGATCTACTTACAAAGCTCAGCAGCTTCACCTGCACTGGGGCAAGAACGGTGGACCTGGATCAGAACATACGATAGATGGAGAGAAATACCCTATGGAGGTATAACGCTTTTGAGACAGGTTTTTATTCTTACACCTATTTGTAAATCGACAAGGAGCTATAATCATGTATTATGTATTTTTAACAGCTGCACATTGTACATATAAGAGAAAATTACACCTCTGTGGAACAAGCCATTGGCGACCCTTCTGGAGTGGCTGTTCTTGGATTTTTTTATGAGGTAAAACCACAGATGCATTGGCCCCACTTTAAATTAAGTGTGTACTGACATTTAAAAGCATTGATACAGTGCACTTATTGTGTACACACATGTTTTTACATTGGACTTGTTTTTTAAAAAAATACCTGCGTTTAATTAGCTGTAATTAACTTCTGTAATTACATCTAAAATTACACTGTTGTTTTTTTTATGAACTGTATTTGCATAGTAGCTAAAGATACCTAATATAAAGTGAGACTGATGTGATCATAAATGTTTGTTATTTACAGCTAATAAAAGTATTTTATTGTGTCTATCTTATCTGCAGGAATCAGAAAATGCCAATAAAAAATATGAAGCCATTATAAATTCTTTGAAAAATATTACACACCCTGGTAAGATTTTTTATCTACCTTCGAAGTTTAATATGTTGTTTATTGCCTCTTGATGAGGTCCTATATGTCACTCAAGGACACAGGCTATCTATTCTCTAATACGGGAGACATGTATAATGTATTATTGCTCAGCAACCCGCTATATTTAGAGAGAAGAAGAGGAACTTCATGACAGTTTATAAATATATATCTTTGGTAACACTTTAGTTTAGGGTCCAGTTCTCACTATTAACTAGTTGCTTATTAGCATGCATATTAGGATATTGGATGTTTATAAGTACTTATAAAGCACATATTAATGCCTTATTCTGCATGACCATATTTTACATTCCTTAATCCAACCCAATACCTAAACTTAACAACTACCTTAATAAGCAGTAATTAGGAGTTTATTGAGGCAAAAGTTGTTTTTAATAGTTAATAGTGAGAATTGGACCCTATCTAAAGTGTGACCACATCTTTTTTAGGCACCAATGTAACACTTGGAGATGTATCATTGGACATGCTTATTCTCCCCCATGATAAATTGGAGAAGTACTATCGCTACCAGGGGTCTCTCACCACACCAGCCTGCTCTGAAGCTGTGGTCTGGACAATATTTGAGAAAGCGATACCACTCAGCAAAGAACAGGTAGTTTATTATATGTATCCACCTTATTTTGCGACGTAAGCGCTGTGAATCTTCGAGATTTCCAATTAATTCGCCTGTAACAAGATAAAAGTTATCTTCTTATAACTAGAAGAATAACAGTGCCATAAACAGTCAGTTGGCAATATCAAGCAGCATACCGAGCTGTTTTGTACAGCTAGAATTAACAATAAGCGGATGACACTGGACGCCAGACACATTCAATTTACAAATGTAAAAATAAGGTGGATAAACAAGTGAAATTTTAACACAGAATTAAAGAATACCATATAGTCGTACCATACCATATGATACCATATACACCATATAACCCTTATCTTTGTCTTGCAGCTTTCTGCATTTTCAAACTTGATGTTTTCTGATGGGACTGCCATGGTAAACACATACCGGCCCGTTCAGCCGCGGTATGGACGTGATGTGTTTTATTCTAGGAGTTTTGTTTTTTGTGTTAGCACTGCCTTATTGATCAGCTCTGTTTTCACATCACTCTATGTTCTCACGGTCTGATGTTTTTGGGGTATTGCTCGAAACAAGGTTTTTTTTGGATAATTTCTTATTAATTCAAGACAAATCAAACTTTATTGTTGTTCAGCTACATAAAATGAGCCTAAAGCACATTCCACATCAGAGGCCTTCTCGAATGTATGAAAATTATTTATACAAAAGTCATAATTGAACTGATATTGTTGAAAAAATTGTTGTGTAAAAACAATATTTAGCTGTGTCTGTTATAAGAATGTAAAATATATATTGTCCTATTTTGAATCATATTTGTGGAAAGCATGTGCAAAAGTACATTGTTTGACATTACACTGCACATTAAATATACAGAGGACATAGAGAAACACAGTTCACAATACTTAAGAAGTGCTTTGGGGGATTTTTATGATTGTAAATACTGTATTCTTGCTTTTCTGAATTGGTAGTCCTAATTGTAAAACAATTAAAAACGAAATAAAAAATAAAAATAAAAAAAACATAAACCAACAAATAAATGGTCTTACTCACTGGTAATTATTTATTTCAATGTATATAATGAATAACTAACCCTGTGAAGATTTTACAGCCTGAACCCTGTCTATAGATTTTATTTCACCTGGGATAAAAGGAAAGTGAGTTTTCATTGGCCAGATTCTCTGGAGACAGATTATTCATTGACACGCAAAGTTGGGTGATTTGATATTGAATAGCCTATATCTGGCAACCGATAAAAGAGATGAGAGGGAATGAAGTGGGAACCTTGGGGATTTTACAGTGAAAAATATTAGACTATCAAAAAGTAAAATATATATATATATATATGCTAAATGTGTACTGTGAGGTCCTGGATGGAAATCCAGCAGTTGTGTCTAGAGGTTTTAAAACAACCTTGGGCTGGAAAACTTTGCTGGACCTGGCAACCCCCTGATCATCACTCCAAACTCACATTTGAAGTGTGACCGCACAGTCAGTTGTCCAGCACTTGATATTCTAAGAGTAACTTGTAACATGGATCGCTGGAAAGGCAGGGTTGCTCTTGTCACTGGGGCTTCAGTGGGAATCGGAGCTGCAATCGCAAAGTCTCTTGTGCAGCATGGCATGAAGGTGGTCGGATGTGCCAGAAATCTAGAGCAAATACAGGTAATCTAGCGTTAACGAGCAAACAGCAGTGCGGTTCACTGCATACACTTGCGAGAAGTAAATGTTAGCCTAAATGTAGGACTATACGAACTATTTGAAGAATCGCGTGTTCTTTTTTTCTTTCGCAGAATTTGGCAGCAGAGTGTGTCAGTAGTGGATTCAGCGGCACTCTGTTCCCGTATAAATGTGATCTGTCTGTAGAGGACGAAGTGTTATCCATGTTCTCCTGGATCAAAGTTCAACATCAGGGCATTGACGTGTGCATTAATAATGCTGGTTTGGCTTTCCCAGAGCCTCTATTGAGTGGCAAAACCAGTGGCTGGAGGACTATGATGGATGTAAGTAGGCTAACTGAATACAGTAGCCGTGTAGCGTCTTGATACGACAAAGCGAGTCAGTGATTCATTTCAGTTCTTTCAGTGAGCCGATTTGACCGAGTCAGTGATTCATTCACGTCATTACGTGCTCTCTGACATCACGGCGGCCTACGTTGTTTGTTTGGGTTTTTTTTTTTTTTTTTTTGTAAATGTCCACATTCAGTTTGTTGTATGCACCAGTTTATAAAAACGAACCAAAATATAATTTGCATTTACTTTTACAATTGTAATTTCAATGTTGTTTGAATACAGTGCTATTAAAACCATCTGTTTTTATATGTATGTTGGTAAAACTGTTGAAAACTAACATGATTATATGTATTTGGCTATTAAAGGAACTTTCTGCTTTATCAATCAATGGCTTGTTTTACTCCTAAATGTCTTACTGATTGGTTTAAAAAAAATAACTCCTCAGACTAAACTCATGAAATAAAGAATTTAACTATTTTTCAGGTGAATGTCATTGCCCTGTCAGTGTGCACCCGTGAGGCTTACCAGTCCATGAAAGAAAGAAATATTAATGATGGCCATATCATTAATATTAACAGGTAGAATGTTTTATTATATTTTTTTTGCCAGTCTTCAAATTCCTGCCTGTGCCGCGGCAAAAACCATTCAATATCCTTAAAGCTCTTGTTGTGTTTTAGCATGAGTGGACACCGGGTTGTTAACAATACTGATGTACACTTCTACACTGCCAGCAAATATGCTGTGACTGCTCTCACTGAAGGTCTCCGGCAAGAGTTACGCGAGGCCAAAACCCACATACGTGCCACAGTAAGAACGGGATGAACACTTTATTTAGGTAATATTATTATTACATGTGTAAAGTTCTAAGATTTGTTAGCACTAAGATCTCTCTTTCTTTAACAGTGTATATCTCCTGGTTTAGTGGAGACAGAATTTGCCTACCGGTTACTTAGTCAAAACCCAGAAAAGGCTGCTGCTACCTATAAAACTATAAAGGTAGACAAATCCTGATTCTTGTTTATGTTGTAGATTATTTTTTTACATTTTTAAATATGTAAATGATATTTACAGTGCCTGGAAGCAGATGACATAGCAAACGCAGTGGTGTATGTCCTAAGTGCTCCTCCTCATGTTCAAGTAAGTGTCAAACATCACTGGAGAAAACTATTGTGCTGTAAATGATTGCTGAGTTTGTTCATATACATACAGTCAGCTTGAGCTGCTGTGGTCATTTTCAGCAGTGTATTTTCTTGGAAGACTTCATGTAATAGTTTTTTTCCTTCCCCATCTCTAGATTGGTGACATTCAGATGAGGCCTGTGGAACAGTTGACTTAACTTGAAGAGATAAACAGGAACAGGCATCGCTGACATCTCAATCATCTTAAAAGCTCAATATATAGTTTCAAAGATTAAATGTAGGGAAAACTACAAGAATGTCCCTATAAACTGTTTCTGCACTCCAGATCTTTTGAAATGCAAATAACAAGAACACAGAACACTGATCTGTCAAATCATGAAGTTTACATTTTATAATTACTTATAAAATCTATATGTTATATAAAAAAAAGACTATAATTAGTATTGGAGAAATTATGCAAAGTGTGCTGGGTGGTTTTGGGATCAAATATAGAGTTATCAGTCTTGCAAAATGCAGAATCACTGTAATTTTTTTGCTTTACATTATACTGATGAACAAACACAAGTGAACATACAGGGGGAGAATTACATTATGAAATAAATGTTTTTCTCCAAAACACGCTGGCCATAATTATTGGCACCCTTTTATTAAATACCCTTTGCCAAGATAACAGCTCTGAGTGTTCTTCTTTTTTTCTATAATGCCCGATGAGTTTGGAAATCATCTGACAAGAGATCAGAGGTCATTCCTCCTTACAGAATCACTCCAGATCCTTCAGATTCCCAGCTCCATGTTGGTGCTTCTTCTCTTCAGTTCAGCCCACTCATCAGGTCAGGGAAAAGGGACGGTCATGGCAGAAGATACAATTTGTGCTCAGTGACACGTTTTTGTGTTGATTTTTATGTTCGTTTTGGATTGTTGTCCTGATGGAAGATCCAACCACGGCCCATTATGAGATTTCTAGCAGAGTCCATGCATCAGGTTTTGATTTTTTATCTGTTGGTATTTGCTAGAATCCATGATACCATGTATCTGAACAAGAAGTCCAGGACCTCCAAAAAAATAGATCCACAACATTAAAGATCTAGCTGTATATTTGCTGCCAAAAAGCTATTTTTAAAAGTTTCATCTGACAATAGAATCCGGCCCCTTTTGAAGTTCCAGTCGTGTCTGACAACTGAATATGCTGGAGTTTGTTTTTGGATGAGCGAGGAGGATTTTTCTTGAAACCCTCCTAAACAACATGTGGCGATGTAGGTGCTGTTAATTATTTTTTTTAGGCTTTCTGACCCCAAGACTCAACTAATCTCTGCAATTCTCCATCTGTGATCCTTGGAGAGTCTTTGGCCACTCAAACTTTCCTCCTCAACAAGCATTAAGACAATATAGACACCTGTCCTGTTCCAGGCAGATTCGTAACATCTTTAGTTGATTGGAACTTCTTAATTATTGCCCTGATGGTCAAAATGGGGATTTTCAATTCTTTAGCTATTTTCTTACAGCCACTTTCTATTTTGTAATGCTCAACAATCTTTTGCTGCACATCAGAACTATATTCTTTGGTTTTACTCATTGTGAAGGATGATTAAGGGAATTTGGCCTTTGTGTTTCCTCATATTTAAACTCCTGTGAACAAGAAGTCATAGCTAGACAATTTCATGTTTTTCTAGTCACCCTGGTGTGCTAAAAAAAAGGTAAATATTGATATACTTCAGAGATATTTTACTCGTAAAAAATTATAGGGGTGCCAAATATTGTGGCCAATGTGTTTTGGAGAAAAACATTTATTTCATAATGTGATTTCCCCCCACTTTCAATTCTTTTACTTCAATGAAAGGTTACATTTTTGAATGAAAGATCAAAAGAATAAACAATGCAGATTTATTTTTACCGCCATCTTTGATCATATTTACCAGGGGTGCCAATCATTCTGACCACAACTGTATATGTTTTGTAGATTGTTCAGGAAATCTGATGCTTTTTTATACATTTCTGTTTAGTTCTGTGTCTGCAGTTCTGAACTGCTATTTCTAAGTGATGCACTAATAAAAAGGAGGGATTTATATCATGATTTTCTTCTTAAATTGTTTGTGATGAAACTATCAAATAGCTTTTTTCTTTGAAAAGAAAAGTGCCAACTGTTGAAGAACATTAATTTTATGAAGTCAAGGAGAAATAAATTAATACATTTTATTACAAACATGGCTGAGGACAGGCTCAAAACTGCTGAATTTGTAGCTGCTTTTATAAAAATGAAAGGTTATGTGTAGTGTTTTTTGTTGTTTTTCAGTGAAACCCACCGATAACCATGCTGTCAGTGGCATTAAAACTGAATATAGCCTACAGTCAGCACTGAAGTTTTCAGACAAATTGATGCAATTTACAGCATTGAGGGCGAATTTTGTATAGCACTGCAGGAACGTGATGCTTCCAAACGTATAGTGACTCAGAACACAGGCACAAAATGGGACGCAGAATTTGCAGAAACAATCCTAACGGTTATACACGTTTACTGAACTGAATTTTACTGCTACACTAGAAAATGCGGAAGACGCAAATAACGAGCTCTTGCAAAAAAAGCGATCCCTATTGTTTGAATTCACAAAAATTACTTGCTGCCGCAAAAAATCTCAGAGGAACAGATAGGAGTGATCAGGTGTGGCACAGTAGGTCGTGCATTGGCTAGATTCTTAGACTCATTGCATATTCAATAACAACAGGGAATTATGAAGTAAAGGTCACTGCAAACTGGCAGCAGCTCTTCTGTTGTTTTGTGAACTTGTAACATGGATCGCTGGAAAGGCAGGGTTGCTCTTGTCACTGGGGCTTCAGTGGGAATCGGAGCTGCAATCGCAAAGTCTCTTGTGCAGCATGGCATGAAGGTGGTCGGATGTGCCAGAAATGTGAAGCAAATTGAGGTAATTTACATTACGCATTTGTAGCAGAGGATTAAAGGTTTGCGTATGATGAACAAAATGTCTATTGATTCATTGGTGATTACCTTTCTGTTTACTTTTTTTAAGTTTGACAGCACCCTGGTCAGTTAATGGGAAAAAAAGCAGCATGAACATTATTCAAAATTTCTCATTTGATGTTTTACACAATAAAAAGTCATACAGGTTGAGAAGAACATGAGGGTGAGAAAATTAAGCCAACAAAGACATTTCTGTTATGATTTAAACACCTGTCTATTGTTGGCCACATCACATTTTAATAATATAGGCTAATCTTAATGTTTGAAATGCTTTACATAACAGCAATTTCATATTTCTTATAAGACATATGGAACAATGTGTTCATAAGGACAAAGTTCTAAAAATTGGTAGGCAGCTATAATAATTAACCTCATGCACAATTTGTTTGTCTCTGCCAATGGTTTTGAGCTTTGACCCTTCATAAAATGTAAATCTTTTTCCATAGAATTTGGCAGCAGAGTGTGTCAGTAGTGGATTCAGCGGCACTCTGTTCCCGTATAAATGTGATCTGTCTGTAGAGGACGAAGTGTTATCCATGTTCTCCTGGATCAAAGTTCAACATCAGGGCATTGACGTGTGCATTAATAATGCTGGTTTGGCTCTCCCAGAGCCTCTATAGAGTGGCAAAACCAGTGGCTGGAGGACTATGATGGATGTAAGTAAATCACAGAATAAATATATTTCCATTCTGACAACATGGAGCTAGAATAGGCTATGTAATTTTAGTCAATTTGTTCAAAAAATTTCAGGTGAATGTCATTGCCCTCTCAGTGTGCACCCAAGAGGCTTACCGTTCCATGAAAGAAAGATATATTGATGATGGCCATATCATTAATTTTAATGGGTACTATAATGTTTTAATGGACATTTTTAGACATATTTTCTGCATTTATATTCCTGTGCCATGCACCAAAGCATCCTGACTCTAAATATCGTACTATGTTTTAGCATGTGTGGACACCGTGTCCTCCACAATGCTGATTTACACTTCTACACTGCCAGCAAATATGCTGTGACTGCTCTCACTGAAGGTCTCCGGCAAGAGTTACGCGAGGCCAAAACCCACATACGTGCCACAGTAAGAGCAGGATAACCAAGACATGTTTTCGATGAACACTTTATTTATGAAAATGAGTATTGCATGTCCAATGTTCATAAATGTGCTAGCACTAAGATTGCTCTTTCTTTGACAGTCTATATCTCCTGGTTTAGTGGAGACGGAGTTAACCTACCGGCTCTTTAGTCAAAACCCAGAAAAGGCTGCTGCTACATATAAAAGTATAAAGGTATAAGTATAAGACAAATCCTGATTCTTGTCTGCAGAGCATAAAAGGTCATTGTTTACCTTTATAAAATTTGGAAATCATATTTGCAGTGCCTGCAAGCAGATGACATAGCAAACGCAGTGGTGTATGTCCTAAGTGCTCCTCCTCATGTTCAAGTAAGTGTCATCCATCACTGGAGAAAACTATTGTGCTGCAGCATTAACATGTTAATGTTTGCTGTCTTTCAGTCATATGAGATCACACTTTGTTATATTTTAGTATATCCACATATTTTTAGGTGTAAACTTGATGATTTATAATTTAATTGTAATTTAGAGTTTTTTCCTTTGCTCTTTGTAGATTGGTGACATTCAGATGAGACCAGTGGAGCAGTTGACATAAGATAAACAGGATCAAGTGCCAATATCAGGGACCAACGTTCACAGACAATCAAAGATCACAGGCGTGTCCAATATAATCGAATAAATAATTGTCAAGTCTCTACATTTTTTAAATGCATTTTGTAAAAACACAAAGCACTGTTCTGTTTCATCATGATTTAAAAAATTTTATTGTAGTAAATGAAATGATTTTGAGAAAATATGCTGGTGTTAATGAGAACAATTTTGATTTGACACGATGTGATAAATACTGTATGTGCTTTTCCAATAGCTCTTTCTGGTTTTCTTGTAAAAAAAAAAAAAGAAAGAAAAAGATTAAAAAAAAGTGCCAGTATTCAATAGCGAACTGAAAGCATGCAATATCAAGGATATAAAAAAGTCTTTTTTTTTAAACAAACGTGGTTTTATCTTATACTGGAACCTGCTCATTAACGGTTTTATTCTAAAGTGTTCTTAAAGGGATAGTTCACCCAAAAATGAAAATTCAGTCAGTAAGTACTTGCCCTCATGTCGTTCCAAACCTGTAAGACTTTTATTCATCTTTGGAACACAAATGAAGATCTTTTTGATGAAATCTGAGAGCTTTCTGTCCCTCCATTGACAGCTACGCAACTGACACTTTGACACTTCAAAAAGTTCATAAAGAGATTGTAAAACTAATCCATAGGCTATATGAATTGAACGGTTTAGTCCAAATTTCCTGAAGAGACAAGATCACTTTATATGATGAACAGATTTAATTAAGGCTTTTATTCACATATAAACATTTATCAGCGAAAAATGTACAAGCTCATAAACAAGCTCAACAAGCTCAACATAAACAAGCTCAACTGTACTTGCTTGAAGTGTGAGAGGAAGCATCATTGGTTCTTGTGGAAGCTCAAACGCGTAACACGAGAATGAACCTCATTGGTTCTTTCTGAAGCTCAAACATGCTGCATAACCCAAGAGAATGAGCCTCATTGGTTCTTTCTGAAGCTCAAACATGCTGCATATCCCAAGAGAATGAACCTCACTGTTTCTCGCGTCAAGCGAACATGGCTGAGCTTCCATTTACCATAACTAATGTGTGCATTGATGAATGTTTATATGGGATAATGGGGGGAAAAAAGCCTAAATTCAATCTGTCAATCATTTGAAGCGATCGTGTCTCTTCAGAAAATGTTGCCACTCAATTCATATGGATTCGTTTTATGATCTCTTTATGAACTTTTTAAGCGTCAAAGTGTAAGTTGCATATAACTGTCAACGGGGGACAGAAATTTTATTTATTTAAAGTTTATTTAACAGGGACCATACAAGCAAACATAGTTACAATACAAAGCCTGTAACTGATGCGCAGCATATAGAGTTTATAGCTAGTGCTAATTTTCAACTCCTGTCCCTGGTTGGGCATTTCTAAGAACATTATAAAACAGATACATACATAAAAAACAAGAAATAATACAAAACTAATGTATATATATATATACACATATATACACATATACACATACACACATATACATACATGCATACATACATACATAATCATGCACAATTATAACAACAATTAAAAATGTATACAGTTTTGGTTTGTCTTTAGCCACAGCTTAATCCTGGAAGTGAACTTTTTGAAGTCAGATATGGCCTTAATATCAGATGGTAATGCATTCCATAGCCTACAGCTCTTAACAGAAAAGGCAGTCTGTGCAAAGCTTGTCCTACAGTATGGTATTGTACAGTTATGATTTGTACTACTTCTAGTAACTCTTCTGTAATTCAGTAAATTTACTAAGAGGCTCAGGTGCTAAATTATTAATACACTTGAAGATTAATTTAAGGAAACATAAATTACCAAAGCTTTCAAAGCTTAATATTTTGTATTTCTCCAGTATGTAACAGTGATGATAGCGGATTGGCTTTTTATCCATAATTTTTATTGCTCGATTGTAAAGTGAACCAATGTGTTTTGTTGCAGACGGAGCTGCTTGCCCCCAAACTGTCTCGTTTGGGGACATTTTGATGAAATCTCTCAGATTTCATCAAAAAGATCTTGAGTTGTGTTCCGAAGATGAACGAAAGTCTTGCGGGTTTGGAACGACACGAGACGAGGGAGAGTAGAATTTTCATTTTTGAGTGAACTATCTCTTTAATTATTGCCCAGAAGGGAATCGGGGCAAAGATCAAATACAAATCACTGCACGGGTCGGGACGCATTTATGTTCATTTCAAACGCACGTGAGTTTGTTTTGGATGCAGAGGTGTTGTTTGCCGCACAATGAATTTTGCTGTTATGAATATTTCCTTCTGAGTGTCACTTACAATATAATTCACTGTAAGACAGCATCAGCAGCACGTTTGAACGTTGATTACTTTGATTAAAGCCTTGTTTATGGATCTTGATTTGCTAGTATTAGTTTTTTCTTTTGTTGTAACAATTGCTAACGAATTAGACAAAATTGCTGCTTTTGTAAATATCGTGGGGTCGTTTGCATTAGCCTATTTTATGAGAAATTATAGTAGAATCGGAAGTGTGTTGCTATTGGCTAGATTCTCAGGGAGTGTTCGTTTACATAAAGGGGTTGCAGTGATGATCTGACTGCAAACTGGCAGCAGCTCTTCTGTAAGAGTTTTGTGAACTTGTAACATGGATCGCTGGAAAGGCAGGGTTGCTCTTGTCACTGGGGCTTCAGTGGGAATCGGAGCTGCAATCGCAAAGTCTCTTGTGCAGCATGGCATGAAGGTGGTCGGATGTGCCAGAAATGTGAAGCAAATTGAGGTAATTATACAGCTATCTGCAGAATAAAATTTGCCTATAATGATTGATTGATGACGAAAAAACGGCATCGTGTGGAAATTGAAGGTAGTGAAGATAAGTGGGCAAGAAAGTGTTTGCACAGAGTTAGTCTGTGTTGTTCACTATTTATTAATACCTTGATAATTTATATTTTATTAATTTCTATCATGTAATTTAAAATACTAGTGCAAAATGCCCGTGCAAAAGTTTTTGTGTGCAAAATCAGTTTTTGTGTGTGTTTTTAGTAATTGTTGGTTTGGTGTGTTTGAGTGCTCATTGTTACAATTGCACAGCAAAAGTTCAGTGACATTTTTATTTGTGCATGGTAGAAAGCAAATACTGATACTGACATAATGACATACAATAAATGTGGAACATTGAACTACACGATTCAGGGAGCAGGCTACACAGGGAACTCCAAGCTACTTAAGCTCCACTGCTTTCTTCGACCCTCTCTGTGAGGGTCAAAAGCCAGAGTGGCTAGAGCGGCAAAAGCCAGTGTGTGCTTCTTTTACCGATATATATTTACCGATATTTTGTGCATTTCTAATCCAAACAATGTCAAACTTGGCACTGCACTTACTCGTGCCCGTAGCGAGACACCTGTCAAGTTTGAAATCCATAGGCATTCGAGAGATATGCGAATAACACACACACACACACACAGACAGAAAGACGTTCCCGTAATTTATAAATAGATATAATATACAGAAGTAAACGGCGCAGGTGACTTACAGATTTCAGGGAGCAGGCTACACAATGAACTCCGAAAAAATGCTACGCTTGAGCAAACAGTTTGTGAATAGGTTACTACAAATGATGGCCGTGAATAAAATATAATATTCAGAAGTAAACAGTGTAGCTTATCAGAATGTTTATTTTTAAACCACAACCTTCTTTGGGCTTCTTTGACTGATACAACCCTCTAATGTCAGAATGTTTATTTTTAAACCACAACCTTCTAAGTGCTTCTTTTACTGGTATTTTTAACGATATCTTTTGCATTTCTCATCCAAACAACATCAAACTTGGCACTGCACTTACTCGTGCCCGTAGCGAGACACCTGTCAAGTTTGAAATCCATCGGAGTAACGTTTCGAGAGATATGCCAATAACACCCACACACAGACAGACAGACATACAGACAGACATTTCTGTAATTTATAGATAGATGTTTAAAAAGTGCCCAATCTTAGCAAAAATGTCCAAGATTATTCAATAACAACAATGCAGTGTAGCCTATATTGGATTCCTGCCAAATATAGCCTACTGTATGATACAACAGCAGTAATAATGGTTCTGAGCTTTAAAACCTTCATGAAATATGAATCTCAAAGAACTTTTTCTTTCGCAGAATTTGGCATTAGAATGTGTCAGTAGTGGATTCAGCGGCACTCTGTTCCCGTATAAATGTGATCTGTCTGTAGAGGACGAAGTGTTATCTATGTTCTCCTGGATCAAAGTTCAACATCAGGGCATTGACGTGTGCATTAATAATGCTGGTTTGGCTCTCCCAGAGCCTCTATTGAGTGGCAAAACCAGTGGCTGGAGGACTATGATGGATGTAAGTAACTCAGCAGGAACACAGGTATTCCTAATCTGGCAATATAAAGAAAGCGTGATGTTAGTCATCTCATCTCAAAATGTTTAAATTTTTCAGGTGAATGTCATTGCCCTGTCAGTGTGCACCCGTGAGGCTTACCAGTCCATGAAAGAAAGAAAAGTTGATGACGGCCATATCATCAATATTAACAGGTACAGTAGAATTTCATTGCACCTTTTTATGCATATTCATGTTTATGTCCAGGTACCAAGCATTCAGGACCTTAAAATGTGTTTTAGTATTTGTGGACACCGGGTTATCAACAACGCTGATGCACACTTCTACACTGCCAGCAAATATGCTGTGACTGCTCTCACTGAAGGTCTCCGGCAAGAGTTACACGAGGCCAAAACCCACATACGTGCCACAGTAAGAGCAGGATGAACACTTTTCTAACTTTAAAACTAAAGTTCTAAGACTTGTTGGCACTAAGATTGCTCTTTCTTTAACAGTCTATATCTCCTGGTTTAGTGGAGACAGAATTTGCCTACCGGCTCTTTAGTGAAACCCCAGAAAAAGCTGTTGCTACGTACAAAAGTGTAAAGGTATAGATAAATTCTCATTCCTTTCTACACGTTTTAGGTCATCATTTCTTTAAATATTTAAATATCATATTCACAGTGCCTGCAAGCAGCTGACATAACCAATGCAGTGGGGTATGTCCTAAGTGCTCCTCCTCATGTTCAAGTAAGAATCATTTATCACTAATTTTCTGATTATGAGATGAATGGGATATTTTGGTGATGAAATTAGCCTCATGTTACAAGATTGAGAATGAAATCTCTGTTCTTTATGCTGATACAGAATCAATTTGAACAGCAGTGGGGAATTTCCTTGGTAAAATCTTTATTTAATGGCAGTTTTTATTGTGTTTTTTTAAACAAAAGTTTTTTCTTTCTCTTTGTGTAGATTGGTGACATTGAGATAATGCCCATTGAGCACTTGATGTAACATGAACAGATAAACAGGATCAAGAATCTCTGACACCTTGTGGCAATTATCAAGTAGAAAACACTGCTCTGCCTCACCCTGAAGTAACATTTTGTGTAATTATTGTTTATTTTACTATTTTATTTAGACTACATTTTTAGAAACGAAATACTCTTGGTTCTGTTTTAATTAAATATTAAAACAATTATCAGCCTTGCAAAATGCAGAATCGGTGTCATTTATTTTCCGTGACATATTGATGAACATTTACAGACAAAGAACCAGTGCTGATGCTTCTTCACAAACCTTACTTTAGCTCTGAGTTTACAGCTCAGCATTACAGGGTCACATTGCATTATTGGCTTGAATCAAACATTGACTGAGGTATTGAGTTTAGACCATAAACCCTTGTAACCTGAGGCATTACCTAACTCAACATCTTAATGCACTTTTGAAAAGAAAAACAAAAACATTCTCGTGGAATCAGTAAGATTGGTTTAATTTTACATAGTAAGAAACTTTTACAACTGAACTATGCTAGAATTAATGATGATAAAAAGACATTCGCATTCGCTTGTGAAGACTTGTGCAGTCTTTTATGATACATTTATGATACATTTATACATCTTATTCACTTTCATTATATGGAAAAGAACAGCAAAGGTTTTTCAAACATTTACCTCTGTTTTATGGGTAAAGAAAATCATATGAGTTGGAACAACTTGAAAGTAAGGAAATGACAGATCAGCATTTTTGAATTGACAGCACTATTATATCCATGACTAGACCTGATTTTCACTTTAAAATTAACTGTATTTTGATTCCTAAAGTGTATGTGAAGAAACTTCCAAATAGCTCTTTACTCTTTCTTGGTTTTTCTGCTTTTCTCTGAAATCAAGCGTGACAGTTGTTGAATATTAAAAAGTACTGAAAGTACTGCCAACGTTTATCATGCCAAGAGCTGAATACAACACCTTAATAAATTATTTTAATGTTGTAAAGTAAATGTTGCTTTCCAATGCCTTTATGATGACTGATGTTGCTCTTGCATCAGTTTTAAGACTCTGTTGCTGCTCTTGGTCCAATGTTTCCTCATGCATGATTGGCATCTCAAGGAAAATTCCCTAGCAACCAGAAATGTTCAGTCCAAAGTATATAAGGGAAGCATGAAGTGCTCATTGTTTTGCCATTAAAGTATTAAAATTGTAAAGCGGATTACAATTATCTTGCTTTATTTTAGTTATTTAGCCTCTTTTATTTAGTTATATAGCCACTTTTCATACTTTTTACCCCCCTCACATTCGTTCTAGTTTCTCTGCTGCCTTTTGATGACCTGTCTCATCTCAGCATGTGGACAGAATGTGTAGTTACTCAGCAAAAGCCTCTTGTTCTCATGGGAACACGTTCCCGCCCTCTTAACCCCATTTCCATGACCGTAACAGCACGAAATGCTGTGGAATCAATCATGAATTGTCTTTTATGCTTTGTAAGTGATACTATTGTACTGTTTTTGGAATGTATATTATTTCATAATGCCTACACCCTCTGAATGCTGGATTATTTTTCCATGTCTGGGAACCAGGGAACTGGTATGAGACTCCACATTGTTTGCATGTGCTCATTCTGAAACTGCTGAGTACAGCAGGGTCACGAAGGAGGAAGTTGGTGTGATGCAAAATGGTGTGATGTTCTGCTCAGGCCATGATATGAATAAATTTGGGTGGTCCCTCTTTTGAATAATGGAAATCCCACATTTGGCTCTCTTTAACCGTGTAATGATACACACACACACACACACACACACACATATATTTATATATATGCCTGGCTATATGCATATTTGCACCTTGACCAGCTTTTGTGGTTACTTAGACATTTAAAAACCCTATTGACACATAAATACTAATAAATACATAATACATAAATACATCAAAAGCCCCAACCTTAATAGTTCAAGTCTTAATTAGGAGGTCAGATCCCCCAAACTGCCATATTTGGCATATTTCAGACTGCGATTCTGCAAAGGCCACACTTTTTAACAAGAGCATGTGAGGGTCAGCTGATGGGAGATTTGAGTCCAGTGTTACAATACTCATTTCAAGTCGGAGGGTGAGTGAGGCACCTAAACCAGATTATCCTTTGAGAAGAATGTGACCCTTTCTGCTTAAGTCCACTGGCGAAGGCCAAAGTCTGTGCTAGAACAAAAACTTGTTTTTTTGGTACTGTAAATAATCAGGTTACCTGGAAGTACACTAAACACTTAACACTCTGTTTTATTAAAAACGAAACCCATATGTTTTCTTAAACAATGATATATGAGAACCACCAGTGCTCTTATTTACTTTATTCAGCAATCATGTCGAGAAACACATGCTTTATAAAATTGATCTGATCTGTCAGTCTACCATCAATGGAGCTATAAAAACAGAGTAGGTAAAAACATGCTGCTTATTAAAACAAATTTGCTGCATATCATAAGGCAGCCTAGAAGATAAGGTCACACCATGTGGAGCTTATTGAATTTCACTCTCTCTTAAATTTTCCACGCTTTTCTCGGTTTCCTCGCTCCCTGTTTCTCTTCATTTTCGTGTTCCTAGGTCTGCGGGTAGCCATGGACGGAGTGTTAGTCTGTAGAAGGGGAAACATTGATGCTGTATTTATCTCAGGATCCTTCAACTGAAATGCAGTGTCCTTTTCCATCAGGGTCGGGAGGGGTGTTGTGTCTGCAACGTCAGGCAAAACCGCTTCATAGCAGATTTTGATTACACGCCTTCCACTTCTTCCCTTGGTGTCCTTCAAACTTTGTTGTCCGTTTTTTGTTGATGATGTGAAGCTTTCCATTGGGTTTTCAAGTCGGTCCAACCCCAGTCTCTCTGGCATGTCAGTTGGCCCGACAGTCGCAGAACTTGTGGACAATAGAAGATCCTGAGAGCTGATAATATGAGGGGGTTCTTCTGTAGCGAAAGCAATGATTTTCCTCATTCTTTTTCTTCCTTCTCTCTGCCTTGAACTTGGCCTTCTGGTTCTAACAATGGGTGTTTTTTGTGTAGTGACTACAGGTCCCTTTTCTTCTGTGTACTGTGTACTTTGCATCACCTCCTTTCTTACAATATTACCGGGACTTGTTGGCATTGCGAGGGTAACGCCTTCGGTCGGACTTGTTGAGAACGTTTCTTTCTTGAAATAAGGTTGGGTGACTTCTGTGGACGGATTGTTTTTTCTTTGCTTTTTCTTCCCGCCTCTTTGTCTGAGCTTAGCTCTGATCTTATCACGGACAGCTATGTGAGCTGTAGGAGAGGAAGAGGCTAACTCCGTGTCATTTGCTTGTCTGTACTCTAGAATCTCTGGTTCTTTATCTGGCTTTATTGAAGTGGTAATGCCAACAACATCCTGATTATCACTCATTGTCCTCTGAGGATCATCTCTCATCATCTTATTAGAAAGCGGCCCGTTTCCTACAGAGTCTAGCTCAGTGTTCATGAAATTGTTTTCTTTAATGCTGAACCGATTCGTCTTCGCCGATTCCTCCATGAAGTTGTTCTTACCCATGACCTCTTCTGTTTGACCGGTCGGCGGCGGCGCACCGGCCGTTCCTTCATCGACCTTTAACATGGCGTCAAGTTTTTTATTCTTCTTCCTGCCTTTACCCTTTCCTCTTTTCTTCTTGTTCTCTTTTTTCTTTTTCCCGGAATTTTTCTTCCTCTTCTTCTCTGACGCCTGAGTTTCTCCTTTAGCTGTGTCCGTGGACGAGCTTTGCGAGGTGGAGACTGTGGCGAGGACTTTAATGAAATCCTCTGCAGCTGTCACCACATTTGTAAGCGAGGGCTCCTCAGGGGTGGCGGTCTTTGATTCAGAGAATGTAGACTGTGTTGTACTTTCAGTCTTGTTCAGCTTTTCTTCGTCTGACTGTTTCTCCTTAGGAGGAGCGATAGACAATACGTCAATGACATCAATCCCCCCGAAATCATACGGGATCGATTCTTTAATCACTGCAACGGGAACTCTGTCATACTTTTTACACCTTTATGATGGAGAAAAGAGTAAAAATTGCATTAATTTGGCTGCTGGAGAGTATACCGGAGCATAAAGAAGAATTTACAATTCCTGGAATTTGATACTTACACCCCATACCAATGACGCTCAACACACTGCTCTTCAAATGAGAATTCAAAGCAAGGCGCTTCGATCACATTAAAGAAGGCCTGTCCGACCACTCGGGATGAAGTGTCATTTACAAGTCTTAGGCATTCCTTTAAGCTGTAAGAAGCACATATAAATATGGAGATGATTTCAAAATGTTAGATTTTTGAGCGTTTTCACATTAAGATAATGCAGCTGTAAATCTCACGTTTAAACAAAAGTTTAATTTGAAAACATACAAAAAAAGTGGTAATCTGCTGCAATCATTAATTTGATTTTATTTCTACCTGATCTAACACTTAAGTTTGGTGTAACCTACAGTATGTTGATTGTAATATATAAATTGGCATTGAATTGAGTTTAACTTAAGTTATCTGGACATTTTAGGTTAACATTTCTTTCACTGTAGGTTGTAACATCATCAAGATTTTAGGTTAAAATGCATAATTTTGCAAAAGTGTCCAGTTTTTTAATCATTTTAATCACCTTTTAGCCTTACCATTAAATAGTTAAAAAAAACACACTAACATTTCCATGTGTCTCAATGACGACATAAAAACGACAAGTAAACAATAGTAAGATTTTTTTTTTAAAATGTTTAAAGTAGTTTTAAAAGAAGTATAGCATGCATGCTGCAGGACAGTGCTGTCAGCAATCAAACTTGCATATCTGGACCACATTAAACTTACGCATTGTCGCAGTCGCAGTGGCTAAGGGAGTGCCATTTAAAGTTGGTGTATCCATAGTTGGAGGAGAATGCATGAATGATGTATGGACAGTGATCATGGACGCGGCAACATTTGTCGGTCTCTTCGAATTCGCCTGGAGGTAAAAAAATCACATGCACTATTACAAAATGGCTAAACACCTGCTTACAGTCCGAAAATTAAAATCTCTACACATTGCACAAATAAGTGAATTAAAATCAACTCACCTAACTGTTCATAATGATCCGCGATGTTTCCTGCACCACACCAAAGTGTCCCGGGATAAGTGAAGCCTCGCTTGGTTCGCGTCTTTTTATTGTTCGCTCCATCAGAGTTCGGCTCTTTTGCTTGTTTTGTTTTCGCGATCACGTTTCTGTCGCCTTTTGATTTCAACTTGTTACAATTCGCCTTCGCTTCGGACACCCCCGTCAAACTCATCTTTAAATCGGAACTCATTTGGTTTCTTAGACCAAGTCTGCAAACATGCATGAAGGATTTAACTTGCATTTCGTTTTGGATCACAGAGCAGTCGACCAGGCTGCCCTCGGAGTCATGCACAGAGCGAACCTCTTCAGCTCCATCGGTAACCTGGTGAAGGTGATACTCTCCGACAACTGAACTTTTGGCGCAAAGAGTGCTGTTGAGCATGTAAAAGAGCTCTTTGCTCTCTTTTTCGGAATCTAAAGATTGGCTTAAGAATTCGCCTTTAACAAAGTTCCTGTCTAGATAAGACAGGAACACGAAAAACACGGACCACATCGCGGCGGGCGGCACTTCAGCACCACGGAGAATCAGACAGCACCTTGTCCTCTTCTGTTCAGCGAGGACCGGTTTCTTGTCTGCCGCTCGCGGGGATTCATATATTACCGGTCAATAATGGGAGGGGTCTGTCATTTAATTAACCCTTTCCTCCTCCAATGAACTTGAATAGCCTACCACATGTGCATCTGTTTCCTCCTCCTTTCGTCTCTGTGGCAAGTGAACAATGTTCAATGACATTTTTTATGCAAAAACCTTTTATATTTGCAAAAGGCAAATTCGTATTTGCGAGAGGGAAATGTTGCAAGGCAAAAAAGGAACAAACAAAAGGGTGTTTGTTTTGTTTATTTTTAAAGTAAATCGACGCTTTGTTGAAACCACATTTTGTGTTAGGCTATTTTCTTTTTATTCATTCAATTAAAGGACAATAGAAAGCTAACATTTCAATTGCAAGCATAAAACAATGCACAAGACATGAGAATTACAAGTATTTAAAGGACATTTAGGCATGAACTCTGCATAGATATTCCAAACAAAAGACTTGGGATATGTTTTTTCAAACAACCTTTCATTAACCACAAAAAGTTAGATTACAACGCTAAAGAAGCGCCCACATCGCGTAGCCTATTGTATGATCAGTATCTTATAGTCATTATTTATCACGTTTAAAACGTTAAAAACGGTTTAAGATAGTTGAGCGTGCTATAGGCGCGGGAAAATTGGAACATATTGACAGAATGATTGATTTTTGACCTCCTGAAAGTCATTCCGTGCACAGAGGTACAAACAATCATATCACATCATATTTACAGATAGTCCTATAGCATATTTTTAAATGAAATGCAAAAATATTTTCAATGCAAGGTTCTTTTTTAATTAACCCGTTTGTTGTGTGGACGAGCATCATTATAATGTAATCCCAATGAATGAAGGGTGTAATGGATATCTGTGTTTTGACCGCAAGTAACCTCATCGGTCTCCACACCTCGAGATTTACTTTGGTGACGCAGCAAGGAGGAGGTCCCTTTGGCGCTTTCCATAGTAACAAGAGATGGGGTGATTCTTCCGACCCAACGAGATTGGGCATTCTAGTTTCACAAAAGGAATGGGTAGTGACCTAATTTGGAACAGTGGGCTTTTTCAATGCAGACCAATGAAGATCTCCACGCAGTTATTGAACATCAGTCAGTCTTTTCCTATGGTTACATGGATCTTTACTTTGGGACTTTAATAGTCGCATGGGCGCCAGCACAATGGGGGAAAAATAGTAATTTAGAAGAGAATGCACGTTATACAAGGCTGCTGCGATGAAGCAATTAAATATTTAGTTCTCCAGTGCTGTATTTTTTTATTTCAAAATGTAAGAAATAAAGAAAAGAACAGATAAAATGACGTGATTAAAACGTGATTATTTTGCAGAAATATGTTATTATATTAATTAGCCTATACTTAGCTAATTGGTGTAACATTTTTGAAAGGGGTTCAAACAACGAACCAAGAAAATAATAATAATAAAATAAGGAATTTGGTATGTGCAAGCCCAAATGCAAAAATATTTATGGTCGGCTTTCAAATAGCTCCCACTGAGTCCAACAGTGGGCTTTGGCAAGGAAATCGGATTGGTGGGGGTGGAAACAAATGATGTAAAATCAGCAGAGGCAACATGCGACATTGTTGGAAAATCCGCACGATGTATTATTCATTTAATTCTCATTAAAGACCTTTGACAGGATTTTAATCACTGCGTGTTTCACATAGCCTACCTGACGAATTGATATTTCATCAAAACTCACATGTGCAATTTAGAAATACCACATTTTTATTCATGTTTATGATACAGTAACACATTTATCTCAGTTCATGCAACTATACCTGCAAAATGAGGTCCCCTGGAATCAGGCCCTTTCTGGCACCTTTCACAATAAAGATGCTTAGCCGTCTGATTATAGGATATTGCTTATGGATTTCACTGTTTTTTAAACAAACCATCGAAACCGTTAAATCTTAAAATAAGTTAATTGCACGTTTCAAACACTGAATTTACACCAAGATAGCGTATAGACAAGCTAATAAATTCTTACTAGAAATCTCGTATGCTGGAAATTATATAAAATAAGAATAATATTGAAATTAATCTGGAAAAGAAATATCATGATGTTTTAGCTTTCCTGAAACCCCGTACAAAAATGTGCATAGACTACTATTTTTCCTAGCAGGATGTAATAGCCTTCTGCTTCCTCTGTACGGTCTGTATTGTTACATCATTAGTCGTCAATAAAATAAGGGTAAAAAAAACAGATAGAAAATAATAGGAAAACCTGTTACAAAAAAAAAAAGCATGAAATACTTTGGTGCATAATAGTTCATTGATTATTTGAAGCCACTATATTCCACACTAGACAGTATTCACCTATTTCTGCTTTCTATTCCACTGCTGAAGAACTAGCCTACTTCACGTCTTTTTTCTGCAAGAAGAACTATTGTTTGAGGAGTCTTACTTTGTTAAGAGTGTATTGTGGGTACGCTCACTCTTTCTGAATATGTTAGGTAGCCTATATTTTTGCTTGGCTCATGTGCTTGCTTGATCACCGCAGTGACAGGTGTCAGCGTCACTACTTTAGGACCTCGGCTGAAATCGCGGAGGGATATTATTTCTTCTGCATGTATCACTCCGGTGCAGGGCTCGCAACACTAGTGAGAATGCGGATTGATATCCTGATGATATGAAGGGAGCATTCAGTCCAATTGGTCATATGCGTCAGTAGCGCAGCTAAGGAATTTATTGGGCATTTCCTATTAAAACACATCCTAAATGTATGGGTCCATATTTGTATTTATTTATTTAGGTCTATAGTTATTTTACCATATAAGAAACATTGTGCAGGAACAATCCACTTGTTTGCAGCCTATAGCTACCCTGTGGTCATTGGAATGGACATCACATGGTTTGTGGTTTAAACCAATAAAATGTTATGTTTTTATTATATGAGTAATGCCTGGTCACTGATTGATCTCTGATCAACCAATCACAATGAATATACTGTATGACCCCTAACTTAATCTGATTGAGCTTTAGGCATCACAAAAGACAGGCATGGCTAACCAACTAGCAGGGGGAGGAGGAAGCCCCTTTTTAATCTTTTATATGCAGATTTATGTTTATGATAGCCTCATCAACTTGCACCTGTTATAAACTTAATTGTATCAAGTGATAATATTCAAAGTTATTTAAAAGAAAATAAAGATTATTTTATGTTTCTCATCGCAATGGACATCAGGTGTAGATATCAGCAGGAACCTCACAAAAAAGTTGTGTGCCTTTCAAAGCTACAAATTCTAATATTGATGTTTTATGAACATTAATGTTAATTAATTAAATATGAATATTATTTTATTTATGTCTTTAAATTGACAATAAACTGTCCATCAAATTTTCATTGGTTTTAGTGAGAAACAGCCACAGTGGATGTGAGACTCACACTCACACACCATCCACACAAACTGATGTCTTGATGCACAAAAATATACAACTTTATTCCTGCAAAGAGCAACTTGGGCCGTGTCAGGTAGGGTATATGCTGCGCAGCTGAGGAATAGAAGTACTAAAGATTCGACATTTAAAGGATCACTGCAGAGACAGTGATAGTATTGGAAGACTATATCCACCCTCGGGGTGAGGCTAATACTCTGAGTTAGTATTAATGATCCTGTGTCGGACCAGTGTATACCTGAGAAGGACGGTGAGAGTGTATAGATGCTAAAGACCTGGTGCTCACGTGTGGTTTGAGGTAGTGATAGCAGCTTCTTAATGGGGACGCCCTCACCATATTTCAGCGAAGTATTGGATTGTATTGTAAGTATTCGGGAAGGGAATTACCTCGAGATACTACAGTGTATTATTTTATTATATTAACAAATGGAAGTTTACATTTACATTTACTGTACATTTATTCATTTAGCAGACGCTTTTATCCAAAGCAACTTACAAATAAGAACAACAGAAGCAGTTAAACTAACAATAGGACAACAATATGCAAGTGCTATGACCCTTCCAGTTTCATCTAACGCAGTACCAGGGTTTTTTATTTTATTTAATTTTTTTAATAAAGATAATATCTAAAGAATAGAAGAGAAAGTGTTAGTATTAATGGATCAAGTGTTGCCGAAAAAGATGTGTCTTCAGCCGTTTCTTGAAAATGGCTGCGGACTCAGCAGCTCTGGTTGAGTTAGGCAGATCATTCCACCAGCAGGGAACAGTCAAGGTAAAGGTCAGAGAAAGAGATTTTGTGCCTCTTTGAGATGGCACCACAAGACGGTGTTCACTTGCAGAGCGCAAGTTTCTGGATGGCACGTAAGTCTGAAGTAATGAGTTTAGGGAGGAGGGAGCAGAGCCAGTGGTTGTTCTGTAGGCAAACGTCAGTGACTTGAATTTGATGCGAGCGGCAACTGGCAACCAGTGCAATTTTGTGAGGAGAGGAGTGACGTGTGCTCTCTTCGGCTCGCTAAAGTCCACTCTAGCTGCATAATTTTGGATCAGTTGCAGAGGTTTAATAGTGCAAGCTGGAAGACCTGCCAGGAGAGCATTACAATAGTCCAGTCTGGATAGAACAAGCGCTTGGACATGGAGTTTTAGAGTGTTTTTAGAGTTTTTAGAGACTTGAACCATTAGAGTGAATAATGAGAGAATGAGAGAATCCCCCGAGATGCCCTTCGTCTTTAGGATTGACAGGAGGATCTGGTGGTTAACTGTGTCAAAAGCAGCAGACATATCCAACAGGATGAGAACTGAGGATTTGGAAGCTGCTCTTGCCAGTCTCAGAGCTTCAGTCACTGAGAGCAGGGCCGTCTCAGTTGAGTGTCGCTTTTGAAGCCAGACTGGTTGTTATCCAGGAGGTTGTTCTGCGTAAGAAAGGAAGAGATCTGGTTGAAAACAACTCGTTCAAGTGTCTTCGCGACTAATGGAAGAAGGGATACCGGTCTGTAATTTTCCAGATGTACTGGATTTAGAGTGGGTTTCTTAAGCAGTGGGGTTACCCGAGCCTGCTTAAATACTGTAGGAAAAGTACCCGTATGAAGATAGGTGTTTATGATGTGCGTAAGAGTGGGCACAACTGAGGAAGAAATGGCCTGAAGTAGATTAGTGGGAATAGGATCAAGCGGACAGGTAGTAGGGTGATTGGAAAGGAGGAGTTTGGAGACTTCAGCCTCTGAAAGCAGAGAGAAGGAGGGTAGAATGTGTGTGTTAGCTGGTAAGATGTGTGTATCAGTTTGTGGTTTGGTCATTTGGCCGCTGATGGTGGTTGTTTTGTTTATGAAGAATGTGGCAAAATCGTCCACTGTAAGGGTTGATGAAGAAGGAGGAGAAGGTTTTGAAAAGCATGCGAGAGTCAGAAGAATTGTTAATTTTGTTGTGATAGTAAGTCATTTTAGCAGTAGAGATATTAGCAGAGAAGGAAGAGAGGAGGGATTGATAAAGACCAAGGTCAGTAGGATCTTTTGATTTGTGCCACTTCCTCTCTGCACCCCTGAGTTTAGAATGATGTTCGCGAAGAACATCAGAAAACCAGGGGGCAGAGGGTGTGGCGCGGGCGGGCCTGGAGGAAAAGGGGCAGAAGTTGTCCGAGCAGGCGGTTAAAGTGGATAAAAGAGTATCGGTTGCACTGTTAGTATCTAATGTTGAGAGCTGATCAGGTGGTGGATGTGTGGATGAGACCAAAGAGGATTGGCGAGAAGGTGAGCGTAGGTTTCACCAAAAGGTGACCTGTGGAGGAGTGTGTGTTGTGTTCTGAGACAGGTTGAGGTTGAGAGTGAGGAGAAAGTGATCTGAGGTGTGCAGTGGAGCGACCAGTGTATGGTCAGTGGAGCAGTGGCGTGTGTAAATAAGGTCTAATTGGTTACCTGATTTGTGAGTAGCCGCAGTAGATACTCATTTGAGGTCGAATGAGGCAAGCAGAGTGTGGAAATCAGCAGCCTGAAGTTTTTCTAGGTGGATGTTGAAGTCTCCAAGAACTATGAGAGGGGTACAATCCTCCGGGAAGGATGAGAGTAGCACATCAAGGTCCTCTAAGAAACTGCCAAGTTGACCTGGTGGATGATAAACAACTACAAAATGGATTTTAAAAGGCCTAGTGATGGTAATTGAATGTGATTCAAATTAGCTGTTTTCACACAGAGGTGGTAAAGGATTAAATTTCTAATCATTTGAGATGAGAAGACCAGTACCTCCAACCAGTCCGGTCAGACGAGGGGTGTAGACGAGGGGTGAAGTTGTTTGAATTGTCCGTGGTGAAGAAGTCAGATTAGTAGGTTGTATTCGTATTGAGAATTTCCATGACAATATACATCCATTACATTTAATATTTTGGCTTTCATCACTATTTATGTTTATCTTTCTTCAGAAAAAAATATTAACAAATGCCAAAAATTTGAGCCAGGGAAGTTTCCGAAATTTGGTTGATTTGACATGACCCATTGTTGTGAGTTATCAAATAGTCACATTTACAGTTAGGCTAAAGTTTGCTATCATTACAGTTCCCATTGGCTAATTTTAGGATACCCCATTAGAAATATAAGAGGACAAATGCAATAAAAAATTATGTGTTATAAAAACAGTGACATTGTTTTAACAGTAATAGATTTTCTCATTACCCAATTATTTACTAAAATGGTGAATGTCTAAGTAATCTATGTTTTACACTGAGTAAATACAAACACTGCCCAGTGCCTATGAGTCTGGTTTGGAGCTAATGGATCACTCTGGAAGAGACATGCAAACGCCCCCTTTTAGACTACTTAAACTTGACACCAAATAGGATACATGTCGCTACCAGGGTGAGTTTTAAGAAGTCTAGTGGTCTTTCCAGAATGGATGTTTTAGCAGGTCCCCAAAAGAGAGAATATGGCTGGTACTTGTCTCTTATGGCACCAAACACAAAGGGACCGAAGTTTGCATGGCTTGATCCATCAAGACTCTATTGCAATTCACAGGTAAGCAATCCCTCATGTTGCATGCAAAACTTATAGTGTACAATGTACTTTATTGAATAACCTAGCTTTGAAACTTTGTATCTTGAAGTCTGGTAGGTAAAGTAAGAATTGCTAGAATGTGATTGACAACCATGAGCTTTATTGTTTAAAATCTCTGATCTCTGTTTTCTGTTACTCCTGGCTGATCCAGGCACTGTCAGATTGTGTAAAAGATCTTCTAAAACCATTCAAGAATGAGACCATTGACCTGGTGGCTGGAATAGATGCCATGGGCTTCATCCTTGGTATAAAACTTTAACTTTTGAAGCTGGTGTAGGGTAAGACAGTGAACTCGAGAGATTATATTTTTAGCTCAGTTCACATGTTCCAGGAAAAGTAAATATAACTCCTGGGGAAATAGACTAAATATAGAGTGGGATATACTCCACGGCCTGACTTAATGAAATGTATATACTAGCTAACTGTAATATCTAATCACTAGTTTGAAATAAATGAATAACTGAAAAACAGTTTACTTTTATTTTTTACTTTCTCCTCCAATTTCAGGGGCAGCTGTGGCCATGACTTTAGGAAAAGGATTTTTGGCCATTCGAAAAGCAGGACACTTGTGTGTTGAAACTCGCACTCAGGACTACAGCGACTACTCTGGACGAGAGAAATGCATGGAAGTGCGTGTTGATGTGTTAAAGCCAGGTACTGATGTACATAAACTCGTATATGTCACTATAATGCCACTCTTAAAAATAAAGATTCCAAAGGGGGGGGTTTTGCAGCAATGCCAAGGAAGAACCATTTTAAGTTCCTCAAAGAACCTTTCGGTGAACAGTTCTTAAAAGAGCCATTTTCTTAGTTTGAAGAACATTTTAATAATCTAGAGAACTTTTTTCCACTATAAAGGTTCTTCATGCAATGCCAACAAAGACCTTTACTTTCAAGACTGGTTGATAATGGAAACAGAAAAATCTAATTAGTTATCTTTTTAAATATAATGTTTGCAGTGTTTTATAAATTATTGATCAGCTCTGCTGTCCTATTTTACTATATAATTCCATTGTACTACATAATGACTGCAGAACTGTGTATTCAACCATTTTTTTCCATCAATGACATCTAGTTCTATAACATCAAAATGGGAAATTCTGACAGGTGTTATGATGTACTTCAGGTCTACGGGTTCTTATAGTAGACCAGTGGATTGAGACTGGAGGAACTATGAAAGCAGCTATCAAACTGGTGGAGAATCAAGGAGCTACTGTTGTAGGTAAGCATAAAACACCAAATACAAATGTTTTGAGACATGGTGAACATATCCACTGACCCTCTCCACCCAAAACTGTTATATCTTTCTTTGATATTGATTCTCCCCTTTAGGACACTATCAAAATAAATAATGTAGCTGGAGTGCGACTGGTGAGAGTTTATTGACATTCTTGTGCCATTAGCTGCTGTATGCAAGATACAACACAAAGGATTTGAACAGCTGCTTTCTGTGAGAGGGTGTAATGGCTCCCGCTGTCGAATGAATAGCTATTAGGATCACTACAATAGTCTTGATTAACTTGCTAAAATGAGTGCTATTATTTCTCTATTCTTTGTAGGCATTGCTGCTGTGGCCATTGAAAACAGCGAGGGAGGAAAGTGGCTAAAGGAAAACTATAAATATTCCCACTGCATCCCAAATGAGCTGCAATCTCAGATAGACAGTCAATACTTGGAATCTTTAAAAACTTCAGTGGTTAAATACTTAAATCAGCCGTTGAATCATTTGGAGAAACATAATATGTGAGATATTATTCAGAGGTTGTGCATTTTTGTGTGTGGAGATGTATGGATCAATTGAGGACTGATCTTTCTAATCTGATTAGGATTAGATCTGGATTTGATCCATTACACACTTTGTGTTTTAAGCATTCAGTCATATTGGTCATTATAAACAGTCTGACTTCTCTAATTGTTACACACAATTACCAATAGAGGTCACTATCAGATTGTAACTCAGATTTCTAACTATTACTAACATGAAAATAGTAAAAATCAATAATGATGAATTTAATGTAAATGAAACATTAATTATACAGTATTAATACAGGGTTTTTGCAGGTTTTATAAAGATGAATTTAAGAATTTAAGAAGTCCTTTTTAAGACCAATAGTAAAAATGTAAAGAATAAATTGAAGGGAAAACAATACGTCAATATGTTCCCTAAATGTAAATGTCAAAGGAGAAACGCAATGAGTAAAAAGCATAAACTCGCTTAATTTCGTTACATTTTTCCAGACTTAATTTTGCATTTGTATCTCAAGTACATGAATCTTGATTTAAAGATGTTTAGATATTTGTATTGGAAACTGGACATAAATACTGAGGAAGATATAAATTTTTTGCCAAGCATGCAACATTGATTTAAGACATTTTTAAGGCTTTCATTTTTGTAAGGGTGAATTAAGACCTTTTTAAGATCCGCAGAAACCCTGTAACATGACAATACTGTTAATATTAGGACTTTTGGAAAATACAACCTCTTTTATTTATTGTGAGAGGTTTTTAAATAAATAAACGGCTCATTTAAGAAAAAGGAAAAGCATTTTATTTAGAATAAAAATGTCAATCACAGAAAACTATGTATACATGTCCTAACACTTATAAAGTCTTTATAGCAAAATTCATTTTGAAGCTATATGAATGAATTCCTATATAACTTCAAGATAAATGACCCTTTTAATAAACAGGATTCTTTATATAGAAAAATACAGTTATCACTGTTTATTGCTTTTTGTGCAACTCATGCATGATCCTCTTATGTACCTTTTAAAAACAGTGCTGACGGTAAACTTAGCAAAAATGTGAAATAAAAAATGTCTTTGTAATTAACACAATATAATAATTAATCACTAATAACTATTATGCATAAATTGTGCATAGAAGTCTAGGGAAAACAGAATACCGCCTTTGCCACAAAAAATGCAAACCTCAGGCTGTCCAACAAAGGAATGTTTTCTTTTATCCAGCGGATATTCAGTTACACCCTATGAATAATAAACCACACTGCTGTGGTTCTCCATCCCACCTTTTTATATTCTCCCTATGTACGTACAAACATGTAAGTTTGCGTGCATGTTTTGCTTTGGTACCCTTATTTTTTGGTGCAAATGTTTGCGTTTTCACAATGTCAGTCTTTACTGACAACAGTTAGGCTGTTTCTTCTTGGAAGTTGCATACAGGTTATTTGAGTTGCTGTTGATTTCTGTGTGGATAAAAAAAAAGTTTACATGTTTTATTTAAATGCAAATGGAATATTGATTATATGTACTATTCATCAGTCCACGTTGTTCTACAGAAAACCACTGTTTCATAACCTTTTATAAAAATGTAATAAATTTTTCATCCTCTGAAATCACTTTCTTTAATGAATTCAGGCAACCCAGGCAAGGAACCGATAATGTCACTGCCAACTTTTCATGATGCAATCAAATTCCATGGATATAATAATGTCCTTATTGTACTTACGAACAACTTCCCCAATCCGTCTGGATCCACTTTTCTCCAGTTCTGCCAGTACATTGGCCTCAAATGTTAAAGATGCCACTCTGAAGAAAAACTCTCTCACATTCTCCCCTACAGACACAAAAACAGTAATTTGACGACATTAACAGTAGCAACGCTGATCTAAAGTTTCCCAAATACTTAATATGACTGCAAAATTGAAACTGCAAATCCCATTAAAATATACTAATCTATAATATTGTCTCTAGTTAAGAACTCACCAGACAAAGCGGACACAGCCCAGTACTCTGCTTTCATCTGATCTGCCAGTTTTATGGCATCCTGCTCAATTAGTGTATACTGTGCAGGAGACTGCAGAAAAGACACAATAATTGACATAAATATACACATATATTGTATTATGCATGGCCTTGAACTTTAATATAAAACATATTTAATATGTTTATAATAATAATAATAATAATAATCATAAGAACATAATAAACAAATTTGAACAATTTACGGAGTCATATATGTACCTTATTTACAATTATGAATTATAAAATAATATAATGTTGATATAAAATAAAAATGGTCACTCACACTCAGATCTTTCTTTGTGCCAACCAAGAAAAGCAATACACTTGTAGGATCATTCTCTTTCATTGCATCCTCTAGCCATTGCCTTTAGAAGAGGATGATACATTTCAATGTGTGAAGCAAGAATGAAATGGAAAAAAGCGTATTTTCTTCCCTATTGAGATGTATATCCAAGTGATACAGCATCTTAAACTAGACAAAATGAAGACAAAACTAGGACAAAATGACTATTGCTCAACCCTCACACTGGTGCAAACGTCATCAGAAAAGAAATATTGTTGCGAGGGGGAGGAGAAGTTAATGAAGGCATATGAATTTTTTAAAAATACTGATGCACGTGGATCAATCATTTGTAATAAAAACTGCAATTTTAAATAAAATTACCTTGTATGTTCCAGTGAAGCAACATCCGTCAAATCAAACACAATGATTACAGCTGGAAACAGGAAATTCAAAAGAATATTAATTGTTGTATGTCAAAATTTAGGGCACAAAAATTTCAATGGGAAAAAAAACGTATTCATTATTATTACTAACCAGAGTCATCACTAGGCCTATTTTAGGAGGGTTTTAGGCCCCCTAAATTTCCACCCAGGCCCCCTACAAATTTGCAGTTAAGTCCGTAATATGTACACTAATTTGTGATCGCCTCAGTCCCCTTTAAAACTCATATGAAACCGGCGGCAGGCTTTGGCTCAGCCCCGTATTTTAGTCTGTTATTCAGCCAGCGTCAGAGGCAGAGGACAACGTATGTGCATTTATTGATAGATTGTTATAATATCAGCATCAGTGTAGTTCTTTGTCATAAATGCAGTTTACGTAATATGATGCGGGAGCAATTCAAGATGGTTTCTCATCCACTGTAAAATCTGGGCTTTTTTTTTTATTTTTTGGCATGAGACTTTATGACTTTTCCTATTCTTGCTATACTTTGTACTTCAGTGCAATAAAATTGCTAAAATTTGTTATTGTGCCCCCCTAATATTGAAATCCTAAAATTGCCCGTTACTAACATTAATATTATGTTACATTAAATAATGTATTAAAATGGAATAAAAATATTAGTTGTTAAATGATATTGTTTGTTTGTATTATTTAATGTTATTTTCTGGTGAACCATTCCTTACCCTGAGCTCCTCGGTAGTATGTAGAGGCAATGCATTTAAATCTCTCCTGTCCTGCAGTGTCCCACCTCAAAAATGAAAACAAAAAATATAGCTGTATAAATAACTTGTTTAGAAATAATTAGGCTGTCATAAAATTTGGGTCAAACTCACAGTTGTAGACTGAAGGGGACCCCAAGAACTTCAAACCTCTCCATCTCAAAGTCCACACCAATGGTGGCCTTGTAATTCTTGTCAAAGACATTTTTGCAAAATCTAAAGAAAAAAAGTTTAAAAAGATTAAATTACTAGGCAATAAGGTTTCATTAGTTAACATTAGTTATCAACTTTAGTTAAAGCTGCAGTCCGTAGTTTTTCCTCTTTGTCGCCATCTCTGTTCGAAATCTGCAATGGCAGTTATTCACAGAATTATGAATAACTAATTCATACGTGACTACATTTAATGCCCTTCTGATATTTATCCTTGTTTTCGCATGGGCCCGGTTGCAGTCTCTTTTTTTCTGTAGCCAGTCCGAAGTCTTTTGCGTTTTACAACGGGTGAATCTCCAGTTGTCACTGGTGATTGTCGTTTGAACCTTTCTGGATCCGCCATCAAATTGACAAGTTTAATTATATCAAGTGCTGTGAGAAAAGGCTATAAATCTCCACCATCAACATCCTCACACGCAATATAGCCCACTAGCCGGGACACCTTCTTTATGTGTACAGATGTGACGTAATGACGCAAAGACTCGAATTTCCCGCGGAAATCCACCAGTACCACAGGAATTATTACAAGATTACCGTTTTGAATCGAGCTAAGGCAAGCAGATAGTTTTGAACACTGGCTGGTTATGTACTTGATCAAAAATTTAGTTTGGATAATTTTTAACCCCAAAAAGTTACGGACTGCGGCTTTAACAAACAAAGAATGAACAATAATTCAACAGCATTTAATAATCTTTGTTCATTTTAACATTTTGTTTATTAATACATTATTATAATACATTTTTATTTGTTCACATGAACAAACAATGAACGACTGTATTTTTTATTCATTTAACATTGACAAATTTTAATAAATACTGTTATGTATTGCTCATTTTTAGTTCACGTTAGTTAATAATGTTAACAAATGAGACCTTATTACAAAGTGTTTCCAATTACTATATTCAGCCAAACACTAACTAAAAGCAAGCTGACCGCTTTGACGTAATATGTTAATTCTGCAACTTTACTCACCTATTAATCAAACAGGTTTTCCCCACTGCCAGATCACCCACTACAATGACCTTGGAGATTTTAAACCTACTGGACAAAAAGCACAGGATAAAACAATGCTGCATAAACCACTGATTCAGCAAAACAAAAGATAACTTCTCACCCCACGGTTCCCGTCCTCTGCTGCTGACAGGCCGTCTTCACCTTGCTGTGGAATTCATTCTCTGTGTTCAAAGCAGCGCCTTTGCTGAAGCACTACAACAGGAGTGAATATTAACACTCATTACTCCAGGAAGCACTTGAGGAAATGGGCCAATGCAGGAATTTCAGAACAAGCACTACCATCAGTGCATTGTGTGTAAAACATGTACCTTAGGAAGCTGGCCGATTATGCGGTCTTTTCGTACAGGGGGCAGTACACTCATGATGATGTTCCTGCAGGAGAACCACAAAGTTATGAATCACAGCTTGGCGTTTTGTAACATGGCACACACCATTAAAGAAGGAATGAGTAATGGCTGCTCAGAATGAGGCTCTAGAGAGGGAGACTTGCATGAATAAAAAAAGGATATTTATTTTAGTTCAGCTTATGTGTAAATTTGACCGTCATCGAACAACGAATATGTAGGAACTGGTTAGTTTTAAATAGTTGCCTACTTGGTCACTAAATAGCGGCATGGGTGATGATGACTCACTAATCTGTATTTCGTTAATCCCAAAGTCAATCTGAGAACAAAGAAAAACACATAATTTGTGACAAAACGTGTTTGACCTTGTTTGTGGTGCCTCTTTTTGTCTACTTTTGGTGTAACGTGTAGCTTATACACAAGGAAGGCTACATAGTCATATAAAGAATATAAGATTTATTAAATACTGTAGCTACTTAATGAGTTTTATGACTCATCTGATGTACATAAACAATCCAAACGTCACATTTTAAGAACAAAGGATACATTCTTTAATCCACCTTCATCTCCATTCCATCCTTCCAAAATCATAATCGTGCTTCGTAACACTGTTGCTACAAACAAACGTGTGCTTCTTACCTCAGGACGTTACTGTGAATGTAAAGCGGTCTCTTCCTGAGACAAAGAAGTTTGAAATGCGTTTATAAGTTAAATGCAAGAAAAAGAAAAACGAAAAGAAACTGGAGGGAGAGAAAAATCCATCTATCGCGTACAGTATCCAACTTTCTAAAGAAAACGGAAGGATATTCCTTCACCGACCGACGGAAGCGCTGGGAACTGCATACAGATGATCCGTCTCCTCCAATCCCCCGGTCTGTCCTCTGTCCAAACCAGGAAAGAGGGGTAGCAAACGCCCCCTGCAGCCCCAGGGTCCGTATACGACACTATAATACTGTTGTTACCGTGCATCTCTTTTGATAATGTGGTTAACTTGTTATTATACATGTTATGACCGGGTTTGGTCATCTTTTTTTAAAGATAGGCCTTAAACACGCAAACGCTGCAAAAATGCCATATATATATTTGATTCTCTTTTTTTTTTAAAGCGTTTAGAAACGTTTTGCACTCAATTAACATGTTTGTTTTCATATTTTTTTGTCATCCCTTGCAAAAAGTTCTGGGTTGTAGGCCTACCATATGGTTTTAGGCCTACCCCATATGCAGCATTCAAAAGTTTGGGGTCAGTAAGATTAAAAAATCATAATAAATTAACATTTTTATTCAGCAAGGATCCATTGGATTATTCAAAAGCGACAGTAAAGATATTTATAATGCTACAAAAGTATATAAATTAACATTAATATATAGCCTAATATTATATGTAGCGTAATATCGCTGTTCAGCTTTGCAAAGAAAGATCTATACATTTTTTGTGTGAATTTATTAAATGAATTTATAGAATAGAAGTAGCCTATGTAGCCTATAGCCTTTGTGATTAGAATGAATGTTGGAATTATAAACTGCAGCTTATGTTGTTTTTGTTAGAGAAATTTATTTGTTTGCAAAATGGAGGAGTACAATATTGTCCCCAGACCTATTTGAGGGTTTCCCGCCAAAACCTCTAGCGCCACCATCAGATAGGCTAAAACATGTAGACTTCATTCATCTCCTTATAACTTTGTATTAAAAAAATAACTTTGCTTATAAATGTTTGTCTGTCCAAGATATGGTCCAGCTAATGTGCACGTGTAGAGTAAACAAAGAGTCGATGCAGCAATGAAAAATGCGATTGGATCTTTTAATTGCCATATTGATGGTTGCAATTTCTCCCATTGTATAGCCTACAAGTGGACCGTCTTTCTCTCCTGTAGGCCTAATGGAGGCTACCTGTTCAAGGTATGGCTTACCTAGGCTAGTAGGCCTACCTCTTTTCAGTTCTTCTCAAACACTTTCAAGCGCTCTAGTGCTTTTTCCACAAGCGAGTCACCTCGCGAGGTTTGATTTTGAGGTGCTCCCCCCTGAAAATCGCACATGGGTCGGCGCCGTGGCTTAGTTGGTTAAAGCGCCTGTCTAGTAAACAGGAGATCCTGGGTTCGAATCCCAGCGGTGCCTTATTAAATGTGCGCTCAATCTAAGAATGAACAACATTCGCAAAACAGTCCACGTCTTGCAATCCATTGGGGAAATCCGAGGATTTTTGGGCTGGTGTTTGGAGACTATGACAGTGCGTCTGCATTTTGAACCAGGCTACATTGTGCAGAGACCCGAGGACCTGTCATTCCTGCTCACAGACAGAGCATGCTAACTCCATGCAGGACAGGCAAAAGCCTGGAGAAGAACCATCACGTGGCCCATGTGTTGAAGTGGGCGGGCTCTGTGGCGCAATGGATAGCGCATTGGACTTCTAGGCTGTATGAGGCAATTCAAAGGTTGTGGGTTCGAGTCCCACCAGAGTCGCTGATTTTGGTGTTATGTTAACCCTATAATGCAAAGTGTTGCCCTTAGGCAACAGAAACTTTAACCCGTTGTGTTCTCAACATATTCATTTAAATAATTTCAAGATGCAATTGTCCGAGAACAGTCCAATGAGTTGTAAGTGAAATGCAAAAACCAACAACACTTTTTACGCATTCTAAAAGTTTAGCATAAAAATAATTTAAATGTAGGCTATCAATCAATACAATTATGTAATCTTGTATACGCTGAAATTATCACTTGTAAGAGAATTTTTATTTATTTATTTATTTGCCATCAGCCACAAGAGGGCAGCAGACAGAAAAAAATATCATGGTAAGGGCTCTTCGTTATCTAACAGTCGGTTACAATGTGGTGGAACTTGAAAGAATATCAGATTTTACATTCGTTTTGTTGTACTGATGTCTGGACAATGAATGAAATGAACAGAGTGTGAAGATCAGATGTCGATGTCTGTATGTCTTTGTGTAGCCTGTATGCGTGGGTGTTCCAAACCCTATAGTCTTTTAACAAGGTTTTGCTGAATAAATGATAGGCTACTGTTGAGCAATCATATTTGCAATGAGTTTAATCATGACTCTGCAATAAATAGGACAATTCTGGATCTTTTTTAGTTAAAATTTAGGTTAATAAGAATTTCCTATTTTTCATCTAATGGATTATTATTATCATGTAGGCCTACTTATAACCAGTTCATTATTCAGTCACATTTGCAGTTTCTATCAGCCTATTGTTCAGTTTCTAATGTTGTTATTCTGACTGAGGACGACTGAAGCAGAGATGTTTAAATAGTAATTGAATATTTAAATGTCAAGACGTACAGCATATAAAAATACACTTCCAAGAGTAAGGCTTCAGCACATTTGAAAAGGTCATTTTGTGAACTTTTCACCTTTCAAATTCTATTTCTTCTATTTCTGTTAAACCACAGTCTCTTTGCTCTGTTTAGTTTAGCTCTGTTAGTCTGTTACATCAAGATGAAAATACACAGTGCATGCTAATTTTATCAGATTAATAATGTATAGCGTTAGCCTAATATGGCCAATACTCTAGTTGAAATGTTTATTAAAGATATTACATTGTGTTAATTCAGTGTAGAATTAATTCAGATTAGCATTAAATTACATAAAGTCGCCGTTTAAGCAAATTTACATGATTTGAATTTTATAAAATCTGTTTTAGTCTCACTAAAGTGTGAGAACTGAGAAATTGCTCAGGGCTGATACTGCAGAAATTCTCAGGGAAACTAACCAGTAATTTGCATGACAGGACAGCATAAACCTCCACGGTTGCTTCACAGCGGTCAGTGTTTTTTCTAGCCCTCCTCCATGCAATCATGCAGGTCAGTTGTGCTCAACCTAAGATTATTTTTATGACCTGGACATTTTTAGGAGATTTGAGTCATATAATACAGCAAAATTATGAACTTTATAAACAAAAGAACCTTAGGCTGAAACTTATTTTATTGCTGTCCTCACTGTTTTCAAACTATGCTTTTACTTTTCCAGAACCAGCTTGGTTACATATTTGGTTCATCCCATAAAGCACACGGTAATCCAAGTTTGAAATGTTTCATGCCTCAGAATGTGACAGTCAGTGATCAGGAATGTTCAGTGTTTATATACTCACCGGAACTGCTTTGTAATGTAAGAGGACAATATGAGGCGAAAGGACACTGCCGAAACTCATTCTCAAAGGCGTTACCTATTATAATTATTCACAGTACTGATACTTTTACCTTTTTAAATGCTCTTGGATAATTTAAAAATAGCCTTTGAAATGAAAGAGTTTCATCTTGGGTTAATATGTGTTTTTATATTAGAACTTTGTCAGCATGAACAGATGATGAAGATGATAACTTGTGAAATGAATCAAACATAATTATTTTATTTATATAGGAACAAAAAAATTTGCTATTCCCTTTCAATGTATGGAAAAAGAGCAAACAATAGTCCTGTATGCTGTATGTGCTCCTGAGATTTAAAAGCATCTAACTGAGGTCTAAATCACTTCCTACGGCCAAGAAGGTCAGGAGGTTACCATGAAGATAAGCCAAGAAAATATTTTGTCTATACTTTATCTCAGCTGTAGGCCATTAAATCACCAGTGAACAATCTTCTTATTGAGAATCAAGTGACACCATAATAGTAAGGTTGTGTAAAGGCGGTCTACTGGTCATGGTGGTTTTACCTGTGTTATGTGGTGTTGAGAAGAATGTGTGATTCAACCCCCTTTAAAGATCTGGTCTTGATAGGCCAAAAACATGAAGCCAGTTAGATGCTGAGGGAAGAAGTTACAGACAGAACTTGTCTTGAGAATTACAAATTCCCGACAGAAAACTGATACCCCGTCCAATTTTGATGACTCCAAGTGCTTGCGCTACTTCTAGTACGAACAAATGAATTTGCAACGGTCGCTTTGTCATGTCCTGTGTGGACAGCTTCTAGCTGTTGTGGTGCGATGCAACAATGGTGGCATCTGATGTAGAAATGGTGTTATAGCTTTTAGGGACAGACATCAGAATTGTTTGTTCAGCATCAAATCCATCTTGCTACCCAACAGGGAACGTATTCAGAACTTCCCTAACGTTCTGGCAAGGTTCTTTCAAACTTATGAACAATCGTTCTTCCAGTAATGTTAACGTAACCTTTGTTAAATGTTATCTGGTCGTTAATAGACCAGCAGCACCTCGTGGTACCACAGAGAGGCACAAAATCACTCTCAAGAACGTTTTCGTTCAGTGTACCTTGCTGGTGGAATGATCTTCCCAACCCTCCCAAAATGCTATTTCACAATCTATACTTCACCATATTCCTTTGTCGCTCTACCTCTTAATCCCTCCCCATTCTAGCTTTAACTATCCTGGGATGCATTTCCCAAAAGCATTGTGAGCCCAAGTTGATCGTGAAGATGCAACAATATTATTGATCCGCCTGCATTGACACCATTATATGAACTGAGCTAGACGATAACATCACTTTTTTCTCCAGAGCGGCTAATTTTACAACAAAAATGAACTATCATTGAACTTACTTAAGCTGGACTATGATGTTATTTTCTTCATTATTTTCCTGTTATCACTGTTAAGCGGCTTTGAAACAATCTGTATTGTAAAAGCGCTAAATAAATAAAGGTGACTGACTTGACCATTGTCACCAATGTTCTTCAAGATCAACTTAGCTCACAATGCTTTTAAGAAACACAGCCCTGAGCGATGGCTGAAACTACAAGCACTTCTCGTGTTTATTGCCTCTTTAAGATTAATCGTTTGTTGTTTCCTCAATTGTTAGCCGCTTTGGTCAAAAGCGTCTGCTAAATGAATAAATGTAATAATCAAAACAAGTAGGCCTACATCAAGTACAAAAATGTTATTTATATAATTCATGGAACGTTTTTCTGAAACATTTTAACTGGATGTTAGTCTAATGTTTAAACATACAACTATTACTTTTTTTTCAGATGATTCTAAACTTCTGAGAACATTCAAAAGTAATGTTCCCACAATACCCTATACTAGCAAAACCTTAAGACTATTTTTTTGTAAGCTGGCCGGGTAATAACTGAACACAAACTTTACTTTAAGTAACATAACCCTGTGTCAGAGTCAGTTCCCCCTGCTCATTTGCTGTGTTTTGTCCCCTCTAGAACTCTGTAGGGGTACAGGAAGTGTTGCCTATAGTGACGGGGCGCGTTCAGAATCCAGAAAACATGGAGAAGTACGAGAAGATTAAAGTGGTCGGCAGAGGAGCATTCGGGTAAATAAAACAACGAACGCGTTATTGGTTCGCGAAATGGTTTTAGTGATGTGCACTCGTCTGTTTGAACTAGTTGATTTACAAAAATATTATTGTACGCTCTAAACTCGGTAGAAGTTTTACTTGAGGAACTCAGTTGAAGAGCTTTAAATCTGCAGCTCTCCTCTCAGAATGAGCGCGAGCTGTAGCGGAATATACAGCGCATCACTGTCTCGCGTTTCCGCATTCCATCAGTACAGTTACAGAGCCATTATCACCCTATTCAACGAGTTACAGTTGCATTAAGAGTTTGAAAACTCTCCCTTTCGAATGGAAATAAGAACTGTTGGGCAATGAGTAGCTCGCCTTACTCGTTTTAAATTTCCCTGGAATGTTTACAGCTTTCCTAATGGAATTACTATCGAACTTTAGACTTTACTATCGGTCCAGTTGCAAACATGATGTAAAAAAAAAAAAAAAACTTACAAATGACACTTTCTTACTTATAGGCTAAGTTAAAGTGTGGGTAGACTACTGTTCTGTGTGAAAATTGTTGCCTACTCAAAGTTCAAAGTTTCTAGCGTAAAAAAAATAAAAATATTGGAGAAGTAGAAATGTTTGAACATTTATTTGTATTTAAGTAAAGTAGGCTAAGTAAATTAAAAAGTAAAGGTTTTATTAGCTTTTAAAACTGATCAAACCAAAGCCTTGTGGTAAAAGAAGTGCATTAAATTGGATTGACTGGATACTTGTAGCGTTTTTTTTTTTTTAAACTGTACTTGCAGGTAATAGGCCTATAATACTAATGAAATAAAAGGCATCTTAAGTGTACTTAAAGAGTGTACTTTCATGACAGTTTCTTAACACACCTCAATACACTTAAAAAGTGCACTTTGTGATAATGTCATATTAACAGTTTTACTATAAAGTAGCCTACATTTAAAATTAGGGTTCAGTTCTTTGTCTCGTCTCGTTAATGTTAGTGGTTTGTTTCTCCAGTGATTCCCTGAGTTTTTTCTGCCTGTACTGTGAGTTTTTGTATTAAAGACATTTGTATTTTTGTATCGTGCGCTTCTATTGTGCAGCTACTCGTGACACATACTTGATTGCAATTTTAACTAGTGTGTTAAAATTCACAATAAATCGATTAGACAGCACTAATTTAAAGTTAACTAAACTAAATTCGGTAACACATTACATGCACTTACTATAGTAATAACAATGATGCATAATTACAAGCATCTAACCCTAACCCTATAGTGAGTACATGTAGTTAATTAATATTACTCAGTACTAATTTGTGTAATTACACTGTAAGGTCACCTTAAAATAAAGTGTTACCTAAGTTCTAAATTCATCATTACAAAAGTGTAATTACAAATATATTTAAATACACAACATACAAGTTTCAATAGAAATGACATTAAAGACATTATGCTTGTCAGTATTCGTCAGTACACTTTAACCTGTTATTTCAACCTCTATCCTGAAACCTAAAATTGTTCAACTTTAAATTCAGCTGTTAAACTTGAAATTGAAATCCACACATTGACCTGCATCCTGACTTTTTATCTGATACAGGATAGTGCACCTTTGTCGCAGACGCACCGATGGCGCGCTGGTGATCTTGAAGGAAATCCCAGTTGAGCAGATGTCCCGTGATGAACGTCTCGCGGCCCAGAATGAATGCCAAGTCCTCAAGTTACTCAGCCACCCCAACATAATTGAGTATTATGAAAACTTCCTGGAGGACAAGGCGCTAATGATCGCTATGGAATATGCTCCAGGTATACACTTTCTTCACTCACTTTTTGACGGTGACTTAATGTGTTCCTACAGTTTAAGTCAGGGACATAATAGTTCATAATATTTATTACTGTGATGCAAAAATAATAAATAAAAATATTTAAAGTGTATGGTAGGAGTTGTTTTGAAAGCCTTTAATCTGTTTTCCTTTTAATACAAAAAAAGTGTCATCACAGTAATGTCACAACATATTTTTAAACAAAATATGATGGAAGATCATTTTCTTTATGCAAAATATAATAAAATAGGTAATATAATAAGCATTTTGAATTATGGTTCAATAGCCTTAGGATCAGTTATCATTTTTCTCTTTATGATTATCCTAGGTGGAACCCTGGCTGATTACATACAGAAACGCTGCAACTCCTTGTTAGATGAGGATACAATATTACATTTCTTTGTTCAGATCTTACTGGCCCTTTATCATGTGCACAATAAACTCATCCTACACCGGGACCTCAAAACCCAGAACATACTCCTAGACAAGCACCAGATGATAGTCAAAATAGGAGACTTTGGAATCTCGAAAATTCTTGTTAGCAAGAGCAAAGCTTATACTGTAAGTAACAAAATTGTCTGTACTTCTGCAATGATTTGAGTTTGACAGCATGCGATTTAGTTACAGTCCTCCTTCTCATGACAGGTTGTGGGGACACCGTGTTATATCTCTCCAGAACTTTGTGAAGGAAAGCCATACAACCAGAAGAGTGACATTTGGGCCCTAGGCTGTGTGCTTTATGAGCTTGCTAGTCTCAAGAGAGCTTTTGAGGCAGCAGTAAGACATATTTTCTTATTTTCTGGTTGTCTTGATTTTGAAGAATCCGAACATCGCAAATTACAATAATGTTGAATGACAAGCTAAGCAACTTCTCTGTTTCCCAGAACCTGCCAGCCTTGGTGCTGAAGATCATGAGTGGCACATTTGCCCCCATTTCAGATCGTTACAGCCCAGAGTTGAGACAACTAATTCTCAACATGCTGAATCTGGACCCATCCAAAAGACCCCAGCTCAATGAGATAATGGCTCATCCCATCTGCATTAGGCCATTGCTCAATCTTTACACTGACATAGGCAACGTCAAAATGCGCAGGTAGATTTATTTTATTTTATTTATCGCATTTTATCGCATTTAATTGTGCACGCTAAGTATTGTAAATGCACTTATGCACTTTGCAGCTACTAAATGGATTAAATTATTCTCTTTTTAGAATAGAAAAGCCACTTTCTACTGCACAGACAGGCCCTCATGGAAGACCTGGTGGACGCGTGACCAGCACCAGAAACAGAGGTGGGGTGTTATTTCCCTAAATATTGTCTTATTTACTAATGTTATGTTTTAAAGCATCATCGAATATTTTATTAATCCAACCTGGGCCTTGCTGATTAAATATCAGGTTTGGAGTTCATAGGGTTTGACTGTCAGCATGAGGATTTTCTGGTGCCATTTGTTCCATTTCATCTACTAGGAGGACTAACTTCAACAAAGATGATGCACCCATTGCCTTTATCTTCAGTGTACACCTGGGGCAGTGGCATTTCCATTCCTCTGCGTCTGCCCATGTTAAACACAGAGGTTATACAAGTGTCCCTGGGCCGCACACAGAAGATGGGCATCACCAAATCTGGGAGGCTCATCACATGGGAGGTGAGATGATGATTTTTCTTGAGTATCAATCATGTTTTATTTCCGTTTTTAATTTTTACTTCGGCTTGACTCTATGCCAGGCCCCCTCGGTCGGATCCACTGAGCCCACTCTGCCCGGTGCTGTTGAGCAGATGCAGCCCCAGTTTATCTCCCGCTTCCTGGAGGGACAGTCTGGTGTCACGATCAAATCTGTCTCATGTGGTGATCTCTTCACCACCTGCCTAACAGGTATGCTTCTTATAATCCAGAATCATCGATTTCAGAATCAACCGGCCCTAACGACACAACCAAAACAAACAAGGTTTAGTCACTTTACATGTCCATCAAACTACCTAAGTGGGCAGTTCTTAGACTGAAGCTGCAAAGTGGACATGACTTTAAGTCTGTCTCTGCAAAATTAAGCACAAAGTGATTTAAACGTTTGCAATAAAATGAAAAACGGATGAAAGGAGGATGTAATCACCCCTTTAGACTATTCTTCCTACAGAGCTCATTAAGCAGCATTTGTTCACACTGCAAAAGCTAATCTCTTGTCCCCTGGCATTGTAGCACAGCGGTGTACATTTGTCTGCTCTAGAGTAAAGGATATGCTATAACTATTCGTCTCTGCAGGGGAATCATTAGTCCCCAGCAGATATAGAGGATTAAAGGGCTTGACTTCCAGCTCAGTTGCTCTTCTTGTGCAGCGGTTTGCACTGATGGAGAAACAATTGTTGTTTAATTCTTTGTTTATATGCAAGAGCAACTACAATCTGCCTAATTTGCTTTCGGTTCTGCAGACAGAGGTATAATCATGACGTTTGGAAGTGGAAGCAATGGTTGTCTTGGACATGGGAACTTCAACGATGTAACACAGGTAGATTTAGATGATCTTTTTTTTTTTTTTGCAATGGTATATTTAGGAAAGCTAAGGATTTAAACAAACTGACCTTAAGTATTGACCTCAGGACTCAAAAATAAAGATGATCCGCTGGCCTGGGATCAGTGTGAGAGAGTTCTCATTGTTAAACTAAAATGAAAAAAAAAAACTGTGTTAATTGAAAATTAAATATGAATTTTAGATGAAAAACTTAGACAAATAAAATTAATTAAAATAAGTTCAAGTACTAAAATTAAGCTATTATAAATATATATAAAAAATAACTAAAAGCACATAACAAAATTAAATTAACCTAAAATTAAAATGAAAACTGAAAAATAAAATACTATAATAGTATATAATACTAAAAAAACTAATAGTTTCCTGTATGAGAAAAATCCTGCCTCGGCTTGTGATAGAGACTTGGGCCAGTAAGCAACCACTTAGCAATACCTTAGCAACCAACCAGAAAACCCAAGCAACTGCATAGCAATGGGCTAAAAAAACATCTTAGCAACTGCATAGCAACAACTTGGAAACCACCCACACTTCCCCTATAGCAACATGATGGCGTCCTGCACACAGATCCCGATTTCACCAAGTGCAACATGTTCCTGGATCAACATCTTTGTTGATCCTGGAACAACATTCCAATCAACCAATCAGATTTGAGGGACAAGTTTACAGTTTATGTCAAGGTTAGGTTTACAACCAGGGTTGGGTGCTTCTACATCAGTGTTTTTCACCTACCATTTCCCTCTGATTTTAGGGATAATTTGTGGGTAGGGTTAGGCTTAAGGATAGGGATATGGTTAGGATTAAATTTCCGGACAGGAATGTTGTTCCAGGATCAACAAAATCAGGACACCTCTAGTGTTTTCTTTACAAAATGTGAAAATATAGTGTTAATTAAACTCATAGTTCCATGTTCCTGTCTTTGTATTCAGCCCAAGATAGTAGAGGCTCTTCTGGGTTATGAGTTGGTCCAAGTGTCCTGTGGAGCATCCCACGTTCTGGCAGTTACCAATGAGCGAGAGGTTTTCTCCTGGGGGCGAGGAGATAACGGTAAATGAGCAACATCACTTGTCACTTGAATACTGTGTTTCTTTGTGTTTCTCTTTGTACTCTTGCAGACAGCAGCAGCAGCGCCTCCAGGCAGACCTGGCATTTTGTGCTCCATCGTTCTCGTTCTCTCTCTCCGCCACACTCACTCTGTATTATGTCTCTGTTTGACAGGCCGGCTTGGTTTGGCCACTCTAGACTGCCACAACTCTCCGCAGCAGGTGAGTTTGCCCGCTGATTTTGAAGCCCAGCGTGTGCTGTGTGGGGTGGACTGCTCCATGATCATGAGCACACAGCACCAGATCCTGGCCTCTGGGAACAACAGGTACTCCATATGTCTTCTCACAGTTCATTATGTACAAAAACAGTATGAAAAAAATCATATTACTTTAATAAAACATATTATATTACATTAGGAAAACTGGAGTAATGTCTGTTCAAGTGATTTTAGCTGGATGCTTATATTTCATTTATATTTATATAGATATAATACTCAAAAGCTTGGGGTCAGTAACATTTTTAAATGTTTTTGAAGGAAGTCTCTTATTTTCACCGAAGCTGTATTTATTTATTCATAAATAGTGTAAAACTTAAATAAAAACTTTAAAAAATATTATTACAATGAAAAATAAATGTTTCCTATTTGAATATATTTTAAAGTGTAATTTATTCCTGTGATCCAAAAGCTGAATTTTCAGCATCATTACTCCAGTCTTTAGTGTCACATGATCCTTCAGAAATCATTCTAATATGCTGATTTGATGCTCAAGAAACTTTTCTTATTATTATCAATGTTGAAAACAGTCGTGCTGCTTAATATTTTTGTGGAAACTGTGATTTTTAAAAAAAAATCATTATTCTTTGAATAGAAAGCTCAAAAGAACAGCGATTATTTGAAATAGAAATCTTTAAATCTTTTGTAGCATTAAAATTTATTACGTCTTTGCTGAATAAAACGATTAAATTTTTTTTACTGACCCCAAACTTTTATATATATATATATATATATATATATATATATACACTGTATATACTCACTATTTCTCTCTATACTCACTATTTCTTTCTCTCTTATATATTATTTCTTTCTTTCTTTTTCACTTCCTGAAACTTTTCCTAGCATTGCAACAAAATGCATAGTAAATCATTATTTATTTATTATTTACTATATTTATTTTCGGTCTTCCACATTGAATGATGGGTAATGTGGATATTTAGTTCAAAGTATGTACATGTTAAATTATGTAATCAGCATTAATAAAAAAATATTTTCCAGTTCAAATTTGCTACTGACACAATTCTTGAACACAGATTTCCCATTAGTAATGATGACATCATGTGCTCATGACTTGAAGGCAGCATCATCATTTACCAAAGCTTCAGACGGCATGTGGTTGGTTGAGGTGTTGACTGTCACAGATTCCCAAATGTGTCTATATATTTTGACATGTTGCTGGTTAATGAGCCTTAAAGTGGATTTTTCAAAAGCCTGGTATGAGTCTAATTGCAATTATAAATAATAATGCATCTCAAAATGTAAAAAACAAACAAAAAAAATCTCCATGAATGTCTTGCTAAGCAGTTTTGCTTATGTTAGGCAGATTTTCACAGATTGCCAAACCAGTTTAGGGAGTTAACACTCCTCATTCCTGCTTCAGCATTTGAAAAGACTGTGAATTATGAAGACATTTCATCACAGGAAATGACACAATGACCATATTTTAAATAACAGTCACACCCTGTCAGCCGCTCCATCTGAGTGCTAAATATCGTTGTTTATGACCCTTACAGACTTAAGGTGATGATACACAGGGCAACTTTTTGAGCAATGTTGCCGGGCAATCTTGCCGAGCGATTGTTGCTTGGGCACTTTCCCATTGAAAATAGGCAATACATTTCTATCTGGATAATTGTCAGTCGTGGGCCCTTTGTCTCATCTGGTTGCACGTTGACAGCAACATTGCCCAGCAACATTGCTCAAAAAGTTGCCCTGTGTATCATCACCTTATTAGAGCAGATTTTCAGAATAAACCCATTGCCCTTTGTGAAAAAGAAGTACACTGTAGGATACTTTAAAAAAAGAAAACTGATTGACACTTAATTGAATGTTAACGGCACTTAAAAAATGTATTGTAGTTTAAATTTTGTATTGAATACAGTTAGCTGAACTTTAGAGTGCTTTTTTGACCCACTTTAGACTTAAGTACATCTTTATATGTCATTTCACAATTCTATTGTACTGCATGTACTGACAAGCATTTATGGAAAACTAAAATAAAATAATTTAAAGTCATTTCTATTGAAACTTGTACTGCAAGTAATGTATTTAAATATAATTGTATATTATACAAATATTTGTAATATATTTGCCATATACATTTAAAATACATTAACTTTAAATGTAATAATATCAAATAGCATTAAAATTATAATCAAGTACTTCACAAGTGTTTTAGTTTGTTAAAACTATGTAAGTGTACTTCTTTTGTAAGCACGACAAACGATTATTCAAAATTAAAATGTACTCGACTTTTGATATGACATGATTACAAAGTGCACTTTTGAAAAGTGTACTTAAGTCTGTTAAGAAACATTGACATTCAATGCCCGGTTTCAAAGGCTTTAAGATTAGTCCCAGACTAAAATGCATGTTTGAACTGTTTTAACTGAAAGCAACTTGCACTAACATAATTTCCTAAAATATGTCAGTGCCATTGTTTTGTCTCAAGATGCACACCAGTAATGTTTTTTTCTAAGGCCCGTTTCTAAAAGCTACTTAAATGTCCTAATTGAACTAAGGCCTAATCCTGGCTTAATCTAAGCCCTGTCTGTGAAACCAGGCCTAAACATACTTTCTTTAAGTACACTTAAATGGCCTTTTATTTGATAAATATTATATTATCTGCAAGTAGATTTTTTTGATATACTGAAGTACACTACAAGTGCACATTCAGTACTTTTCACAGAGTTGCTAAAGTGATATTTGAATGAATAAATAACCATCTTAAATGCAGATTTAACAAGCTGGGTTTGGATAAGGTCTCAGGCACAGAGGAGCCCTCATCTCACTGTCAGGTGGAAGAGGTCCACACGTTCCAGCCTGTCCAGTCTGCTCCTCTAAATGTTGAGAAGATTGTTTATGTAGACATCGGCACAGCACACTCTGTTGCAGTCACAGGTCAGAATTCACAGAATTCAACTCAATGTGCTGTTTTGATTTAGACCGAGGACCGACTCACAGTCTATGAGTATGTGCCCTAAATGCAGAGAAAGGTCAGTGCTTCACTTTCGGCAGTAACCAGCATGGGCAGCTTGGCTGCAGTTCCCGCAGAACCAGTCGAGTGCCCTATCAAGTCTCAGGACTGCAGGGAATCACCATGGCCGCGTGTGGCGATGCGTTCACTCTGGCTATTGGAGCAGGTAAACAAGACGTATACTAGTGAATCTCACAAAACAGGTCACACTGAAGTCTGATGAAGCCTATTTTTAGGAGAATTAAGATTTTTAAAATTGTATTGTCATGAATCTTTTAATGACAACAAAGTATACTTCCGCCCCAATTTTCATTACTGCAATGCATCCAGACATGATGATCCTGATTTTTCACCCATGATTAACAAGTGTGTATTGTAATTATTGTAATACAGTCATTTTTATAGTATTATAGTGTGAAAAAGCATTGTAATACAATGTATTTTAACCCTCTAATTTTTAAAAGCTATTTTAAACCATTCAGGTTTAATGTTTATTGGTAAATCTGATGTTACATCCAATCCAGCATGGGTAAAAACCTCTTGGCTTTGGTTTTTATTTATAACAGTATCAATTCAACAAAAACCTAAAAAACGCTAATGCTAATAATGTATCTCGATGGTCAATTTTAGACATTCTACTAATTATAAGTAACTTTGCATCTACATGTCAACTAACTCTCATTAGAGTATTAGTAGACTGTTAGTTAACTTAGGTTAGGGTTAAAGGTGTTAGGGTTCGTGTAAGTAGAATAAGTTGACATGTAGTTGCAAAGTTACATATAGTTAGAATGTCTAAAGTGGGTCATCGAAATAACGTGTTACCCATTTTGTTTTGCATTGTTAATGACAATTGGAGGGAAATTTTTGTTGCAATACAAAGGAATGTAATGGTCCATATAATATATATGATACTGGGATAAACATTGAACTGGACAGCCAAACTACATCAGCTCAAAATAAATGCAATGCATCCCAGACAAGGCTGCTATCAAGCCATCAATTTGTTCCGTCACAGAATGTGCTCTAGTGGGGGCAGGTAGGTTAATTAATGTGACACGTGACTAAAGGTCAGCATGTAACCCCGACTGTGTCCCAGAGGCTTAGAAGACTCTGAAGACCTTTATTGTTTCATGTTGTCTTTGTTCATTCATGATTCTCACAGGATCTGACATGCAGAGAAATAGACTGACAAAGATGTTATTCAGCCAAATTGTGTCCAGAATTGTGAGTAAATGTTCTGCTTCTTCATTCGGCAGAGGGGGATGTGTACACCTGGGGTAAAGGGGCACGTGGTCGACTTGGAAGGAAAGAAGAGGATTCTGGGATACCAAAGACAGTGCAGCTCGATGAGAGCCACCCTTTCACTGTCACGTCAGTGGCTTGTTGCCATGGAAACACACTGTTGGCTGTGAAACGTAATGTGCAGCTATAATTACTTATACTAATGTTTACAGAATCTAGGCATTTATTGTAATGTATTTGTTGCAATTATCTATTGTTGATGATTTGGCATTACAAATGTTGTTGTCATTGTTCTCTCATCAGCCCTTAAAACACAGTGACTATATTCTTACTCATCATTTCTCTCCTTTCCTCAGCATTTTTTGAAGAGCCTGTTTCAAAGTGACAGCGCTGCCTCTGCCCAAATTCCTCCACACACTCCGCAGAAGAGGAATAAGGATTGAGGGATTGGACGCGATACTGTCGCCTCTGTGAATTATAAGCCATGCAGTTGCGTTTACAATGTAACATGATTTTCAGCTATGTAAAGCTTTTTTTTTTTAACAAATGTAAATAACTGTTTACTTATAACAGCAGAATTGCACTAATTCTCTATTTGCAGTATTACATATTTTGTGTACATAAATTAGACTGAATTAGGTTAAAATGAATCATAAATATGTAGTATGTTAAATAATGCCTGATTCCTCACTGAGGCCGGACTGAATGGAAGAAAAAAAATGCAAAATTATTTTTGTCAAGATAATAAAGTGCTGCTTATGTTTCCACCTATTTGCAAGTTAAAGCACTATTTCTAAAGTATATCATAAATATATGCCTGCTGGACATTGTGACAGTAATAATAAGGGAGTTCTTATTTGTGGCCAAAATATTTTTTTAAATATAAAAGCTTTAATAATAAAAATACATTAATAATTTTGAATAAAATATTCTTTATATTTCCAATAATAATAATATTTTATTTTTAATGTAATTATAATAATTGACAATTATATTTAACTATTTAGTAATGTTATTTTTAGCTAGAACAATTCTAATATGAATGCATATTAATGTTTATTGCATATTAAAAAGCATATTCTTGTTTTATTTTCAGTTGAACCCCATCGAGAGCTCGTGCGTCCATCATGCTATGATGTAATTTTTGTGCAATAGGCCTACGTGATGCTCAGAGCGTGTCTTTAACGTAGCGCGCGCTTTTCCATGCAAAACATATTTACCGTTGACGAGAGTTAAAATGTTAAAATGAAGTTAAATCTTACTCTAATAAACTATCTTACTCTATTTCCATGATTTCTGTTGCTGTTGTTGTTCTGTTGACGTAATGTCTGCTCTTGCACGACTGTCGTGCGCTTTTCACCGATAGAGGGAGTCGTTTGCCTTACAAATAACTTTCTGCAACCTTTTGTTACCAGCGATTGCCTTTGTATGCACAATTTTGGAGTGTTATTTAATAAATAAACGTTTTCTTCTTTATTCGCTTTTTATATCGTTATTGATATTCTAATACTGCGTGTATATTTATGTATCCTACATTTAATATTTTAAAAATATCTTCATATGTTACAAATGGGCAGGAATACAACTTCTGTGGCTATTCAAGATGTGAATAATGGGGAAGGGGATTTTTTTACATAATAAGCACACATACATTTTAAAAGATTTTTTATACACTCAAAAAAGTAAAGGTTCTTTATTGACATAATGGTTTCATGAAGAACCTTTAACATCCATGGAACCTTTCCATTCCAAAAAAAAAAAAAGAAAGTTTTTTTAAAGTGGAAAAGGGTTCTTTAAACTGATCTTCACACAATTTAAAGAACTATTCATTGAAATATTCTTTGAGAAACCAAAAACTGTTCTTCTGTGGCATTAGTCTACTGCAAAAACCCACTTTTGAAACCTTTTTTTTTAAGTGTACAACATTTTAAGTGTAACCACAGAGGTTATTAGCCTATTTTGACTTGAAAATACATTACAAGCATGCATACCTCAAAAATTTTGTTTAAAAACCATTCAGTTGCGAGAGGGACCTCAAGAAATCCCGGCCCATTACTGGCATAAACTCTGTTAAAATAATCCCTTACTTGGCTACATTATAACGCTCACAGGCAGTATTACTGTAAACAACTGTAAATAAGCCTGCCCTTCTGATTTGTGCGTGGCTGAGAGGGATTTAAACGTGGCTCCTCCCTCATGAATAGTGGGTGGGGCCTGATATACCTAAACAGATGGGATCCGAGCTTTGTCTCCAGGCTGTCAGTGTTCTTCACGACAGGCGCTGTGAACGTGTCTCATCGCGCGCATCATCTCGGTTCATCAAAGAGCTCGAGCGCTGCATTGACAGCCTCGTCATACAGACAGACCGTCGGGTTTAAGCTGTCATCCTGATGGTGGATCGAGCCGTGTTGCTCGAAAGAGGAAGCTGAGAAGGAACAATACCGACGGTTTGGGAGCGCGAGCCTGTGTGTCGTTGGCAAGTGAATATCAGTTTACATATACGCGCTCTGTCAGCGCCTTATTGCAGAGGACAACAAACGCCAGTCTCAATAGACGCTTAGTGTAAAAATCAGCAATGCCGGGGTTCGACTATAAGTTCCTGGAGAAGCCCAAGAGACGCTTTCAGTGTCCTCTGTGTAGCAAAGCAATGAGGGAACCCGTCCAAGTTTCCACATGTGGACACAGATTCTGCGATACCTGTCTGCAGGAATTTCTCAGGTAAGGAAACGTATTTGAGAAACGTGTATTTGCGTAAGTAATGAGCTGTGGCAACAACAACAACTACGCTATAGGATACACACAGCCAACCTTGTAAGCAGTGGAGCGTATTCGAATGAGTTTTATCAATCTTCGTTTCAACACATGGCAGTCAGTCACATTTGCGCTACAGTTGACATTTTTTATTTCTGCCCGTAGGCCTTGAGTTGATTTGGTGGCCAATAGGATACTGGGGGTGTTCTGAATGCAAATATTGCAAATGAAGTTTAGTATCACGAGAGATAAACTGACAGATGGGTGTGTATGGGAGGGAAATGCAACATTAACCATTTAGAAAAAGAGAAGACTTGGTGGGTTTACTGTTTAATGAAATCCTACTATCAAAATCTGCACTGCAACATTATTGCAGTAGTTCCAGCTTGTATACCAAATAAGAGCAGGGCCATCACTAGCAGAGCAGTTTTTGTCACATTCAGAAAACAATTAGCCTACTTGTGGAGAAAATATTTCGAATATTTTTCCTCGAGCCTGTCCATTTGTGGTCTACCTTTATAAACGTGGGAGAAAAATATTTTCAGACCTGTGTGTGTGTGTGTATTCAGGCAGTAGAGACCCTCAGCTCTGGCCCTGTCTGTCATTTTGACCTGAGGCACTACAAGGCTCTTTGAGGGGGGCAGTCAGTCTCACATGTGGGATTGGGAAGCGAAACCTTTATTGGAATCAGTGTGCTGGAAGACTGGCTGTTCGTGCAGCACTAATTTGTGTGATTTGTTTGCTAGGTCATGTAGGAACGACTTAATGCATAAAATAGACGTGCTCAAATTTAATAACAAGTCAAATGGAAAAAATTGTTAAGGCATGCGGCCAACAAAATAACTCTGCAGCAGTTTTAGTATTTGTCGACATGCATATTAAACATCGGTTTTATAGCTGTCAGTTTCAACTACCAGGAAATTCAAAACAAGAACATTTACAGTTAACAGTTATAAAGCGGGAGTGCCCTTTAAATGACTCTTCACTACTAAGTATAATGTTATGCAAGTATCATCAAGTCATTTGGCTGGGTATTTCCCCGGGGAATGACATGATGACGCTGTAAACATGACACATTGAATGATTGACAGCTGATATGCTCATTCTCACCTGTGACACTGACAGCATTAATCATGCATTAAAAAAAGTTTTTCACCATAAGGAAAGAAGTCTGGGAGAAAATAAGCTGCAGTATTGGTACTGAATACACTATTATTAAAAACTTTATGGTTGGTAAGATTTTTTGAAAATGTTCAATGTTTTTGAAAGATGTGTTACGCTCTTTTGCTCAGCAAGGCTGCATTTATTTGATCAAAAATATTGTATCAAATTATGAAATATTATTGCAATTTAAAATATATTTATTCCTGTGATGCAAAGCTGATTTTTCAGCATCATCACTCCAGTCTTCAGGGTCACATGATCCTTCAGAATTAATTCTAATATGCTGATTTGCTGCTCAAGAAACATTTCTTCTTATTATCAATTTTGAAAACATTTGTGCTTCTTAATATTTTGAGTAAACCATGGCAGATCTATCTATTATTTGAAACTGACTGGTTAGTCTTTACTGACACTTTTGACCAATTTAATGTGTCATTGCTGAATAAAAGTATTAATTTCTTTAGAAAATCTTTCTGAACACAAACTTTTGAACAAGGTGAGTTATCTGGCAGCCTCACGTGGGCCTGATTTGGCCTGTGGGAACTAAGCCAGTTGAATAGGATGTCAGTGTAAACAGATCACATTATGCCTTCATAAATGTTGCACACTAACATAATATCTTTGTATTTATATTTAGAAAGTTGACCGATTATTGTATCATGCCAACACTAATATCCGGACACAGCAGAGAAACATGAGTGCATGAATTGATTTTTTTTTTTTTGATATACATGATCAATTCAACACTGAACAATTGCAACAAAGGCACAATACGAGTCACGAAGATCTTATCTAGTTTTTCCACATATCCAAACAGGTTTTGTTTCTTTCCTGTCTGGATGTTGTGGAGTATCAACAGAACTTGTGCTGATGCAGTGGTGAAAGATAAGAGGTTTCAGGTCAGGTTTGCATCTCGTTGAGATTACAGTGAGTGCAAGGTCCACTATAGATAGACACTCATAGAAACTGAATTATCATGTACGATTTTGGATATTGGGAGGAAGAAGGAAGCACATGATGTATTTTGCCTAAGGCTCTGTGTGTTTATGTTTGTTCTATTCTCAGTAAACCTCTTTCCTCTCACGCCTACATAGGAGAACGATTCTTTCAGAACGCTATGAAGCTTTGCTCAGTTTTATTTTCTCAAAATTGCTTGAGATAATACAAATAAAAGATGTTTCATGTAAGACTAAATGAAAGCAGACAATGCTTATGAGTCATTGGGTCATTAGTGTGTCACAGGGAAGAAATCTGATCTACTTCTCTTTATAAGTAACCTTTTTTCTTTACCAACGTATGTCACCAGCTAATGAGTGACTTTTTAACACTAGTTAAAGCTACGATTAAAGCTACTCGATTAAGCATTTTTTTAAAGGGACTAGAAGCACAAAATGCAGTTTCTTTTTGAGAAAGGTCTTTTGAGAATTTGAGAAGTGATTTGCATTAAAACTACGATAATTTGAACCTTTAAATTGAATTTAAATCAGTGGTTCACAACCAGAGGGCCGGGTCCCACTAGGGAGCCTTAACAAATTCCCAAGGAGACCTCAAGATTACTTAAAATAAAGACTGGTGCCCACTGTATGGTTTATAATAGTATCTTACGATTGCTGCTTGTCAGACTGTATGAATATGATCCCCGCTGTAAGCCATTGTAGCCACTGTAGGATCTCAGTTGTCATTAATGTCAGACTGTACGACAGTCAAGACGCGTTAAAAACGGACGCACGCACGCACGGAAACTCATATGGAGTTTTATATCATCAATCCATGACATGTTCGGTGAATGTGAGCTGCATTACATGCGCGATTTAGGGTGTGTTCACACTTGTAATTCAGTTTGCTTGGTTAGTTTGGTCTGGACCAAAAAAAAAGTACTCCTTGTAATGCTTAGCATTCATTTTAGCATGTTAACACAGAACCTAAAGGCACAGGGAAGGGACTCGTGAAGAGCTTATAGAATGTGTAAAGGAGTCAAAACAGCGGCAGGAATCCCTCCGTCACACACACAAACGAAGATTGCGTCATCCGGTTCCTTTTGGTTTTTGATTAATCTTCTGACACTGACAATTTCATCTGAGGTCAAATTTGATCGCAACGGTCATTGATCTGCTGTCGGCGAACATGTCCAACTAGCGATCAAGACTTCAGTTTTTGGCCTAGGCTTAGAGGATTTTTTTAGGATTTGTAACATTTGTCTCAGACGGGCAAATCGTGGCCAAAATCGTTCAGTGTGCACCCAGCTTAAGACAAAACAAGACCAGTATTGGATACCTGGATATAGGAGGTAGATTAATTTTAAAAGTGTGATTTATAGACCTGGAAATGTCTTGTAAATTATTAAAATGTTATATGAATTTTTTTTATTTTTTTTTCATACTATCACTGGTGGGCCTTGGAGTCAAAAAGGTTAAGAACCAATGATCTAAACATTATATTAAGCATTACTTGTTGAATTATTTTGAGGTGGACCATAAATCATGGTCTATGATTATTGTGATGATCAGAGCCACAAACCCACATGGCAGATCATCAGGATAAGTATGTGCTTTGTTGACATTGCGTGATAACCGTGTGTTTACTTCTTCTTTGTTGTGTACAGTACACATTCAAAGTTATTCCATCCGTTATTTCAGTCAGCCTCTGATCAGTTCAGACCTGCCGTCACTATGGGAAATGTTGCCATATGTGCAAGGATTTACATGGGTTATGCTCTTGCACAACAAAATCCCAACTATGATTCACCATCTGCTGCGTTTTAACCATTATTGGAAAAGGGCCTCCAGCTACTTCAGGTTGAGTCTCACGCTACATGTACACCTATAGACTTGCCCCGTAAAACTTGATTCAGGTCTGAATCTGAAACATCGGATTTGTCCCATTCATGGCAACACGCTTTGACTGTTGGCTATTTGTATTGTAAATGGAGCGTGTTTCCGCTGAAGAAGGAATGTGTAAGGAAGGCGGTTGTCTCAGAAGACCTAATCAGCGCCGGGAGGGTCAGGAGGGGCCGACCCACAGGGTTTATCACTCCGGCAATCAGCTCAAGTCACATGACCGTGACGCTAATGCAGAGTAGATGAACCTTGAACTGAGGGCATTTGGTTCACCGGCATAACACAAAAGAAGTTCTCATAATATGGGCTAACATCTCTGAATGCACACAAGGGCACCCTTAATGTCATAAATCAATGGTTTAGACTAGGCAAGTCAAAGGCGAGTCAAATAAACTCTGGAATGTTATCATTTGGTGCTTTGTGAGATAACGGTTATTGGTTTGTAGTCTTTTATTCAAGCTTTACCTCTGTTTGTTTTGGGTCTGAACTTTTTGTGTACATATTTTGCTCACAATACACATTACTACTCTGCTGTTTTGTACTAGAAATAGTGGAAGCAGTGTTTTTAAACTGAAAATTCCAACAATTAAAATTGCACTTCAAAAACCCGGGTGATGCACCTAATTAACCGAAAAAACAAAGTGTGTGGAATGTTAGACACAAGTTCATACACTCAACATTCGCAGCTTTATTAGCTGAGATAGCTTTATCAGCCTACATAGCGGAGAAGGAGCCCAGCTAGCAAAAAGTCGTCTATTAGACGTTGAATAGACATAAATCTTCAACGTCTAATTACGACTTTTCAACGTTGAAAACAGGTCAATCTTCAACGTCTTGATGGAATGTAAAACTCTTTAAATTTATTTGAGATAATACTGAACATGGTTTGGTAGTTTGTTTTCTCTGTTATTTTAGCATGTATAACAGACTTATCCTGTCTTAGATTATCAGTTGAAAACGTGGTATCTTAGATGATCAGTTGAAAACACGAAGTCAAACAGTCCAAGGCCGACTTATTTTCAACCATATTTCAACGTTGAAAGATGGTAATTGTTTACTGGGAGGGCTATCTCCATGCTGGGCAACAAACTAGCTGTCTGAATGTCATACACTAGACTAGAGAGTTGAGTACTAGAGCGTATGCCATTTGGGACAAAACTATCAATTCCTGTTGCATTTGATGTTAGCAAGTGGCTATGCTAGCATGCAGCTACGCTAACAATGTTTATAGTACACGCAAATAGAGTAGGCAGTTTAAACTAGTCAGTTTTTAATTCAGTTGGCCTATTTTTATCGTTACTTTTTGATAATACATTTCTCTATTTCTCTATTTATTTTTCTTACCATTTTTCACAGGATTGCCTTCTCAGCAATGGATAAACATGATGGTTATTTAGAATTTGGCCGAAACAATACCTTTTGGAGCAGTCTATGAAGCTATGTTGTCTAGGTAGGCAGATCAGTAGGTTTTAGAACATTAAGAAGTTTTCCATCGACGATTTGCTTCTCTTGCTGCTTTGCACAGCTTCAGGTGACGCATTAAGGTAATCGAAAAGTTAATTTTATAAAATTTTATCTATTTATTACAATAAAGGCTGTTTCTCAAAATGAGTCAGAAATCTCCACCTCAGGAGCACTTGTTACAGAAGGGTTTGTTCATATACTGTATATATTCAGCTGATTTATATAACATTTTATTCCTAAAATTATTCGGTTATCAGTATTTTTTTTTTGATATATGGTGATATCATCTGACATATTTTTTCTGATATAAAGAAAGATATCCAAAATCCCCTCTGTAAAATTCTTTATTATAATATCTCAACAAAATTAAGAATATTGAATCTGGCTTTAGCCAATGTTTAGATTTCGGTTCTGGAAATGCATGCAAATTAGTATTTAATTAGAATTGAACTACCCTTATTTGTATACATTTCAGAAAACTTGAAATACAAAAACAATTGTCTTAATGTATTGTGATTAATCAACTGGGGAAGTATGGTGATAGCTATTAGTTCAAATTTGTACCATATTCACCTGTAGTATCTTGCCTTATAAAAAGACATGCATGACAATGCTGCCATTCAGAAGCTACTTGTATCCAAAGAAAGTACAGAAGGTGAATATCCTGGTGCAAGGAGCACAAAACCTTAGCTTCAGTTTTCATAGCCTAATTTTTCTCAAACAGAATGTCTTTTTTCATAGAGAGTCTGAATAGAGTTCTCTGTGTCTTCTATTGAACTCAAGCCCTCCTGCGTTCTCTTGAGAGCTGATGGTCTGTAACATGTGCACACTAAAGCCTTGAAACGGAAGGATGGGTTTATTCGGGGTAGAACAGTGTAACTGGTGACGGGCAAAGTGGGAAAAGAAAGACTGACTTCTTTCCAGCCAGGGCCATCTGTGTGAACAACATCTTTTTTACATTAAAGCTCAAATGAATTGCCCTCTGTCTATTGAGATACAGAAAGGAGCCTCTTTGGCCTGTCCCAGATAGTGAGAGGTTCTTTGAGGAATGGGAGATTTAGAGGAAGCATTGGTGCCCCGCTCTGAGAGGAAGCCAGACTGGGTATGACAGCTGGGAGTCTGCATCCCCCCCTCAGGATTCATGCCATTGAGTCAGATGAATAGTGACTGGGCATCCTCTCTCACTTCCTGCACGGCCTCATCAAAGACCCTCACATCCTCTCACAGGTGCCACTGGTCATATAAGTCATCTGTTGGCTGGGTCCATAACAGATAAGATAAGATCCAAACATTTTTAAAAGAAACGTTTACATTTAATGTAGTGCAACCATCAAGTAAATGTAATCATATATGGTATTTTATTTTCACCTTGAATCTTAAAAAAATCATAAATATGTATAAATATGTATAATTTGTTAGATTATGCCAATCTACTTAGCAAGGTTTTCTTATCAAGAATTTAATTCTTTTAATAAACCTTTTTTTTCTTCATTAAGAAATCAGGAAAGTTGCATCACACTGACTTTTTTGACTTTATGCCATCAAGAAAAAATATTTTTAATATAGTAATGAAAGATGTGAAAGGTAAAAAAGTATTTTTTTAAATAATTATCAGAAATTATTACTTCATAAATATTACGTATTTTTGAGAGTCATGCCGCATGACATTTTACAGGCAAAACTTAGCATGTCTTTTCAGAATAAGGTCAAATTATATGATATTTTAAGAGACTTATTGACCATGCCACATGGTCACAAGAGTCTGCAGGGGTGTATTCAAGTCATTGTGTGTATGAATTGAAAATCTTTTTTTTTCTGCATAGTTCTGTATGTTAGTCACCCCACTTGACTGACTTTGATTTGGTGGAAAAAAGTTTTTCAAATATTAATAAGCAAATTTGTTATTTGTATATTTTGTAAAATATTGTATAGTTTTTACTAAGAAATAATAAGATAATGCCAAACTACTTAATGTTTTCTTATCAAGAATTGTATTCTTTTAATAAAGATTTTTTTCTTCATTCAAATATCAGGACAGTTGTACCTTGATATTTTGAATTTATTAATATTGAAATGAATTTTAATTCATAAATTAAAAACATTTTCATCATATGATTTTCACATAACTTTCATACATACAAAATGTACACTCTTAAAAATAAAGCTTCCAAAAGTTTTTTTTTTATTGTTGTTGTAGTAATTCCATGGAAGAACCAGTTTTGGTTCCCCAAAGAAACTTTCAGTAAACAGTTCTTGAAAATAACCTCTTTTTTTTTTAATGTGAAGAACATCTTAATAATCTAAAGATCCTTTTTCCACTTTAAAAAAAACTTTTTTTGGAATTGAAAGTTTCCATGAATATTAAATGTTCTTCACGGAACCACTGATGCCAATTAAGAACCTTCATTTTTAAGAGTGTACATAGTTTTCTCCGCTGAAAGTCTTTGTTTTGGTGTGAATGAACTGAGATTGATGTCATAGGCATGAGTCTTTAGGGATGTTGTTATGAGTGCAGTGGACCTCAGCTCCAGCTGTAAACGGGATGTTCTGGAGTTAAAGTTCTCCAACCCTTCCACACAGCTGCAAGCTGGCAAAGGGTGAGGCTGTTATTATCAATGCATTTCATTTAAATGTTTTGCATCAGCGCTTCTTTGGTTGAAAGTCCCTTAAGGGTTCTGTGTTAATTATCATCGTAGAGGGTGTTATTAGGAGCTAAAGGAGGTTCAATGAGGGCGACACAAAAAGTGGGCGAGCTCTTAACATTCCTGACTGGATTTTCTGCCCCATTCAGATGTCCATCGTCTGCAAGCGCATAGACAACATTCCTTTGTGAAAAAACGTGGTGCTTGACGACCTGGGACGCTCAGTGATATTAGTGAGGGGTTCATTAACAAAGTCGATAGAGGTGTTCGTGGGGATCCAGGACTTGCCTGGGCATGCTTATATTTGAAGAGAAATCAAATAATCATACCTTTACTCCCCTTGGGAGCAGATATGCAGGGAACTATTTCAGTTATGCAGTACAGCAGTTTGTCACTCACGCCATACATGCTGAGGCCAGGTTGCTCTAACCTAGACCTGCCAGAAGCTGGCATGCCTCAAACAATAGCTAATTTGTGATAAGATTACTATTACTATTGCTTATACTTGGGAAACAGCTTATAAATTGTGTGCTGTTATGTTTCGTGCTGTCAAGGTAGTAGACTTATGATTTTTGTCTGGTGGATGATAAAACTCATTGAAGGAGGGGTCTGAGATAATATAAAGAGTATTGTAGAAACTTGACAGTGGGCTCATTTGACTTAGCAACTACCCATAAATCCCTAGGGACCAAACCACATAGAAACACTCTAAGGCCCTGTTTACACCTGGTATTAAGATGCGTTTTGGTTGATCGGATCACAAGTACATGAGGGAGACACATTCCCATTTACACCTGGTATTTTAATCCGTCTCTTTTGTCCACTTTCAACCACTTCTGTCCTGATTCCTTTGAGGGGAGGGTCTATGGGCAGGTAAATGTATGTTGTTGTTTTTCCAGATCTTTCGACCTAATGGACAAAATAAGCTTACTTCCAGAGACGACGGAAAAACATACGGAGAGCATCAGCTTTAGTTTCTGCTCTGACAGCCGCAAGACCATGCCGAATGCTGTGAGTGCGTGTTAGAAATCAGGAAAGGTGAGAGAACATTGTGCTTTGTATATGTTTCGTCTTCAAACCAATCTTGGGTCTTCAGCCGACAAAGTTTAAATCCCGTCTGGCTAGTGCTCTTCTCATAATGTTTACGCATTAGGTCAGTATGCGGAGAGTAGGCGGTCTTTTGTGGCTGTCCCAACACATTTGATCACATGAGCGTCTACATTACGAAAGCAATCCGGGTCTAATGCTTTTTCGACTATCTCTGAAAGTGGACAAGCTCAAAACATTTTAGACCCCGTTTACACCTGTATTTAGCGTCATCCACTTGTGATCTGATCGACCAAAACGCATCATAATACCAGGTGTAAATCCAGCCTAAAGCCCAGTCTCCTAGCCTGGTTTGTTGGCTAAATTGAAATGGATTTTTGGCATTTTTCAGTTGGAAAAGAGCTGGTTATTTAAATAAAGCTTTAGCAGGACTCTCAATGAAAAAATCTAGTTTTAAGCAGTCATATATACTGTGTTGAGGATTGCACATTCTACTCTTTGTTTCACATGTACAAATCTATTGTAAGAGAAATTATTTATTTTATTTCTTTTATATAAATTCAGTGAAGTGCTTTGTTGAATGTCCCCTCAGCTGACAGGTGGTTGAAGGTCATTTATAGCATCTGCAATTAGTTTCTCTCGGCTGAATTATTCTGTGCTAATGCAAACCTCTAAATCCCAGTCGCATCCGGTTCCGCACACGCAGCGTGTGTGTTTTTCATTTTGCTGTAACTCCATCATGCCTTATCCAACGAGTAACATGGTTTAATCAAAACTGAATGCATTTGCCTGGGCTCTGAAGGGGGCTCAGACAGCTGAGAGAGACCACTGGTGTGAGAATGCTATCTGTTGTGTAGTTGACAGGCAGGCATGTGAAGAATCTGCTGGTGAGCGAGCAGCTGGGGTGGCCAGATCTCGAGGAAGGAGGTGTCTCTCGCTCCGAGGGCACCTGTCTCAGTGAAAGGCTCTCTTGTAGAGCGCAACAGGTGTTGGCAGAGCGGTTAAGCTCTTCGGTTAAAGCGTACACTCGTTCGCTGTTATTGACTGTCAATTCCGGAGGCCGGCCGGATTGAAGGTCACAGCCATTGGTTCCCCTTCGTGAAAGAGGCACTGTGATCACTTCCTTCCTGCCCTACCCTGCGCAGATCCGCTCTATATAACAGCTCAAAGATGCCCTTTCAGTTCCAGCATGGCACGTTATCCTCATCTCGCTCCCCTGGCTTACTCTCAAATGTGTCAGGGCAACACAAACTCGCGCTCCCACGTCCTAACCCGGCTCTAAACTAGTGACACTGATTCTATGAAAGAAAGAGGACTGAGAAAGCCACTTCCTCATTTTGAAGGCCAGGCATATTGGTCATTCTTTTCCCTGGAGATGAAAGAGATGTTAAAGAGCTTTCTGTTTGAACTCATTTTTGGAGAATTTAATGTCCTTTCATCTCTTTTTTGGCTTTCGAAAGGACAGACAACATCATTCTGTGGTAAAATATTATTGCATAATGACCACTGTATAACCGTATATAATTGACCGCTGTCCCACACAACCGATTTTCTACATAGTTGTGCTAGGATCATGTCTTGCATATCACTTTCTTGCATAATATAATTTAAACTCAAATCAATATTTATTTGTTTTATTTCGCTAGTCAGTTAATTTATTTTTTCAGTATGCTATTTATTTATTTTTACCCATTTTTATATTTGTAAAGATTTATTGAAATTATACTATGTGACAGTGAAATGACCTTGTCATGTCTTTTTTGTGATATTATTTTCTTGTCACATGTTATTAAAATATTAATAATAATATAACAATATAATAATAATAATAATAATAGTTAATTAATATAAATTATATATTATTTAATATCCTAATATATACATTTTTAATGTCTTAATCATTTTTATTATATTAATATGAATTTAAATATTAAATTTAAAACTCCTTGACTATTTTTAAATGTGTATTACTTAAAAAGATTATTTAAAGATTAAAAATAAAATTTACTTTTTCATTTTGAACTGTTTAAAACGGTTTTACTACCTTGATGTTTTTAATGTCCCACGAAAATCATTGGTTGTATACTGTATGTAAATGCATATTTATTTATATGTCTTGTTTATTTGTGTGTGTGTGTGTATGTATGTAATGTAATGTAGTGTATGCATGCATGCATGTATTGTATATGTATGTTTAAAAAAAAAAAAAAAAGAACACCCCATCATTCAAAGGGAACGGGAAGGCAGAGCCTATGTGGGAGAGAAAACGAGAGGATTGTGTTTCCACTCCATGTGAGGGCACACTGCCTGCGCTATGGGATGATGGCGAACACAGCAGTTCTAGCATGTTCTTATCAGCTACATGAGTGCACATCTAGCTTCCTAACAGACTCGCCGCTCCCTTACACACACACACACACACACACACACATACACACGCCTCTCTCTCCGGCATTAAGAGCCTCACCTTCACCCCGTTACCATGGCCACTGAAGTTCCGGGCCTAGCCAATCGGTGGCACCGCTGACAAGTGAGGCGCACACACACACACACACACACAGCATCCCTGATGAGGTACTGACGAGCCGCCCTCTCGGCTTTCTCTGACTGTCTCCCTCTAATCAATGAACTCAAATTATAATTACATAATCCTCCTACATAGGGAGTCACTGGGTTTAACGTTGTTTTTCAAACTTTTTGAAGTCAGGAACTCCGAGACAGGCGGTGAACGCTCGGGAGGTGTTGTCTCGGGACGCTGGAGGTGACTCATCCCGTATTAGGTGCGTAGTTTGTGTCCACCAGCACGCGGTGACTCAGACAGCCGATAACGAGGATAAATTCTTTTGCTTTCACAAAGCATTTCACCCACTTTCCAGTCACTTTTACCGCTGCATTATAAACATCGCTGTCCGTATATGCAGCCGCAAGTGGATATTTTCACCCACTCCTTCAGAACGGTTCTTGGTCACATGAGGAAATGCATGGTATAATTAGACTGTGTAACTGTGCTATTGGGGTGTGGTTGAGTTTTTCCCTGGAGCGTTTATGGAGTTGAGCTAAATCAAGCCTCCCACACAACACGTATATTCATTTATTCTTTCAGCACCTGGTACTGTACACCGTCTCGTGCAGAGACGCACAATAAAGAGCTCTATCAGTCAATGGCGTGTCACGCTCAAGTCTCGCCTAATAGATAATAGTTCATTTACAGTTTATTCAAGCCATCTTTTGTGAGGCTCAATACAACTCGACTCAATGAGAAGAAGCTTTGTGTTGATGCTTAATACGTTCACTCACTGGATGACAAGGCAGCTATTTGTTTTTATTCACTCTCTAAACGAGGGAAAATGCAGCATTATGAAGAGCTGATGATAAGTGGAATATGTATGGTGAAAATAGATATCAAATAAATAGATGCTAATCTTTTTTAGTTTATGCTACTCATAAAGAAAATCTGTTACATTTACAGTAAGTTTAAAATTGAAGCCGTTATCACTGAAAATCTTTTTTTGCCTCTTCAAATTAGCAGAGTAACAGGAGAGGAAAGAGATATTGAGAATGATAAATGAATACAGTTTTATTGGCACCCCTGATAAATATGATCAAAGATGGCTGTAAAAATAAATCTGCATTGTTTATCCTTTTGATCTTTCATTTAAAAAAATCGCAAAAAATCGAACCTTTCATTGAAGTAAAAGAATTGAAAGTGGGGGGGGAAATCACATTATGAAATAAATGTTTTTCTCCAAAACATGTTGGCCATAATTATTGGCACCCTTTCATTAAATACTTTTTCCAACCTCCTTTTGCCAAGATAACAGCTCTGAGTTTTCTTCTATAATGCCTGATGAGTTTGGAGAACACCTGACCAGAGATCAGAGACCATTCCTCCTTACATAATCTCTCTTGAGTTTAGTGACTTTAGTGGTCATTATGCAACAATAATTTACCACAGAATGATGTGACTGACCAGTCAGAATCAAGTATTTTAGAGAGTCATGAGTCACTGTTGTGCTCTGAGGAGAGAAAAGTATGTCCTTTGCAGGCTAATGACCGATATTTGTGCCTGATAAGTATTCATTGGCTGGGATTATCTGTCCTGTTCCACCTGCTGTCATGGTAGAACAGCGCATGACATTCAGGAAGGTAATCCATCCATCCTCAGTCTCCAGCGCTAAGGATTATCACGCTGCTAATTTGCCTCTAGCGAAGCCCGAGGTTGTCTGTTTTGTGTCCCCAAGTCTTGATAGTTTTTCATTTTTCAGTACAGAAGCCAGCCTGGAGTGTGAGGCGATGAACGAGAACTGTGTCAAATTTCATTACTTCTATTTTATGGTACACACAGTATTTTAAAGTGCCGCTTCACTGTGTAGACTAAAAGGAATTGATCAGGAACAAACACGCAGATCATTTGATATGCACGCTCATATTTGCTGGTGTCTCTTTATATGATCATAATCTCCAATTGCATTAGCTCCTTTATCTTTTGGACCCAACAACAAAGTCGAGAACATTTAGAGCTGGCCATAAGCTTCATATCTTACACCCAGAGCTCTGAACTTGCTCAAAGGCTCTCAAACTTACTTTTCTTCCAAAATAAACCCTTTGAATTTATCAAGCTGTTGCGAGATTATCCAACAGACATTATCAGCTTGTTCTTAGAGCTTCTCATTTTAATGAATTATGTATTCGTCCCAGAATGAGCTGCGAGAGCTTACTCTTTTGCATCTAGCCCCATAGCCATCTGAAAACCCGGACCTTTTTCAGCATCGGGAATATCGAATGAGAAGGGCAAGATGGGCTCGCCGCTGGAAGATAAGCTAAGAAACAGCTAATCCTGCAGTCCTTTATGCTTATACTTTCCCTACTAATTTCCACATCATTGAATTCACAATCCTTTCGAACTGTTAAGGAGCTTTTTAATTCAGACTGGCTTTGTCTTTGTCATGTGCATTATGTCAGTTTTAAACTTTAATCAACTCCTCAAAAGCGACAGATGTGATGTGAGAATTTGGTCTAAATGTCATTTTCATGAATTAAATGCTTTGTAATTAATCATTTATCACATTCAGGGCTTCATAAGACTTCGCTTGACAGCTTTCAACCGTGTGTCCACCTACTTTATCTCAATCCTATAGAGACCTTAGTCAGAATGGACTCCATATCTAATTCGGCACTAACAAAATCAAGACACGCAGGAGATAAAAGCAAGAGACAATATAAACATGTCACATTTGTGTATGCCAAATTATTTTATTGTGATAATTCCTCACAGTTTCATTGTTGACATGTGAAGCCAGAGATTACAAAATGGGAATGAATGATTCAGTCCGACTCATTTGAATCATTTAAAAGATCCAACTCAAGAGAATGATTCTTTCACAAATAGGAAATCACTACTTATGAGGGCAGATCAGGGTTATTATTGTTAACTAAAACTATTAAAACCATTTTTGTTCATTGAAATAAAGTTGAAACAACTTTTGAAAACTAACTGAAATAAGTTTGAATTGAAGGACTAAAATTTCCAATTGAAAATAAAAATAAACTAAAACTGAAATAAAAATAAATTAAACTTTAAAAAGTAATATTTACAAAAAGCAAAACTAATAAAAAAAAATGTAAAAAAGCACACGCAATTAAAAAGAAATAATAAAAAATATAAACTAATTAAAAAATAGGTATAAAAAGTAAATAAATAGTAATAAAATAACACTGGTGAATGTCTGAATAACTTATTTTGGGCTGTTCTTCAAACAAAATTTAAAGGAACAGTTCACCCACAAATGTTTGACTGACTTCTGTGAGTAACATAAACATAAAAGGAGATATTTGAAAAATGTCTGTTTTTTCTTTCATACAATAAACGTCAGTGGAGTCCTATGTTGTTTTGGACCCCAATGACTTTCATTGCATATACAATAACTGTACATGCAAAAATATATCTTCTTTTGTGTTCTACAGAAGAAAGAAAGTCATACAGGTTTGACGTCATTTCTGAGTGAACTATCCTTTTTAATATAGTGCATGAGTCATAAAGAACTACTTTGATGTGTATATATATATTTTTAAAGCCTCATTTACATTCATTATTTTGACCAGATCATTGTTCAAAAATCATCTTTTGTGTTCCACGGAAGAAAGAAAGTCAAACGGGTTTGTTATGGCATGAATTCTCATTTGTGGGCGAACTATTCCTTTAAGACTCCATCATTTATCCTCAGGAGAACTGCTGTTTTCTAGTGTCTTAAATCTTAGGATTAACATAAAACTAAGTCATCCATCAGATGTGCTGGTTATCCGTCCTCTCAGTATCTGGGATTAGTTTGACACTTCTTTAATATCTTCTGTTATTTTTAGAGCCGGATTCCTCTGACCCCGTCAAAGCCTTCCTTGTGTTCCCCAGTCTTACCCGATCGTGATAGTTAGCGACACGATGACCTTTGACAGCGTTAAAAAGGGGGATCGCCGAGGCACATCAAAGCGCTTTGGTGCGTGTGGACAGTGTCTATTTTAATAAAGCTGTCAGCACAGAAGTCATGCGCTTGCGTTCTTCAGGAATCTGTAGCGTCGCTGCTCGCTGCCTCCCCTCAAAGCATTTGCCTTCTCATGGATGAACGTTCAGCAAACATCTGCCCTTTACCGAGGAAGCTAAAATTAGACTTGCCGTCTGTAATTAAACAGCAAAAGCAGCCTGTCAGAGGAACTTTGTTTGCCATTCATGCCATTTTTCATGATTGTGCGCCAGCATGTACATATGCATATGTAGGAGGGAGAAAGAGAGATGCAAACAAAGAAAGTGACAGTAAAACGAGTGGGAGAAAGCTGAAGAAATGGAGATGACATTTTGAGTGAACATCAAAAGCAGAGGCTGTGGCCGTTTCACATCTGCACTTGACTGTAGCTTTTAGCACCTCTACACGGGCCGGTGTCTCCTTCTCACATGTGTGCAAAGTCTAATGGAGAAACGCTCCTCAACCACTTTGAACATTCACATATGAGATCAGGCTCTCCCTACTGCTCTTTCAAGTCACCATCAAAGCTCACCAGGAACCATTATACGCGATTGACACCTTTCATAGGCTCACCACTTCCAGGTCTAATGCCAGGCCCCATTTACACCTGATTTTAGCATCTGTCGGTCTCTCTCGGGGATCTGGTCAGGTGGACAGTGGGTCGGATGTGTCTTGTGAGACACTTTAGGAGATGTTTAGGACCATCACAGCATTTATAGTGTGCACTGTTACACCAGTTTGTCACTGAAGGATTGTCTACTTATGTAATATGCAATAATTGTGCCAAAAAACAAGTCCAGGCTAAATGAGAAAACAACAGTTTAATATATATTATTATTATTAATAATAATATGAATATTAATATTAATATTTCTTTATATTATATTTTTGTTTATTTATTTAAATTGATTAAAATGTAATATATTGTATTATGAACATTTTAAATATAGATTAGGTTAATTTTTTAATTATATTTAAAATGTTCAGAGTTACAATTTGATAAAAAAATTTAACAATTATATTGTATTATACAAATATTAGAATAGATTTATATATTTTTTCCATTACAAATTATATTTTACATTTTCAGAATTACAATTTGAGTGAATATTTAATATTATTTTCATAATGTTTTAGTCTTTTGAGGATGTCCTTTTACTTTAATTGCAAGAGCACTAAATCAGCATGAACTCCACAAGTGTGACATGATTATGAATGCTACAAATTTGCATATTTGAATCTACAAACCTACAAATAGTGCAGAATCTTGCAGAACTGGACATGCAGGTTCTGCTGGACTGGGATGATGGCAGGGGAGGTAAACGCATGGCATCTCCATCAGGACTAATAGTAGCCGCTTGGCCTGGTGCAGATCATTTAATGAGATGGAATTGATTTTCCTTTACCTCCCTCATGCATCTGTACTCTAACCAATTACATAAAGAGACTCCCTGAGTGAGCTTTTGCTCTTGAAACCTCTTACAGCTACGTTCAGATGTTGAATTCAAGGTTAGGATGCCCCTAGAGTGGCCTTGATATATTTTGCTACACTCTGGTGCTCCCTAAAAAGGAATTCATGCATTCAAAATTCATTTTATTCATTCAGTTCAAATTTACCTGAGCTCCTGCTACCTGGTTACTGTTGTTGTCATTCCTCTAATTGTGGGTATAGATTTAAGTGTGGACTGTCATTGAGGTCACACAGTATCATGATTGACTGTGGTTTCCATTATAGTCAGCAAGGCAGAAAATCTCTTTTGCTATTATAGTGTATAAGGATTAGAGGCCCTTCAAATGTTCAGTCACTCATCTAGTTGCACAGACATGCTAAAAGCATGCTGATTAACTTATTGATAGTTATTAAACAGTTGGGACTTTAGCAGCGTTTGGAGAACTTTTATTTTCACAGCGGCTCTCCTACCTTTACTGTTTAATGATGCCTGTCTCCTCCAGGCATCCTCATCATTGCTGATGGATGAAGTATATTAAGCTCTAAACTTAAAAAAACCTTCCCATCAAAGATTCTGTCTTCCACTATCCTCATTCTGTCACATATTTTTCTAAAGTACACTTCAAGCCATCGGTATGAATACGAACAGTTAGCACATTTCTTGTTCTAGATAATCTTTGTATATACAGTATATTCAGAAGTTGTCTGCATTAATATTATTATTATTGCAGAAAAATGTCAGGAACGCGTGAAAGAAAGCAGTGCAACAATTCCTTAGTGTCTTAATAATAATAATAATAATAATAATATACTGTATGTCAAATCTTTAGGATTAGAGTAGCGTATAATTGGCCTCAAAAATAATAAACATGGACTAAGGGTATGTTTATACAACAACGATGTACTAAGATGTACTAAAAACGCAAAAGTTTTTCCTTTCCGTTTTTCGCGTTAACGTTGTCAAAACTATCCCCGTTCCCACGGATCTGCAAAAACGACTAAAAACGTTGTATTATTCATGCCAGGCCAGTAGTTGGCGATGTCACTTTGTAAAGAAACACTACAAGCCTATAGGCTGAACAAGTAATATGCGTGCATATGACGTCACCGTTTTCACAAATTTGTGTTTTTGTAGTTTACATGGAGATGATAACGGTATCGTTTTCAAAAACCTGCACTTTGTATCCCATTTTCAAAAGTTTTATTAAACTGTGTCGTGTAAACAGCCCCTCAAAGCCTCTAAAAACTCTCGTTTTGATTTCATGTGGTCTTTAGGAGTAAATATATCGGTTTTAAATAACTATTATTATAATGTAGATTATGTTAGTAATATGACATTCCTATAAAGACTGAGATTTTGCTAACCTTTGAATACGGAGGGACTGTGTGAATCACAGATGGCTTGTCTCAACAATGTCAGAGGAGTGATGAGAAAAGTGTGGAGAAAAACTGAAGGGTTTTGCGTAAGCATGAACCCGTGTGACCCGTGATGCTACTTGTCACATAGCGGCACAGAATTTTGACAGGTTGCTGCCCACCATTGTGATTTCGGAGTTGTGCCAAGACACCACCACACGTTTCCTCTGAGTGCGTCATCATAAATGTACAGTTGATTCAGCTTCTCCACGCACAGGATTTGCATTATGAGTGCATATTAAAGCATATTTGCAATGTTTTGTATCAAGGTCAAGATTATTTGACTTGGCTATTGTAAATTACATGAATAATGCCTAGGACATTCAATGAAAAGGGTAGGCAGCAGTGAGTGAGTATCAGTTAAGTACTGGTGTTAAGTGCTCAGCTCCTGCGGTGTTGTAAACCAACAGACATGGTAGATTTATGATGGTCAAGCCCTCACAATCTAAAAGCAGTCACGGTGTTGTGCTGACCTGAGCCCGCCTGCGGAGGTTTGTGATCTTCACAGTCAGGTGGGTGGAGTGATCTGATGCACCATTGTCCATCTTAAATGTCAAGTCGGAAACTTTACAGCCTTTTCTGTGCTTTTTCACTTTGTTAACAGAGAAAGTAAAGAGTGAACAGGAGATAATTGGGAAGAGAGAGCAGGAATGAGACCACAGGGTGGAACTTAATCTGCATATCTGGTATAAGTCACATTTGAGGTATAAAGCCACAATTACAAGAAACAAAGTAGCAATTGTGAGACATAGTCACAGTTACAAGAACAAAGTTGCAGTTGGAAGATCTGAAGTGACAAATAAAGTGATAATAAAGTCGCAATTATGAGAAGTTGCAAATGTGAGAGATTATGTGAAAAAGATGAGAAATAATTTTGTAGTTATAAAGAAGTCATACATTTGTAATAGTCACAATTATGAGATATAGTCACATTGTGAGATATAAATTAAGTGAAGTAAAGAAGAAATTAAGTGATAATTACGAGAAATAAAATTGCAATTACAAGAAAGTCGAAATAAAGAAATAAAGTGAAACCAATGAGAAATAAAGTTGAAATGATGAGAAATAAAGAAGAGAATGTTGCAGTTGTGAGATAGACAATCACATCTGTGAGAGATTGTGAGATATAAAGTGAGAATTACGAGAAATATAGTGATGATTATGAGAAAATGCGAGAAATAAAGTGAAAAAATTCAAAGTGAAAGTCACATATGTCAGAAATAAAGAAAACTATAAGCAATAAATAGAAATGAGACAAATAGAATTACGAGATATAATGTGAGAGATAAAGTTGATATAATGATGAATCTATGAGAAATAAAGTCTTTTTTTCTTTTCTGTTTTGACCATGAAATGGAAATGGAATTCATAGGAAAGTTAGCAGTGAACAACATAAAGATCTTTTGTAAGATTTGAGATTTCACAATTCTGGTTTCCTATATCCAAATGAACATACAGAGTGCAGAGATTCATTTATCTGTCTTCAACCGTATTCAAGTGCACTTACTATTCATGTCTGTTGAATCGATGACTGAAGACCTCCATACAATTCTGTGACAGAAAGCGAGAGATGTTTCATCCTAAAGAAGACAATCAGATTCGCTCTCAGCCTTTCTAAGTTTCCCTTTGTTGAGCTTTCTCTACAGTGATTGGCCACTTCCCGGTGGTCTGCCTGTCAAAGGCTATGTGGAAGGTGTGAGTGCAGTGTTGTGACGCCTGTCCTCATCTATATCACTTTGCTAACGGATGGCTTACTATTCTGACCTGTGGGTCACGGCAGATATTTTAAGGAGCTTGGGAGGCAATCAAGAATCATTGATGAGAAGTGAACAGCTCTGTTAATGCTCCACAGCTGACCCTAATGTGCCTATGGGATGTAAATGATGTTCGAGGAGAGATCAGAGGGCTGTAGCTCTGTGTTAGGTGAAGGGGGACAGACATGAATATATATTAGCCTCCAGGCTCTCTCGTCTGTCCTGCTGTTACAGCACACGGGCCTTCGTCTTGATTGGTCGTCTTTCTAGCAGAACATCTGTCAGGCCGGCCTGCGTGCTGGAGGAAACTGAGCTTCACTTATTTGACCCATTGGTGCAGTCAAGTAACTTAAAAGCATATTGTGTCTGCCATATTACATTACATTATTATATTACATTACCGTTCGGTTTGTAAGTGTTTTTGAAAGAGGTCTCTTCTACTCACCAAGGCTGCATTTATTTGGTCAAAAACACAGTAAAATCAGTAATATTGTGAAATAGTATTGCAATTTAATATAACTGCTTTCTATTTGACATGTCACATGATCCTTCAGAAATCAGTCTAATATGCTGATTTGGTGCTCAAGAAACATTTCTTATTATTATCAATGTTGAAAACGGCTGTGCTGCTTAAAATATTAATGAATCCTTTCTAGGGCTGTATTTAGAAAGCAATTTGATGAATATCGTAAAATACTTTGTTAAACATATTTGATATTTCAAGTGAACACATTAACTTTGACAGTCCTAAATGTACAGTTTCCACTGACATTTTCTTGTATGAGGAGCATTGAAATTTTATCCTTTGTATCTTGATGTGGCAAGTTTGTATTATGTGCAAGCGTGAATACGATTTTTATGTTTGGTCTGGGACAAAATTAGGGCGACTAAGTGATGGCCAAATTTTCATGTTTAAGTGAAACTCAAATTTGTCAAATCAGCACTCTTTGTAAAGTTCAGAGAATCCATGTGAGAGGGCTTTCAAAGCACAGAGAAGGGGCCAAGCATCAAGGATTTTGAAGTGTTTCTTTCATTCTTGCTTTAACATTGAAGATGAAATGCATTTGCTGATGTTGTGCTCCTTACGCTAACACTAATAAAGCGCTAAAGCAGAATGATGAGTCTGAACAAATGAGTCAGTACCTCAGAGTCAATTCGAATTAGAGGCGTTCAGCAGATGAATGCATAACTGCTGGGTTTCTCTTCCTCTCTGGAAACAATCGGTCTGACAAGTCATTTATTTACATGGTAAAAAATAAGAGCATCCAGTTTACCGTCCCCACCTCTTTCTCTGTCTCATATTTGTTTATCAGTCAAGGGGCAGTCCTCGGCTGTAAATCAGAGCGCATCTGAAAAGCTGAACAGTCCCAATGGAACCGCATTGATGGTCTAGTAATATAGTCCAACGTGCATTTGCATTAGTAGGTCTGCCTCTGGTGGGTAATTGATTGACCTTTTTTTGTTAAAGCCTGTTGTATTAATTGCAGCCCTACTGACACACTGACCTTAATGGATGTTTCTGTCGTCACCTGAGGCGTTAAACCCTTTCCATCTGGCCCCCAATCAGCCCGGGACAGTCCACGTCATGTGACATCATTCTTATTATTTTAGGTGAACCATCAATGAATGGAGATGTTGTAGCTTTTGTAGCTGTCTCATTTGCTATTGCTAGCCTCTGCGAAATTGCTGAAATTGCAAAATAAAAAAAATAAAAAAATAATTAAAATGACTTAAAATATTATAATAAAAGCTTATTCAAAATATTATTAAATACTGTAATGGTAGTATAGAAATAATGCTAAAATAAAGCTGGTATGTGGCACATTCATAAGCACAGTTTAATGGCCTCTATATACTGTCTGTTGGCAGTAACAGGCAGTTGAGGGGCCGTATTAACACATCTCTCGGGACCGCTTCCACAGATGGTCCTTTTGGATTATTTTTATGTAAATAACAGTGCTGTACAGTAGGACATAATGACACGCACGCCTCCTCCTGCGCCATCACTGCTATCTGCTGTCACTTCCATTATTTACCATGTGAATATTTCATGGTGACATCAGTGTTCTGGACGTCCAATGCTGCCAGAGGGGCCCCGCTAATGAGGCACGACGCCCCTCTCAGCTGGTCGCCTCACAGCCGGGCTGAATCTCATGTCTTCCTTTTTCTTCTTTATGTCCCACCACAGCGTCTTTCTCTCTGGCTCCTTTTGGCGTTGTTGTAAGCAGTTCACAACTAGGGTACATAATTAACCTTCATCCTAGTAAAAAAAAAAAACTGGGGAGTGGTGGCGAAGAGCCCAGATTAGGGCACTCCTCCAGTCAGACAGAAAGGCAATGTTTAGTGGTGCTTGCCAAGGCATGACTCACTATTACTGGTGCGCATACTTAAAGTAAGGGATTTGAACAAACCCCTAATCCTAAGTATTAGACTTCAGTGTGTAAATCATCTTGTACTACAGACATGAGTAGCGGTCATTTTTTGTCCCATCTATTAATTTATTTAAATATACTTTAAAATGCAATGCGTGCATACAAGCTCTTAAAGTCCCACTGAAGTGCCTTGAAACACAGCGTTATTCAATGTGTTGACGTAATTTCCACTGCAACAGGAAGACATTGCAGGACATATCGAGCAGCCCCTCCCCCTTTTTAAAATGGCCAATAGCGTTTTATTAACATCACTGCTCGACCGACTGATGATCTTTACAGTGGAACAGAATCAACCCTGAACTTCAGCTGAACAACAGCCGAAATGCATCATTTTCCTGTTATCACTGTAAAGCTGCTTTGAAACAATCTGTATTGTATAAACCGTTATATAAATAAAGGTGACTTGACTTGATATGTGCCATTCACCATAGGAAAAAGTAATTGTGTGAAAAATTGACCAATTTCAGCCACAGCTTCTTTGAGGCGTCATTCAGTGCACTATTTACAGTGTAGGGGCGGAACGCTTTAGATTCTAGAGCATTTGATTGGACAGAAAATCTGAAGTGTAGAATGATGTCATCAAAATCAGTTTTGAATGCTTATCTCTTCTAAATGCGAATTTTGTCATTGTTTTGGAGCACTCTAGCTTATAGATAACCTTAAGGCTAACATATTCATACTAAAAGCCAAAAAAAAAAAAAAATTGGTGATGGGCATGTTTTTTTAAAAATTATTATTATTTCTGTATTGAAATTGATTCTGTTTTATTTTTTGAGGTAATCAAATAAAATATGTATTATTATGTCTCACAGAGACAAAAATGACATCACAGAGGGACCCCTGCAGACAGTCCTGACTGTGTCAAGGTCAATAACTCTCTTAAAATATCAGATTATTTGACCTTTTTATGACAGGACAAGGTTAGTTCAGGTTGTTAAATGTCCCCAAAAACTTGAATTTATTCATGATATGTGTTTAAAAAAAAAAAAAGACATTGGGAAAACTTTTTTTTTTTAAACTTTGTGTTGAAAAAATGATGTTAAAGATGTGTACACAGGAAAATATGTCAAATCTAGTTTCCCCTCACAATTTAATTTCAGCTGCTTTCACATTGAATCTGCCGTTTATAACAACCCTGAACAGAATCAATTATTTGTATCTGATTTGTTCATTGAAGTTGAAAATATATCCTTCTTTTCTTCTGTTTGCAGTGAGGGGGTCTTCAAGTGCCCAGAGGACCAGCTCCCACTGGATTACGCCAAGGTAGTAATGCACTCAGCACTAATCTCTCATGCATTCTGCTGTAGAACAGATTACAGTTCAATCTCCCACAGTCATTTACATCCCTGCACTATACAGTGGAGTTACAGGGGCCTCTTTCTGTACAACTTTCCGTGAGTGGCTCTGCAAGTGTATGAAATACTAATGTGTCAACAATAGCAGGCTATGTTTGTGAGTCAGTGACTGCCCCAGGCGCTAACCCTTCGTCCACGCTTCTCAAACCACCCGAGTAATCACACTAATGAACTACCACAGGCCACTCGTTTCCCTGGGAATGTGGAAAGGATGGAATGAAGAAAGAAATGGAGATGACACATAGATTTGCTTGGAATATGACAGAATATATTTTATGCTGCTTTAATGCTGCAGTGGGGTTTTTCTGCATGGAATTGCAATATATAAACCTAGGTTGTTTGGACAAATAAGCAGTCTCAACTCACACTATTGTTTTCACAATGATTCAGAATCATTTAGCATGTTTAATTGGACATAAAAAGTGCATAAATTAAAAAAAAAAACAAAAAAAACCATAAAGTCCATAAAATATGTTTTCTTTCTAGAACTAGAACGGAAAAAGTAAAGATATAAAAAAGATAGCATGATCATAAACTGCAACACTAGCCAAAGGATAAGAGGAAGCTCAAAAAACGGATGCTGTGTTAAATTTAAAAATGATTTAAGGGTTAATCTCTGTTATGTTTCATTTTACCCTTTAGTTAATTTATCCAGTTGAGCTGAGAAGAGTCTGCAGTCTTTAAAGAGTCATTTTACTCATGTGGTGCCCCAGAAAGTGAGATTAGGAAACCTCCGAGTTCTCCGCAGATGATCAACATACTGTAGCTTGAATTTAACAACAGTGATTTTAAAGCTACTCTAAATCAGTGATTGGCTGCCAGTGATAAAATACACAATCGTACACAAAATGCATCACAAATCTTTTGTTGCTGATGTCAAAAACTGCGTTAAATCAGTGTCTGTGTTTTTTTTTGTTTTTTGTTTTTTCTTCTTTGGTGTAAATTCATCTCCAACTTTCAGCCCTATTACTCTTCTAACATCTGAGTCATCTTCTCATGCAGTGCGTTTGACACGCTTCTGGAAGGGCACATGCACGGAGTTAAACCTGTTCTGTGTTGGAAAGAGCTTTAGCGCACTAATCCGTTGAAACTGTGATTTGCATGAAGTCAGGGGGATAACTCTACTCATCCTGGAAAGCCTGGAGTGCTGCAGGAGGGGTGTCTGATGCTCATGAGGCCTAAACACACACAATTATAGCACAAGCAGTAATTTCTAAAGACCCGACAGCCGTCCAGTCGCCCACAGATTACCCATCCACCTCCGCAGGGCTGTTGTTCAGTGCCTGTCTTTGCCTGTTTGAGGTTGGGTTCACCACACGTCTCATGTCTCATTTGGTCTACCTGCTCTGTCAAAACTAAAAAGTGAATAATTACACTACCGTTGAAAAGTTTGGGGTCAGTGCTGCAATGTAATTTTGAAAGAATTTAATACTTTTATTCAGCAAAGATGCGTTAAATCTGGAACCCCATTATTGATAATGGTTAACAGTGACAAAGCGCCCTGAAGTTATCCAACTTATGCAAATTAGTGGCAGCACAATTCTGCATTTTTTTTTATACTGAAGATTTGCCTTCTTATATGTATTGTATTTATTCATTTATTTTTAATCTACAAATCTTCCAACAATCATCAGTTGTTGTGTGTATGACAGCATGGCACAGTTGCGAGAGTTTATCTTAGTATGCCAGAAAATCTGTCAATGAAAATGAATTTGTGTGTGTGTGTGGTTGGGAGGGTTAGGGGAGGCGGCTCTGTGTGGGATGACATGGGTGGCGAACGGCCACGTCTTCAGTGCTGCCTCACGTGTTGTCTTAACACAGCAGATCTGTGTGTGTGTGTGTGTGTGTGTGTGTGTGTGCGTGTGTGTGTGTGTATGTAAATCCTGCCTGCAGCGGATTTGGGCTGATTGGATGGAGTACCGTCTCATCCTTCATCGACTTTATGGCTGAAGGGAAGATGCAATAGCCGCTGAATGCAACGTACACACACAGACGCACGTGTACACACTCGTTTCACGGGCCTCTAGTTGAGGCCATCCGTCTCCGTGAAATTTAATTTGATCGTGTAGCAGTGCATTTGTGTTTTTGACAAAACATTATTCTTTTCCCTGTCTCTCAAAATCCGTTTTACGCTTAGCGTTTTTTTTTTCATGGCGTTTCATCTGTGTTTATGTAGAATAACAATATAAAAGCATCAATGTAACTGACTATGAATGACTACAAAAGTGCAATTTAAACATATATTTAAAATAATAAAGATATTGAATCTAGATGGTCATCTTTCTTTAGAAATTATGCTCGTTATAGATGATTATATATGAAATTTCACTTGAAAAATGATTATGGCAGCAGTAATTCATCAAATTATAATAAAATTATGGAAAGAGCATCATAACTAGATTTATATCTTCAATTTAGACATTGTTGAGCCAATTCAGGTATGTGGTTTGCAATCTTGCTCTTCATTCATCACAGATTTTGTGAGTATATTTGTTACATTTTGTTACCTAATTTGAATAATTTAATTACTAAATAAAGCGCTAAAACAACAGGAACAATTCATTATTAGTGAATTTCCCCCACAGTGTCAGTATTGATTTAAATTGTGTCAGAATTACAAAAACTGGCTGTGAATTTAATTTAACTTCAGTTAAATTAATCAGTTTTCATCCCAAGTGAACAATATTGCGACTTCCAGGAAAAGGTAACACTTTATTTTAAGGTGACGTAGTTACACATTACTACATGTACTTACTATAGTAATAAAAGTAAATTATGCATAATTACAAGTAACTAACCATAAACCAAAGACTAACCAAAACTCTATAGTAAGGACATGTAGTTAATTGTACTAACTCAAATAAGTACTAAGTGATATTAATGTAACTACGTCACCTTAAAATAAAGTGTAACCCAGGAAAATTGCCGCAAAATGGAAATGGAAATGAAAATCTAAGTTAATAGCGCTGATGAAAAGTTGTGTTCCTCAATCAAATTATATTTAGAGTACTTATTTTATTATTATTGTATGTTTTTAATTATTATTTATTTGCATTTTGGTTTTCATGCAGAATTTCTGATATCCCAAAATCTGCATCTCTCTTTCTACAGTATTTCTTCAAATCTCCCTCTTGCTCGTTCTCTCTCCTCCACCGTCATACGCCCCCTAATGCTGATTGGCTACACGTTTGTTGTTGTGTTAGGTTGTGTCGGTCCGACCAACTTTCAAACAGTATTTTTCAAATATAGCTTACCCCACCTTTAACTAGACGAACACTCAGGAAAATAACATAGGCTTTCCACACATTAACAAAGAAAACACTGTTCAATGAACAGAAAGAACAGAGGGTTTGAATACACACAGGGATAAATAACGGAACAGGTGTGTAACTCAATCAGAAACCAGGGAAATAAACTAGTAACAAGAACTCAAGCAAACATTGACAGGGAACAATAAAAACAAAAACTAAACACAACATAACCCTGACATAACCTCAAATTATCTGATTGGTGTGAAATTTTATGAAATACTCAGTCAAGTTACACATTTATTGTTTTATGGTCAATCATGTCTGTCATTTCCGAGTACTCACACCTATCCTAATGTATATCAACAGACAATCCCTTTTAGCGTGGGAGACGCCACAGGCGGATACTGTGCCATAGTTAATAAGTGAACGTTTAAATCCAGACCTCTGTCCTGTCCTTGAGTGGTTAATATATGAGTGTGTTCTAAGAGAGGAGACAGCGTTGATTAATGTGTCCTTGGTGTAATGGTGTGTTATAGATCTATCCTGACCCTGAGCTGGAGCAGCAGATACTGGCGCTGGCCATCCGCTGTATTCACAGTGAAGAGGGCTGCCGCTGGACCGGCCAGATGAAACAGCTACAGGTAATGATGATTTTCTCTTTTTATGATGCATTCTCTTTATCCAGTCGTTTTTTTTTTTCTGATGCTTTGTGAAAATCTAACGTAGCATCTGCTTGTATTGTGTCTAGTAGTATCTGTTAGTATTGTCTGTTAGCTAGCACTGATTTGTTTAAAATGTGTTGTTGTGTTAAAGTGATATTTCACCCTAAATTAAAAATGATGTACACTACAAAGCATACTTGTCTGTTTCTTTTCCAGAGCCACTTCTCGACCTGCGCCTTCAACGTGATTCCCTGCCCCAACCGCTGCTCCGTCAAGCTGACGCGCAGAGACCTGCCCGAACACCTGCAACACGACTGCCCCAAGCGCAAAGTCAAGTGCGAATTCTGCGGGAGCGAGTTCACAGGAGAGGCCTATGAGGTACCGAGGTCAAATCACGTCCGAGACACATTGTAATAGAGTGTTGCAGGCCCGTTGTAGAGTCCTAAAACCTGGAAACAAGCATGTTAGCACTTCCGGTTCCATCGTTCTGAAAATGTGTTTTGGGTTAAATGCCTGAAATAAGGTCTGTGGTTAACACAAGCTCAAGATATTTTCACATTTTATACTATGACAAAATACATTTGTAATACCTTACACTGAATTTCTTAAGCTTTTACATGTCTTGAAAAAGACACATGCTAACAAGTGGCTAAGTGGGACTACAGAGGTCGTCACAACTAACCTTGCTGTGTTTATACTCCCGCTCTATTCTTACTCAAACTTTTGAACTAAGTTAAGATTGAAAGAGTTTTTGGAAGATTGAAAGAGTTCTTCTGCTAGTTACATTTACAGTAAACTTCATTTGCGAAGATTATCTTGATGAACAAAATGTGTAAAAATCATACATTTTTTTAGTCACAGAGCTTATTTTCTTCAACAGTTCAAATGTCAATGGAAAAAAATCCTATTGGCTTTTGTTGAGAGAACCAGAGAACCCCGCTAACTTCATCCCTGCAGCACTCTATTGTTTGGAATATTAGCCTTTTGGATGCATTAGTGTATTAGCTTTCTTATTTGATTACTGTGAGTTTGTGCTCTATAATATGGATTATTACATGAAGGAAGAGGCCTGTGTGCTGCTCACCATGGTGTAATTCTGCAATGTGTGAATTGTAAGAATTCGTAATTATCAAATTGGCAGCTTGCTTTCGTAGTAGCACAAGGACGGGGGTTGTTCGCTAATATAGTGCCACTCCTATTTTTATACATGTAATACAAACCTCACAATGTATAAAAGTGGAATTTAAGCATTTTTAATTGCATTTTATGGGAATCTTTCTTTTGTGTGTCGTGGGTAGGCTGCAAAATTGCACTAAATTGTTACAGTTTATGATTAAAGAACTATTTTATTTGGGATTTGCCACTTTTATAGCCAGTGGTGAAATTTGTCTGTCTCTTTGCATGAAATATGAAATTGCTTGCAAAGCAGATATGATATAAAACAAACATTCTAGTTAGGGCTATAATACACCACATGACTATTGCCCCGATTTGAAGTTTGAAAGAGTCGATACTAGTTGCCTAAAGAGTAAATTCAAAGCCAGTCTGCAGATTTTGTGCAGTCATAGTTGACAAATTTCACAGAGAATCGCATAATGTATGACGGACACAGACTCTGATGTTTTTTGCTTCAGACTATGAATCCATCTAGATGTCATTTCAAGCATCTGTCATACCTCTCCTAGCAAGGTGTTGCATGTTTCTGCATGAGTTTGTGTTTGGAATGGCTTGAAGGTCTGTTAGTGAGGCGTTTAATGTATAATGCTCGGTTTTTCTCTGTTACCATTTAGAAAAATCAATGTGTATGATTCCTAGAGTTCTTACTTTCTGGCATTAATTATATACTCTTAAAAATAAAGGTTCCACAGATGTTTAATTAAAGGACAAATTGGGTTCCACAAAGAACCTTTCATGGAACAGTTCTTAAAAGAACCATTTTTTTCTTATCACTCTTAAAAAAATAAAGGTTCTTTATTGGCATGTATTGTTCCATGAAGAACCTTTAACATCCATAGAACATTTCCATTGCACAAAAGGTTCTTTATAGTGGAAAAGGGTTCTTCAGATTATTCAAATTCTTCACACTTTAAAGATCTGTTCCCTTAAAGTTTTTTTGGGGAACCAAAATTGGTTATTCTATGGCATCAATGTTAAAAAAAAAATTGAAACCATTTTTAAGAATTCCACTATAAACAACCTTTTGTGCAATGGAAATATTCAATGGATGCGGTTCTTCATGGAACCATTGATGTACCATCTATATGCCCCCTCTACACTGTAAAGACTGTGTCGGGATGGGTGTTGATGTTTCAGCTGACAAAAAAAGAGTGCCACGACAGCGAAAAAGCAGATCATTTCATTTATGCAAAACCTAAACTAACCTAAATCTTCAACAGTGGTTTTCTTTGCAAGCTCTGGCAATATCTTCAGAAAATGCGAATCTAGGTTCTTTTCTTTCTCTCACATCTCCATCTCCTTTCAGAACCACCAGGGCATCTGTCCGCAGGAGAGCGTGTACTGCGAGAACAAGTGTGGCGCAAGAATGATGAGGAGACTATTATCCCAGCACACCATGACAGAATGCCCCAAACGCACGCAGCCCTGCAAGTACTGCGGAAAAGAGTTTGTGTACGACACCATCCAGGTGAGTGACACGGCACAGCAAACCTCTACACCCAAATCATTCAGTGCTTTGACGGCTGTGGTCTTACATCTGTACGACAGAAAAATGGATACAAATAGTGTTTGCTTATTGACTTTTCTGTGCGCACGTCCAACGCCTGGTGTTGATGGAACAGTAGCCGCTCAGTGGTGAATTAAAAGGGTTTTGAGGCTCCACAGGGTGGGATGGCAGTGGGCCTGTGACTACATAAATGCTGGCTTTCATTCTAGATTCTAGGTTTGGTGCCAACCACAGCTTGGACTGGCCTTGCTTCTTTTCATAACACCTGCGTTCACACACACACACAGAGATATACATTCTGAAAACACAGTGAGATTCAGCAGCCCCAGCTAACACACACACTAGCTCTGTTCCAAAACCTAGTGCGCTGCCTCGCTACATCTGTCATGGAACTTTATAAGTGACCAAAATGTGAGTGCTCTACATAAGCAGCAAATCAAACAAATAGCGCTCCTCAGGAAAGACTAGATTTGTAGGTGATTTCAATTAATTTAGATGTTAGCATGTTGCTAAGCTAACACAATGATAGCCTAGACATATATATAGGGTTAGTTCACCCAAATATGAAGTTCACCCTCATGTCGTTCCAAACCCATAAGTCTTTTGTTCATCTTCAGAGCACAAATGGAGATCTATGTATTTAATGAAATCTGAGAGCTTTATTTCCCTCCATTGACAGCCTATATTGAAAAAAAAGTGATGTTTCCCCATTCAAAGAGATAGGAGCTGCACTCGACCTGTGCCCGAGAGACGTTTCAAAGATGGCCGCCAAGTGAAATGACTTGTCTTAAAAAGACTTTGCCACAGTGCATTTAAATTGAATTCTGCCTCAGAATTTGGTTAAAACGAGGGATATTAGTAGGTGGCGTAATTAAGTCACCTACCTTTTTGCACAGCACTTCGTGTTGTGAACGCCTATGATGCCTTAAAATACTGTCTCTGTAGGCACCCGTAGGTTTTGGAACCGAAAAACTGGTCTTTTAATTTCCGTATACAGAGGAGTATTCACATTTCGTTTTTCTTTTGTTGCATCATTTCTTACTTTATGACTAACATTTGGCCTACACTTCAATCCAAAGCCTGAACATTTATCAGTATGTGAACTGACCCCATGACTTTGGCGTTTCTAGTGTCACGCTACAGGAACACGAGTGCAGCGACTCTTATAGATGATCTCATGATGATTTCATGAATCCATGCATATTTTAGTTCTTGCATCTCAGAGCTCAAGCTGTTATTGCTCAAGATATCACAGCACAACCTACTGATTCACGTCAATGCTGACTGTTGCCTTTCATCCCCCAGAACCACCAGTACCACTGCCCTCGCTTTCCTGTGCAGTGTCCTAATCAATGCGGCACCCCGAACATTGCACGTGAGGATCTGGCGAACCACGTGAAGGAGAGCTGTGGCAGCGCGCTGATCCTTTGCCCCTTCAAGGAGGCCGGCTGCAAACACAGAGTGAGTCCTGCGCTGTAACTTCACCGCATTCATATGCTGCCCAATGCAGTTTTCCTTCCTCCACACCTGTAAAACTATGTGTCTGAGTCAGTAAAAAATTCCTTTGAAGCTTATCATAGAAGACTGCTTTTAAGGATGGGCTGTCTGCTGTGAGATATCATATTTGCTAGTTTTTGAGATCAAGGGAGTTCGGGGAAATACTTTTTTAATGCACTTTGCAGGTATCACTGTCAAAAACTTTACTGTAACATGTTTCTGGTCTCCTGTTTTTACTTGCAGTATATAGACCCGAGAGTACGGTGGACTAGCAGTGCTAGTTAAAAAAAAAAAAAACTAAAATAAATTATCAGTTTATTAATTGAAAAAATAAAAATAAAAACTTTAAAAATATTAATAAATCACTTTTCAAATGAAAAAATAAATGTAAAACTTATTTAATTAATTATGCTTAAAACATTTTGTTAAACGTAACAGTAAAATAATAAATAATTTATTTACATGTTTATTTTTTATTGTTGTGTTGAAAAATATAAGTAAATGTAACCGTAAAATAATTAAATAATCACTTTTCAAATTGTATTAATTTATTAATAATGTTTTATTGAGTAATTAACAGTAATTAAATAAATCATTTTAAATATGTTTATTTATCAGTTTGAAAAGTGATTTATTATTTTATTAATAGTTACTATTACATTAATAGTTTGAAAATTGTAGATAAATGTAGCAGTAAAATAATTACTTTTTGAAATGGACAAATAAATAGACATATTACAACTGTTTATATAGTTCATGTTTCAAATTTTAGTTAGATGTAACAGTAAAATAATTAATCACATTTCAAATTGACAAATAAGTAGATATTTTAAACTGTTTATTTAATGAATCAGAAAAAGTCATTTGTAAATGTTAATTATTTTATTAATTACCAGTTTATTTATTGTTATTTAACTACAGTTTTTTAAAACATTAATTATATAAACATTTTTAAATATATCAGTTTATTTGTCAGCTTGAAAACATTATTTATTTACATTTATATTTTTGAATTAATACACTCATACATTGATTCATAGATGCATTGATTCGTGTCAAATTAAATATGATGTCTACAATGATAATCAAGGTCTATTATGTTAATAGCATTGTGCAGATCAAAACAAGATGAGCACGTTTTAGTCAGCACTCAAATTTATATTATGCTTATGCAAATGTTCTGTGCTCCGGTTTATAGTGCCCAAAGATGGCAATCGGACGACACCTGGAGGAGAGCACAAAATCCCACCTAACCATGATGTGTAATCTGGTGGGGCGGCAGCGACAGGAAATCATGGAGCTGAGACGTGAAATGGAGGAGCTGTCGGTGAGTCACGACGGCGTTCTCATCTGGAAACTGACCGACTACTCGCGCAAGCTGCAGGAGGCCAAGCTCCGCAACAACCACGAGTTCTTCAGTCCGCCCTTCTACACGCACCGCTATGGCTACAAGCTGCAGGTGTCCGCGTTCCTGAATGGCAACGGCAGCGGAGAGGGCTCGCATCTGTCCATCTACATCCGCGTGCTTCCCGGCGAGTACGACAACCTGCTGGAATGGCCCTTCTCCTACAAGGTGACCTTCTCCATTTTGGACCAGAGCGACCCATCGCTGTCCAAACCTCAGCATATCACGGAGACCTTCAACCCCGATCCCAACTGGAAGAACTTCCAGAAACCGTGCAGCAGCCGGAACTCGCTGGACGAGAGCACGCTGGGTTTCGGCTACCCCAAGTTCATCTCGCACGAGGAGATCAAGAAGAGGAACTACATCCGTGACAACTCCATCTTCCTCAAAGCTTCCATAGAGATCCCACAAAAAATCATGGCCTGAGGACGTTTTGTCTTGACGTACATCTTTATGGACCCTTCTTCCTCTCAGAAACTCTACCGAAAGACTCGGAGCTCGTCTATCTGGTTATTAGGCTGGTTTTGAGGTATCTACGTGTAGAAGTGTTTCGCAAAATCATCACTTTAAAACGTTTTGGATTTGCTTTCTAACACACTCTTCCTCAAATTACAGCAACGCCTTTGGACATTCAGTAGTGCCTAGAACATTTATTTTAATTTAAATGTTATTTTTATGTCATTTCTCTCGCAAATGTCAAGTGAACGATTGAAGCGGACTGTGAAAGGCTATTCGTAACCTTTGCACTTTGAGAATGTTCTTCGGAGGCGAGGCAACGGAGCTCCGTGACACGGTGGCAGGCATTCGGCGTACACACACTAACCCTCTTTTTACCCTTTTGTGTACACGCTTTCGCCCAGCACCGGTCCTTGATGAGAAACTCAACAGAAACTCAAAAAAGCGTTGATTTCCTGTTTAACTCGTTTTAAGTAAACTAACAACAGCTGTGAACTAAATGTAGCTTAACTCGCTCTAGCGGTTCGAGATTTGTTCGACACAACGGTGCATAGTAGTATTTGATGATACGTTATGTTTTTTCAATACTATATAACATTTGGGACAGATTCAGAGGTGCTAAAGCATGGTGGCAAGCGTTTTCGTTATTGTACAGTGGAAAAACGACACATGCACTCCGGTTCGGATCGAAAGCCATGCGAGAGATTGTTTACATTCAGTCTGTGGGTGTTTGTGAGGGTTGCATTCACAGGTCACATGATCTATGACATGGATCAGTTTTTTTGTACTGTATACCTGTATTCTTAACCAGCGTGTGAGGGCTTGTTGCGTTGCGGCGGACAGATGAGCAAAAGGAACCAAATTTTTTTAATATGTGAAAAACATTAATGTGAGCAACCCGTTGCGTTTGTGTCATAAACAGAGGGGGATTTCGAATGTGAACTCTGGACTCGCATGCTCAGTTGACTCTTTCTGTTCTTTGTCTTACTCTGTCGGACGCTGGCAGATGATGAATAGAAAGGTGCGGGCACTCGCAACGGCTGCCCAAAAGCGCGTCGAGTGCAAGGGCGTCGTATTCGAGTGGCGCTGGTAGCCATGGTTACCCGTGCCTGTTAAAGCAGCATGTGAACGAGAGGAGAGTTCTTCCATGTGCCTGAGGAAGATGAGCCTTGTGCAATATGGCTGCCATTGCTCCATACAGACCAGTGGAGGACTTTGTCAATACTTATTATATATTATATGTGAATACTAATTAAAAAAAAACATGCAAAAAGCACATTCTTCTTCACATTTAATCTCGCTATGAAACCAGCTAATATTTTGCAATGATTTTGAGAAAACCTGGGAGAAAAAAACAAAAACAAAAGACATTTTTGCTAAGATTCTGTATTTTACAAAGTACTTCAGATGTTTTCTACAACTCTTTTTGACGATGAGTTTCGGGGGCTGTACATTGACGTTTTATGGACCCTTTTTATGTTTCACCTCTGTGGCATTTTCTCAGTCATTTTGTTTTGTCTGGTTTGGATTTTGCATATTATGTCTGTATTATTTCCTCTTGAAGAAGTATTTATTTTAAAGCGCCATGACATAAGCTTGACAAGAAATGGTGCAGATGTTTTTATATGTTGATTTGATGATTGCTTGTCAAATATCACTTGAAATAAAACAATGTCTACAAGGTCTGCTCTGATCAGGTTTTGTCTCTTAAATGTTGCTGGAAAACCCCTCTGAGCTCTCAGTTTGTCTCACGTGACTGTCGGCATCTCAAAGTTTACATGGCCCGCAGTCGCAAATGTTTACCAATCCCTCGGGAGCCGCACACAAGACCAGCAACACAAAGCTTTTGTAGAAGAAACGGCCCACAGTTGACCAAAAAAGAACAGCATATTCTCCAATTTAGTCTCAACTAACTTCTATAAGCCTTGTTCAGACTGTCAGTCCAAATCCAGTGTCCAGTGGAATCCAATCATATTCAAGTGTGAAGGGCAAATAATACGTTTACAAATCCATTTTGAGCTACATTCAGATTTCTGGAATTCTGTTTTAGTCTGACCACTCAAATTGATTGACCACTCTAACCAGATGTGGGCCGGATCTGGGCCGACACTATGTTGCTGTCTGGGTTTGTTTCTGCAGAGACTTTCAGCATGTTTCCTTTAACATCTGACATGTTTATGTCGTGGCTTGAGAAAGTCACATGAACCACGTGAAATCCGATTTCAAATATGAATGTAGCTCGAAACGGATTTGTATTTTATTTTTTGCCATTCACACTTGCTAAATCTGATCGGATTTCAGTCAGATATGCACAAAAATCGTATTTGGACTGACATTCTGAACTAGTCTAAATAACTTTAGAAACTTTCCATAAGACTCGTTCACCCTGTCAGTCCAAATCCACTTTATGTGTATATCTGATTGAAATACGATCAGATTTAGAAAGTGTGAACGGCAAAAAATCACATGAAATTTTTTACAAATCCGTTTTGAGCTACATTCTTATGTGATTTGAAATCTTACTCAAATCCCATTTCTGGAAATCCTTTTCAGTCTGACTGATCTGATCGGATTTCATGTGGTTTATGTGACTTTCTCACGGCAAGTAAAACGTAAACATGTCAAACGTTGTTATAGGAAACATGCTGAAAGTCGCTGTAGAAACAAGCTTGTGTTGTTTCAAAGTGACTGTTGGGTAAAAAATTACAATATAATGGAGACATGTTGAATTTTGAGACCAGCGGAGACAACAGCATGGAATAAAGCCACGCATACCAGCCTCCTATACAGTTCTGCCGCTGTCTTGAAGACGTAGTCCATCGCGGCGTCTACATTGTCATGTTGCAGCCTAAATAAGACAACATCTGTATTGCAAACCCCCCCATGTTGGCATTGTTGTTGTTGTTTTGGGCGTATGCCTACCAACACAACGTCTTTGCCATAGAATCCAATGCAGATATTCCGAAAAAGAAAAGAGCGCCATTTGAACAGGTGCGATACACAGTGTGGGCACAATATTTGAGATCAGATTCCAATCAGATACACAAATAATCTGATTTGGACTGACAGTGTGAACATACAGTAGTGTCCACAGTAAGATCCAATAAAATGATGTGCAGCCAAAGTTCCCACGTTTGGGATTGGGAATAACAGAGAGTTGGGTCTGGAAAAGCTATCAAATGGAAACTTCTATTGTGAATATACATTGTCTTGTTGCTCTTAGCTCTGAAATATTGCATCAGCTGTTCCTTTGGAGTGCAATCTCTATGAAATGAATCAGAAAACCTTAATTCAGTGATCACAAACCACTGGAAATGCATTGATGAAAAGGTGTGGAAACCCTTAAAGGTCTTTACAGATACACTTTGGCTGAAATGGCTCATGTCACAGCTTTTATTTCATTCACTCCATTTGCAAGCAGTCATGACGAGTGCCAAGTCTGCACAGTTTTTTTATTGCTTTGTTTTAACAATAAGTGAAAGGGGGCTGAATCTCATTTCTACCCTCACATGTGCTGATCTCCCCCAGAGATGAAGGGGAGGAAGTGAAGCAGACACGTGCTCAACTTTGATGTCGTGCCAGATGTTTTCTCTGGACTCTGTACGGGTGTATGGGAGTTTTTGGAGAAAAGAAGGCATACAAAGGCTTCTCACAAGTCCCCCAGAGGAGAAAAGCTGTGCAGTTAAGACAGGCCAACCCTGAAACGGGCTTCAAAAACTTTTGTGTTGAGACCTAAAAGTTTGTTTGAAATTTGTGGAAGGGTCATGTATACACTACCATTCAAAAGTTTGGGGTCAGTAAGATTTTTTTTAAGATTTTAATGCTTTTATTCAGCAAGTATGCAAATAAATTGATCAAAAGTGACAGTAACATTCATAATGTTACAAAAGATTTCTATTTCAAATAAATTCCTATTCATCAAATAACAATCCTGAAAAAATCTCAGTTTCCACAAAAATATTACCCTGATAATAATAAGAAATGTTTTTTGAGCAACAAATCGGCAAATTAAAATTATTTCTGAAGGATCATGTGACACTGAAGACTGGAGAAATGATGCTGAAAATTCAGCTTTGCATCACTGGAATAAATTAGACTTTGAAATATGTTTCACAATATAACAGTTTTTACTTTATTTTTGATCAAATAAAATAATGTTTTCAAAAACATTTTTCTAAATCTTACCAAACCCAAGATTTTTAACCGTCCAGGTCATATTTAACACCAGAATCTGAAACAAACATTTAGAAATTAATGGGGATTATAATTAATCAATTAGGATCAAATGAGAATCAACATTGAGAATGATGGGAATTATACAGTATATTAAATAAGAATCCTATAAATATCCACGTAAAATAAAATAACCACATTACAGTAATAAGAATTTGAGTGAAAATGCGTTTTTTAATTAAAATAATGTCACAATAGAAAAATTCTTAATGGTCTTAAAAAATGTGTAGTTTATTACATTTTTTATTCATATTTATAATTATTTTGTTTATATAACTGTATATAATATCAGATAATAATGTATAACACAAAATTCTAATTTCACTGTGAAAGGTGACATGAACATGTTAAGAAACTGGAACTCTTTTTAAAAAGTTATATATTTGAAATGTGGATGTGAAGGTAGTTGAATGTGCAAACTTTGTGTTTTAGGAAATCATATTTACATATTTCATGAAAGTGTGGCTTTGAGAGTGTTCTGAGTAAGTTTCTCCAGCCGTATCGTTTTCCACAGCAATGCTGAACACAGAGTTATTTAAAGTTAACTGCAATAACCCAAAGCCGTACAGATGGCCCCTAAGTTTCCTGGCACAGGGAGTTCAAACAGCAGCCCTGCGCTGCATCTAGGGCAGAGTTCAGTGAAAATAGTGAAAATAGTAACATCTAATTACACATTAGCTCATACATGTTTGCCATTCGGAGTGGAACAGTCACGTGTGGCACAGAGCCCAGCTATAGACTGCTCGGCGCTCTTTCTGTGTGTCACTGATGCAATAAGTCAACAATAAAGCCTCTCTCTCTCTCAAATTCAAGGACTAAACTCTGTTTACGTTAACCTAGGTGAGACTCTCGGCAAGCTAGTTTACATGAGTCCCTTGAGCCCTGTGTGGAGAGGGATGGGATGTTTGTTTTCTGACTGTCAATGGGTATTTATAATAATGACAAATATTCAAAAGAATATTAAAAATATTAATTTAGCATATAAGCTAACAGCAGAGTGTTCTGAGAATCCTATACAAATATTAATGGCAGATCAAAGAACTAAATATTGATTTGAGTAATTATTTTGAGTAAAATAAACGACTTCTGTCCATTTTCTGCACATTGATTGTAGAAAAAAATTAAAAGTGATTGTAAGATAAAGTTTAAAGGGATAAATAAAGTCACGTTGTAATATATAAATGTTGTTATTGTTAACTATTTTGATATTGTATATAAAAATAGTAGGCTATATAAATCTTATAAAGCTGAAATAAAATTATCAACAAAAAAAACTTGAAATGTTGTCATAGCAACTTACTGAAATAAAATAAGTTATAGGTAGGCTACACATAGCCCACTTTGTGTAGGCCTACTGTTATGTAACTTATTTAAAATAATAATAAATCAATACAGCATCATCGTTTTTTTTTTTTTTTGTCTGGATGACAGGATGTTTTTTTTTTCTGGTGGCGGTTTTCGCGGGAAATACATAGGCTACGTCATTCGCCCATGCATGTCTCATGGTCTCATCATATCCGTAAATAGAGAAAAAAAGAGAACTGTTGACATGGAGCGCGCAAATCTCGAACCTCCGGGGTTTAAAAAACGAAAACGAAAGAAAAAAAAGAGGAAGAAAAATAAAACTAGACAGAGCTCGTAGTAAAACAAGAATCAACATTGGCTTGGCTTTTCGGAGATGGCATGGACTGAGGGATTTGAAATGTTGTGAAAGTGACGCAGAGATGGCGTTTTTATCACTCAACTGGTGAGTAAGGTATTTTATTGAACATATATTAGTAGCTCTTTAACAGAGTTCAGTCATTATCATCGAAGCATTATCTATTCTGAAGGCTGTTGTTGTTTGTTATGGTTGTTGTGAGTTTATTTTCTTCCACAAAATACATGCAGTTTCGTTTTTTTACTGCTAGAGAGTTACACAACACAGTCCTTTAAAAATTTATAAAAAGATGACAACAGAACAAAATTACTAAAACAGAGTAAAATTAAAACTGAAAAAAAAAAAAATGTTAATAAAATATTAATAAGTATTATAGTAGGCTATATAAATAATTCTCAAGTAACAAAGTTATCCATGTTGTGGATATCCTGGTTGTGGATTATTTTGGTATATTTAGGAAGCTGTTATATTGATGTATTTTTTTCTCCTTTTTTACAGAGCCAAAATACAGGCTCTTTCCCCTTCCCTACAATCACTGAAAAAGCAAAAGATGCAACTAGCCTACAGTTTTTATATTTTTGGAGAGAAAAAAAAGTGAGCGGGTGCTTGTCTGTGGAACACTCAATGTCAAAATGCATGTTCTGCATAGTTGCCGGGTCTTGCCATGCATTTGCTAAGGTATTATGTGTGGTTTTTAGCATGTTGCTGTGCAGTTGCTATAGGCTGTTCTGGATAGTTGCTAGGGGGCAGAGGTGGGCACAAATACATCAAAAACTATTTTGTTACAAACTACAAATACTGGCTCATGAAATGTAACAAAATAAAATACAAAATACTGATGTGAAAAATGTATTTAAATAAAATACAAGTAATTAGTATTTTGAAAATACAAAAATACTCCCACAATAATCTTAAAGGGTTAGTTCACCCAAAAATGAAAATTCTGTCAGTAATTACTCGCCCTCATGTTGTTCCAACCCCGTAAGACCTTCGTTCATCTTCAGAACACAAATTAAGATGTTTTTGATGAAATCTGAGAGCTGGATCACTCCTCCATAGGCATAAGGCATTATAACTTGCTGGCCCAGAAAATGTATTAAAGACATCGTTAATATAGTCCAAGTGACTACAGTGGCTCAATCTTAAGTTTATAAAGCGACGAGAATACTTTTTGTGCGCAAAAACCCCAAAAATAACGACTTTATTCCACTTTTCATTTCCTTCTCTCTGGGCCTCGGGTTAGTTCACGTAGTGTTTTAGCGCAGCGCATCTGTGTTGCACGTCACACGTAGGCTCACTATTGGCCGACGCTGGTCATGTGTGTGATGCGTGTGACGTGCAACACAGATGCGCTGCGCTAAAACACTACGTGAACTAACACACACACACTCGAGGCCCAGAGAGAAGGAAATGAATAGTGGAATAAAGTCGTTTTTTTTCCGCACAAAAAGTATTCTCGTCGCTTTATAAACTTAAGATTGAGCCACTGTAGTCACTTGGACTATATTAACGATGTCTTTAAAGGTGAACTAAGTAACTTTTTTATCTTAACCGAACAGCTTCGGAGTAATTGGAATGGTTATATGACTGTTTTCGGGTCTTCTTCTCGCACCCCTCGAGCGCCTGTGAGCGGAAAAAACACACTTGCAGCTTTGGGCCGCCGGCCGCAGCATCAGGAAGTATTGCGTGATGTAACAAACTGCTTTACGGCACTGCACACATATACTATCTAAACATTTATATGCTAGCCTTCTGTGTATCATACATACCTCAGTGGACATGGCTCCGTGCGTTCGCCGGGTTCTTTGAAAACAAATGCACATGACCAGCAGGAGAAGATGGGAGGGGGGCGAGTCGCCAACGAGTTTTGACTACAGTGTTGTCAAATATCTATTCCGAAGCTGTAGGGGGAGCTCTATAGAGAAACCCGCGAGCAAAAAGCGAGAAAACAGCGAAGAAATCGGCAAAGCTGCATAATGCAGCTTTAATACATTTTCTGGGCCAGCAAGTTATAATGCCTTATGCCTATGGAGGAGTGATCCAGCTCTCAGATTTCATCAAAAATATCTTAATTTGTGTTCTGAAGATGAACGAAGGTCTTACGCGGTTGGAACAACGTGAGGGTGAGTAATTACTGACAGAATTTTCATTTTTGGGTGAACTAACCCTTTAATGCCGTTTTTAAGAGGAGCAGCGCCACTTCTTCTCCTGTGTTCAAAACTCATTCACTACTTGGAGGGAGCCCGGTCTACAGGGTGTCACGTGATTTTTGTGCATCTAACCTGGACATTGCCATTGCCAACATCAGACCGAAAATATGGCAAAATCGTTTACTATGGTGATAAGCATATGGTGATTTTTCTTAAGTATTTAAGTATTTGAAATACTCTAAATACACTCCCTCAAAATATTTTGTTACAAACTACATTTTATTTTTTCCACACCTGCAAAATACAAATTACAAAATACATTAAAGTAATTAAATACGTATTTAAAATACATTTAATTGAAATACTGCCCATGTCTGCTAGGGGGTTACTAAGTGGTGTCCAATGGTGTTCTATATGGTTGCTAGATGGTTGATGGGAGATTGACTTGACGGCGCTCCATTCATCTCGGTAACAGAAATGTTTTCATTGGGCCGACTGTGTAATATGTAAATTAAGTATATAATTGGAGTTTCATCTGCGTCCAAAAATGAATGCTTTCAGAAGGGTCATGGTTTGCTGCTGTCCTTGGATGCTAAAACGCTTTGAAATAGAAGTTCAAAGGATGTTCAAATCAAAGTTGACGTCCTGTAGTGTGACAGGAACGGGGTCAAGATCTCTTTCTATTTCAGTTTCCCTTTCTCCATCTCTTTCTCTCTCCCTCGCTCAATTTATCCTTTTTCTCTTTCACCAAAGGTGCCAGTATTTAACATGCACGTGAGAGTTTCCACTACCTCACAGATAAACACGGTCTGAAGGAGGTGTGTTTCTAGACAGAACAGTCAAACTGGTACATTTCATTCAGCATAAACTTGAAATAGGCCTACTTTCAAAATATAAAAACTAAATGTACTATGTTACATAAAACTATGTTAAACTAAATGTTATCCAGACTATCATAAAAGAGTTCTCTAAACAAACAATATCATATAATAGAATGTTGCTGATTTGTTTGTGAGCCCCAAACAAACATTGCAGCATGAATAAATGATGCTGTTACTATAATAGGATTGTTTTGCTTTATTTATGCTGTTGTTGTTTTGTTGTCACTGTTAATTTGTTGTCAGTTACTTGATGTTTGTCAGTTGTCACCGTTGTTGAGGTCCATGTGCATCTTATTTAAAATTATGGCACTTAATGGGCCCTATTTTAACGATCTAAGTGCATGGTCTAAAGCGCAGGGCGCAAGTGTCCGAGTCCACTTTTGCTAATTTAACGACGGGAAAAATGGTCGGCGCGCATGGTCTAAAAGGGTTGACTCTATTCTGTTAATGATTAATGGGTGTGTTTTGGGCATTACATGCAATAAACCAATCAGAGTCTCATCTCCCATTCCCTTTAAAAGCCAGTTGCGCTTGCCAGTAAGCTGAGTGTCCTCGCGTTGTGCACCCGCCTATAGGCGTACATTACTAACGCGCTCTTTAAATAACAAATATCTATTTCAGTCTATTTCAGTTGCCTCAAAATAGCAACAATGTGCCTGAACACACCTCGTTTTCAGACCAGCCCATAGGCGCACAAATGGGTGCAAATGCATTTGCTATTTAAACAACGTGGTGTAGGACGTGAAAATGATAACTGCGTCGGGCTGAAACTAGCAAAAAACACTTGCGTTGCGCCGGGTGTATGATAGCACCCTAAGCAGGGCCGGCGCGTCCATATAGGCGAACTAGGCAATTGCCTAGAGCGGCACTTTTGTAAGGGCGGCAAAATGTGTGCCAATCGGGAATGAACAATTCACAAAATAGGCTACATGATTTGCTGCGCCGCCCCGCCCCCTTCTCTCACGAGTCATGAGTCATGACTGAGTGATGGGAAGTTCGGATCATTTTACTGTCTCTCTTGTTCTATCTCGTTCATCAAAATGAACGAATCTTTATTTGAGTCATTTCGTTAATTTAAGTGGCTTTAAATGTTACACTTTTAACAGCCAAATTCCCCGATCACATCCACATACGCATATAGTATATTTGCTTCCTTTTGGCCTAAAGTGTTCCTGCAACGGGAGTGTTCTCTGTCTATAGAGCGCAGAACAGCGGAGTGTGTGTGGACAGAAGCGCATGCCTGAGCTTGTGTTTTGGGTTAAGCTGCGTTGCTTTGACATTGTGGAAAATATAACAATAGAAACAAAATGTATTAGCCTTTTTACCCGTTATTATCAATCTAAATTAATCTCGTTTTTAACTTAATTTCGTTTTTCTTTATTTAAATTTAGTTTTTCTTTATTTAAATTTCGTTTTACTTTATTTAAATTTTGTTTTTTCTTTATTTAAATTTTACATTTTGTTTTTTCTTTATTTAAATTTAGTTTTTTCTTTATTTAAATTTCGTTTTTTCTTTATTTAAATTTTAAATTTCGTTTTTTCTTTATTTAAATTTTAAATTTCGTTTTTTCTTTATTTAAATTTTGTTTTTCTTTATTTAAATTTAGTTTTTTCTTTACTGAAATTTTAAATTCTGTTTTTTCTTTATTTAAATTTTGTTTTTCTTTATTTAAATTTTGTTTTTCTTAATTTAAATCTACCCTTTACTGTGTCAGTAATTTGTTAGTCAGAAAAATACCTTAAAGTATTGCTTAATTTAACAGACCTGTGTGTGTGCGTTTTATATCACTAGTGCAGCGTGCGTTAAGTAGCTATAAGCCCTGCCCGCGTGAGGTGCGCCGCTTCCCGCTCGCGTTGTTCTGTAGTTTACTAAAAGTTTATTAATTCTGAACGTGTCGCGTCTCGCGTGTCCATCTATATTGCACCACCAAATGCGACACTGCACTCCCTTGTGAAGTCGATTGGATGAACGGTTCTCGAAATAATCAAAATGCAAACGGACATAAAGACACATAGAGAATACTGCCTTTATTCGAGAGAAGAATATGTTCAGCACCCTCTCGAAGCTTTGAATATTCGATGTTCATTACTACCGAAGCTTCGAAGCTCAAAAAATGGTATTCGGACCAGCCCTAGGGGCGGCACAAATGTTTTTCGCCTAGAGCGGCAGAAGTGCACGCGCCGGCCCTGACCCTAAGTCTTTGCTGTTCAAGTTGTTCCTGAAAAAATATTCTATAGATGAATTAATGACTGATCATTTTCAATTCTCAATGTCGTCTTATGGTGTCCTGCAGCTCAAACAGTAGAGCACAGCGCTAACATCGGCCAGGTCATGGGTTTGATTCTCAGGGAAAGCAAGAACTGATACAATACCTTGAATGCAATGTAAGTTGCTTTGGATAAAATCATCAGTCAAATGCATTCATGTAAATATTAAAGGTGCACTAATGAACTTTGGCCTCTCTATCGCTAGTTGTATTTTTTTAATGTCAGAGTATGTTTCGAGGCAAGAACAGAGTTTTCAACATTGATTTTTTTAATGTATTCTCTTAATAATTACATTTTGTTGGGTTTTACCAAACAGTGTAGAGAGTCAACACTGTTCACCATGCTAGCGAAGGCAGCATGCATAAATTTACAATTGTTATGCACAGCACAACATGTTTGACGTAAAAGTCCTGACAAAACGAGTAAAACTACAATATGCACTTAGTCCCATGAGCATGACTCAATTTCTCTGTCTCTTCCCCTCTCTCAGATAAGAATAGACATCGACTTGATGTTTTATCCACAAACAACAGAACGATTACGCACTAGTGTACAACGACGCAGCTTTTGTGAAGCGGAATTCGTGCGCAGGCTTTCTGAGAGCAGACATTATGTCTTTTTCTGTAAGTTTGCGTCAGTCATGCTCTCTGCTCTTAATGGAGGGTGCTTTATTTAGGTATGAGAGACAGGATGGCATTATCACAGCCTGTGGGCATGAGTTTCATTCTCACAAAAGCTGAATGCAGGAGATGCATCACTGAGCTCTCATTTTAGATTATAGAATAAATTGAATTGCAGTACTTAAGCTCATAATTTCTGAACTCCTCTCAGTGTGTATCCCCGCTACCTTTTCTGAAAATGAACTGTAACTCATGGAAAATGTGCCTTACTGACGCATCGATGAATGTGTCTTTTCATGCTAAACTAGGAGCTGTTTCTCCTGAGCCAGGAAACTGTTGGTCAGAACAGAAGTTGTGTAAGGTTCGTGTTGCACTCAGAGTTGTGAAGAGATGGAAATAGTTATGATGTGGAGGTAAGAGACGAAGGACAGGTTGTTTAAAGTGTTCAAAGAAAGAAGTCCCAGTTTGGGACTCACAACAGTATTTTACACAACAGGTGTAACTCTCAAACTGTCCCGTTCACACAAAATTGTGGGTAAATTTGTGTAAATAGTCCCTTTCACACATTAAACCCAGTAAATTACCGTAAATTCTTTTTTTACCAGATTTGCGGTAAATAGTATAAAAATGGGCTGTTCACACAAGAAACCGAGTTCCATCTTTTTATTGGTAAGAAACCATTCACACATCAGTACCAAAATACCAGCAAACTCTGTGATGTCAATTATCATAAATGGACTCTAAATGCTCCACCGTTTTCTTCATATACCTGGATCAGGAGAAGCGCTTTGAGGTGTGTTGCCCCACATGGTGTCTGTTGGCATTGTTCGGCACTTGTCTTTGCTGAATGAACATGTTGAATGTCTGAGAATGTCTTGGATTGAGACGTGATGTACTGCAATCTGGTGACTGTTGGTGTTTGTGTCTGTTAGTGCAGACAATTTGACATAATTTTCCTTAGTTCTGAGGGACAGACATCAAGGCCATGGTTACACAAACTATGAAAATAGTTACTGTAGTACTGCAGTTACTCTGACGCAACGATCATCTATCCTTCTTCCTGTTTCTGGAGATCTACCTTCCTGCAAAGTTCAGTTTCAACCCTGATCAAACATAACTGAACCAGCTGATAAGATCTTCAGGAGTACTTGGTAATTGCAGACAGGTCTGTTGGATTAGGGCTGGATCTGAACAGGTAGGCAGATCTCTAGCGCTGTGTCCGAAATTTATTGAATACTTCCATACTATATAGTTTGCAAAAAACAGTACGCCAAAACGTCCCTGCATGACCTACTACTTCCGCCGAGATTCTGAAGTGCGCATTCGATGGACACTCTACTATCCCATGAGGTCACGAGAGGGGATTTGTGAATGGAACTGTAGCAACGCATACAGTTATCTACGAACTGTAGATAACATCATGGCGCATGTAGTACGTCCGAATTGTATTCATATTACCCATATTCATACTATATAGAACATACTTCATGAACATCACAAAGTTCAAATTCAAATGTTCAAAAAATGTTAATGTGTTAACTCGTTCCTCAAAGTCGTCGTTCATTATTGCTACATCACATGTTGAAGTCAGAATCAACATGGAAGTGAACAATATATTGTGAACAATAAACCCAAATAACTACATCTGAATGTAAATATTATGTGAAATATTAATTTATATCACTTATTTATTTCTAGGCCTACATGGTATCACAACTAAATGTAGTGCAAACCATGAAATTTGAGCGATTAACGCCATTCGCTAAAGACTCGCTTTCCGCTCACTGATCTTTAGATCTCTCATATGTAGATTATAGATATTATATATGATATTATCAATATTTAGACCAGCGTTTCCACCAAGCAGACTGGTAAAAAACCCTGACTCTTGGAAGTTACATAAAGCCAACCAATCAGAATCTTTCCATTTTTGTTCACAGTGGGTCAGTGGGCATGCTTTCTGTATATAGATATGGATCTCATACATGTGATCTGAGCAGATTAATTTCAGTTATTGATTTGCAGATGTAATACAGTAAACTATTACTAAACAGTACAAGCTTGGAATGCTGTCTCTCATGCATGTCACCCACTGCACACATTTGTAACTCTAAGCCTAAATACAGAGATTAGTTCAAGAATACTTCTTTTAAAGCCCCCTGAATGCCTAACATAGAGCTCCAATGAAAAATTAATCTGACAAAATTGTATTTGTTGTTGTAGTGGTTCTGAATTAAGCAGTTTATACTACAGTATTCCAGTTGACCCTAAACCCTTGAACAGGAATGTCCTGGAAGTTAATAGTGGGAATTCTAGTGTTAAAGCTTTAGATTTCGAGTGCACTGTTGATGTGAATGAGAGGCCTTTAATCTGGCCTGACAGGAAGGGACATGCATACTGTATCCAGGCTGAGCCGAGACTCAGAAAACTGTTGAGACTACTGACATAAAGCCCACACATATTGGCTTTGGACCGATAGAAAGCTGTATCTGTAGCTGCCTGCCATGTGTGACATTCATGTAAATATTTTTCACAATGTGTTACTTCCATAATGAGACATATTTCAGAAAACTGTTGGAGTAGGAGTTTATGTATTTTCAGTCTCAGAAGAGACGATGCTGTTTTTGACTAAATTAGATCAAGTAGGATTACTGAAACAATTTTGCTCGTCATCTGTCTGTCTAAATTCTATAATTTCATATATGCTGCTGTCAAGATTCTGAAGTCAGGTCAGGTCAGGTGCAGCTGATGATCATTGTTGTTTTAAAGTGTTATTTATTTCCCTGTTTCATTAGCGCAGTCAGATTCGACCATTATAATTTGTCAAGGTCAAAGGTCAAGCTCTGAAGCGCTCACCCCAGGACTGCGATACGCTGTTGTAACCACATCATGGCTTCGACTGCTAAGCTGTGCTAATCCTATTACACACACTTTCATCATAACCAAAACATCTCTGTTAGATCTCTCTTTTATAGCACCTTTCTTCACTGCCAACAAAAGAGATTTGCCCTTTCAAGCCGTCAAATGAGGGATATCAGTAAAACGGAAAAACGCTGTCATTCAGTAAAATGGGGTTTTCAGTAAAAAAAATTTGGGGTTTTTTAAGATGTTGGGAACATTTCCAGGTATTTCTTTAGACACTTGAAAACTCTTTTTACTTTATTGTTAGAAATATCTATTTAAAGGTGAAGTGTGTAATTTCTGTGGCACTAACATCACCACCCATACATCATGTTTCTTTGCCTAAATATATTTGTAACATACTGTAAATATGTCTTGTAATTGTTAACAACATGGTTGAAAGAAATATATTTTCCAAATAGTATATTTTTGTTTAAATCTTCACTACTTGGCAATAATTGCTATTTTTATATTATGTTTTTAAAATATGTTTTAGACAATATCTAGATTTTAAATTGTACAAATTGTCAAAATGTATCTGGTAAAATAAATATCTAAAATATGGTTATAAATATTTGACAATAAATATTAACAATATATATTCCCATTTTATTTTTTGCTATCAAAACAACGATATGTTCAAATGAACTTAAAAAAAGAGACTGTTTTAAACGGGTTTCCCCAAGATCATGCCATCGGTTGAGCCAAAGCTGTTTGGGACATTCAAACCACACAGTTATAAACTGTCTTGAAAATGGAAGAAGCTTATTTTAATTTGTCTCTGCATACATGTTAAGCTGAGAAAGCAGAAATTATTTTAACATATACATATATATATATATATATATATATATATATATATATATATATATATATATATATAGGCACTTAAAAGTGATGGGTTTTTATATACATATATATGATTTAATTTATTTATCAAAATGTGTCATAGACTTTTTATCTATATAATTTTTACATATAGATGGTTTTATTTATGGCTAGTAGTTTTGCTTGTACGGAAGATTTTGGCACCTGGGGTTTGTAAGAATGCCATTTGTCTGTTCTCTCATAAAAGCTCACAGATTTAGTTATTAAAAAGAGGCCAAACAAACAGTGAGAGTGGAAATTCTGCAACAGATGGTCAGCGGAAGATTATGCATGAACACTTCACAGCTGACCTCTCCACACCGTTCACACAGCTTATCGGAGAGTAGTTTTAACATGACGGTCAACACATTCGCTATAAAACTGCTGAGCTTGTACTGTAATTTCTGTATGTGTATTACAGCACTGACGGTTTCCACTGTGTGAGAATATTCAGCACCTCCCTCTATTGTGTCAAATGATTGTCTGTGCCACAGATCAAATAACACTGCGTGCACTCCAGACCGTCTTTGCCTTGTTCTAATCTTCATTTGTTTTAAAACAGTGGAGGGAAACCATGGAAAAAAATAAGGTCAATAAAAAATATGAATTATATATTTTATAACATAATAATAAAAAACATTTAAAAGGTTAAAAAAGTAAGTGAATGTTGCTATTTAAAACACTATAAAATCCAAATGAATAAATGTATAAAATAAAGGTAAAGGAACAATGCATGCAGATAAAACAGAGATAATCTAAACCTGCTGTTACTATTTCCATACATTATGAATTGAATCAGTGTGTGCTCATAAAGTTTGATAATGTCCCACTCAACAAATTATTTTTCTTTGCCTGAAAAATCCATGGAAAATCTTTTCTTTCAGAGAGGCAGAGGAACCAGTTACCGCCTCATGTTAAAGAAATGACGAGTCACAGTTGAGAGCACGTGCTGTTATGACTGTCTGCCTGTGAGAAAACCTGCCAACAGGGAAAGGTAGAGAGAAGCGGTTGCCAGGGTGAGGAGACTCTTTTCCGTCAAGCTTGCTTCTGATTGGCCGGGTCCTTGTCTGAGGGAAAGGAATCCTGCCAATTGGAAACAATCAATGTTTTGTTGCTGGGTCTAAGCCATTCCACAAAGCTGACATTTATTGGCCAAGGGTTTGCCCCATAGGTTTAAAACGAATACACTCAGACTCTTCAGCTTATTAGCTGAATTACTTTTCCAGTAGGAAACCTACAAGAGTCTAAGAGGCTTTGGGAATACAGCGGCTCTTTTACTTTCAGAAAGTCATATTTAAATATCTGTTTGTTTTGTTTTTTTGCTGAGTTTGGCCATAATGTCGAATTCAGTTATAGACTATACAGAGCTTGCCACTCTGAATACTTTCTTGGATACACAGTAAAACTGGCTTGAAACATTTATTGGGACATCAGTCTTTATCAAATCTAAATTTAGTTATTGCTTGTTAAAAGATACGCTTTAAACTTAAGTAAAGGGGTAAGAAAACCGCGTTGCACTGTAGTTACAAGCGAGGAATATTGGCTCCGTTTACATATTTTATTGAACTGGAGCCACATGACAGACAAACCCTCCCTCATTTAAAAAACCGAGCATGAATAATAGTCTCCTTTGGGTTAGTGTTTGATGTCACATGACTCTTTCTCTGGCTGCTATGTATTGCTTGTTGACAGACTCTTGTGCTGTCGTCTGGGCTGCTGTGGTTAGACAGCCATGCTGATGAAGAACAATGCGTTTTACAAGGCCTTTTGTTGGCTGACCCCCAACATCCCGCTTTCCATTTTTCTTAATCGTAGCACAGCTTTTATTGTATTTCTTGAGGGAGACCACCAAACACTTCCAGACAAGACTATATTTACAGGTGAATCTGACACAGGCTGTCAAGAGTATGTCTAGGTCATATTTTATTCCTTAAAGGATTAGTTCACTTTTAAAAAAACTTTTGCTGATAATTTACTCACCCCCATGTCATCCAAGATGTCCATGTCTTTCTTTCTTCAGTCGAAAAGAAATTAAGGTTTTTGATGAAAACATTTCTCCATATAATGGACTTCAATGGGCCCCAAACGGTTCAAGGTCCAAATGACAGTTTCAGTGCAGCTTCAAAGGGCTTTAAACGATACCAGACGATGAATAAGGGTCTTATCTAGCGAAACGATCGGTCATTTCAAAAATAAATAAAAAAGTTTAAGTTTTATAAGCACAAATGCTCGCCTTGCTCTGTTCTGTGATGCGCGTTCGTGACGTCATGTAATACGCAATTACGTTGAAAAGGTCACGCTTTTCTGTCCTGACGAAAATTTTCTTTTAGGCTTTTTAATATTAAAACACCCAGGATACGCACACGAAATGGCCATTTTAAACGATAAACTGACACAAAGACATTTGAATATGTGTATATGGTCCTCCTTCCGCACATTTGTAAACACTGACTCGGTACTTCCGCCTACGTCAAGCGTGACCTTTTCAACGTAATTGCGTATTACGTGACATCACAGAACAGAGCAAGGCGAGCATTTTATAAAACTTAAACTTTTTTATTTATTTTTTAAATGACCGATCGTTTCGCTAGATAAGACCCTTATTCATCGTCTGGTACCGTTTAAAGCCCTTTGAAGCTGCACTAAAACTGTCATTTGGACCTTGAACCGTTTGGGGCCCATTGAAGTCCATTATATGGAGAAAAATCCTGGAATGTTTTCATCAAAAACCTTAATTTCTTTTCAACTGAAGAAAGACATAGACATCTTGGATGACATGGGCATGGACATCAAATGACACATTTTTTTAAAAGTGAACTAATCCTTTAATAAGAAAATTGTAAAAACTATGACAATAATGCCATTTTCATTGGCATCATCTTCATATGAATTTCATTTCATTTTCACATTTCCCCTTCCCTGAAATGTAAACAAAACAAAACAAAACAAAGATATTTTATTTAAGTTTGTATATATTATTTAAATATAAAGTATATAATTATTGTACTTGTTGCTACACATTTTTAAAATATAGAAAAAAGACTGTTATCATTAATGTCATGCAGTAAAGAGAATCTAATGAGAACAATCCTTACCTCGGCCCTCCTGTGTTTCGGTGCCATATGTTGTCAGTCCACGTGGACATTGAAGTGTACAGCTATTTCATTGTGTCACAGTGCAGACGGATGATAGCAGACAGCATTTTAGCGTCAAAATAAACCAACACTGACTGCGTTTGTCTGGCTGTCATTTTAGCCCCCTGGCTGCTCTCTCGCTCAGAGACAACGACAACTAAGATTACATGATGTTGTGAGAGAGCGCTCACAATTATGCAGCACATCTCCAATCGAATGTGGTCTATGCGGATTACTCAATGCAAAAGAAACCTTCCAGGAACCAAAACTGACAATAAGTAAACAAGCTTTCATATTGTAATGAATTAATAAGCAGTAATCTTGGTCTAATGTGAGATGACAGTGTATCTAAATGTCACCCACACTCATGCCCAGGGCTACCAGACAGAAACTGCCAGTTGGGCATGAGTAATTGAATGGGGAGGAAAGATTTGAAACAATAGATTTTAATTGCATTAATCCGTTGCCTGTGACAACAATGAATGGGGGGCCGGGGAGATGGAAATGGGCTTCCCTACATTTATAATTACACTTAAATCAGAAACGTTGGCCTATAATTAGGCAGCAGAATTAAGGTTATAAAGGCAGACCTCCAATTAATCCAATCCGCAGGCAGCGTGTCATATTCGCTAATAGGGAAGGTCTTATCATGGCAGGTCATCAGCGTTTGAACTAATATGATGCCATATATCAGTTCATTCTTGGAGGGTCTGATGTTTTTATGAGACTCTGCTGTTGTAATTCAGTCATCTGAATGAGCTGCACATGTGCACAAGTCACGTGGAGGGTGGGTGCGTTTGTGGATTGAGTGAGCAGGCTGGCCTCTGTTTTGGGACCATTGTCTGTGTGTGTGTGTGTGTGTGTTTGTGTGGGTGGGATTTGTAGATCCAAAGACGGAGTACATCTGGAGTTGTGGCCACATAGCGGAGCCAGGCGCCAGAGCTTCTATCCATCTGCCCTTCCCTCTGTCTGTTTTCTTGCCTCACATATGCTTGCACATGCAGGACTGCCTGCAACACGCGTGCTGTTTCCATGCAATAAACCGAATCCCTCATGAGGCTTGCAATGAGTGTGTGAAACAGATTTCAGGTGATGCCGCTTGGAAAGGTAATGTCACTTTCGAAAGGGCTGGGAATGTTCATTGTCCACAGAGAACTATAATCTTAGTCACTTCATACATACAATGGTGTGAATATACCACTTCTATGATGAGTATGTCTTTAAATTTTTAATTTGTTTTCAGGCATGAAATCAAAATATCCAGGTGATACAACTGTATGAAAGCCTATTTCTAAAAAATCAGGCTTTGGTAAATCATATTTATGACATAAAATGTTAAAATTATGACATACCAAGATATTTATGACATTAATTTTTTTTTCATAATTATGACTTTTTTTTAAATAATATTTTAATATTTCATAATTATCTTATTATTTTGACTTTTGTCAATTTCAACTATTATAATTACACTGTAAAAAAAAATACATCCCCAAGTCAAATTTTTTTAAATTAGTCTGACATATTATTTCTCATTGAGCCAATGTTAACAGACTATTGCAACAAGAATTGCACTTGGGCCAATTTAAAAATTTAGATGTGACCAGTCACTAGAAAATTTTGACTTGGAGAGGATAGAAATGTTTTACAGTGTATGATTTAGTATGTCATATAGGCAAATTTTCACTTTTTTTGTCTTTTTCCCTAAAATGGGCTTCCATAGTCCCGAAAGAAGCTTAAAGAAATTAGCCTCACTAAAATAATTTTATTATTGAAAATAAAACTTTATTAAATAGTTTGTCATAATATTTTTCAGAAAACTGATTATAAATATTTGAGAGAGTTTTTCCGACCAAGTCATGTGGTGCGACCAACTTTTTACCCTTAAAAACATATTATAATGTTTTGAAATAATAAATAAGATGTGTACTCTTACACTCATTATTCAAGGTGTTACTTCATGGTTTCACCACGACACATGTAATGTATCTTAAAAATGATCGTTTTTTCAAAGCAACATGAAACCAATATAAATACAATGAGCTTTCATATCACACATGTAAAGAAAGTAAAACATTTCTCTAAATATTTGACAAAGCTCAAACGTTTACTTTCAGGCAGACACACATGCCTGCTAATTGTTCACAACTTTGTAAATCAATTCTGACTGAGTTTTGGGAACAGATCCAGTCCATCTGTTTCTAATTAAAACCCATCCACGTGTTTCTGGTGGATTAGTTGGATCTGCAAGAAATCCATGGACGGCCAAGCCCACACTATTGTCCTGAGTGACAGGCTGAAACCTCCATCTTTTACTTCGGGAGCTATGATTACAGTTCATTTGCCTTTGCTGCACAGACATAATGTGATTATAAGAGGGACTGTAATCATTGTCATGGAAAACTTGGCCAAGATTTCCATGTAGAGAAGAAATTATGAAAAGTTAAAAAGTAGTTCTGCATTGGTGTGACACATATTATTCTTTATATACTACTGTATCTACTGTAACTCACATAATACAGTATTCTCGGTGCCAGCATTAACTGGGCTCATATGTGTCACTTCTTTGAGTCAGCAAAACCAAAACAGAGGAAGTTACTGAATGCTCAGTGGGGCAAAGAGGAAATAGTCGGAATGTGAAGAAGAAAAACCCACAAGGGGAGAGTAAATTACATTGAGGATCCTTCCAGAACCATCTCTCAGGATGAGCACATTTAAGAGGCAACTGGGAATGTCATGATGAAGAGGAAAACTATCATGCTATACTAAGCTGCTCTGTGGCTCAACTCAGACAGGCAGCTCTAAATCACTGGCCTTTAGTGCTTCTCAGGTCCAGTTATAGGACTTTTGGAGGGGGTGTAGAGGAGAGTAAGCGTAGAGGAGAGGGGTTACTGCACGTTTTGGCCCCATGTCGATGGCTCAGGAGGAAGCCTTCCATCACCAGTGTGCCTCTCCGTACTGCTGTGCCTCAATGCACAGTGTCGGATTTCAACACATGGAGCACATTATCCCCTGCGCTGACACAAACTCCCATGCCCAGTTATGCCCCACCAAACCCTTTTGTGTCGTTTGGGGCTTTTCATTGTTTTCTGTGCAAACAAAGAGTAAATTGAATGTTTTGAGTGGCAGGAAAGGGCAAAGGTTTACTGGTGAGAGACAGTAGTTGCAGACAGTGAAGTTGGTCAACCGACTGGCCGAGACAATAATTCGCAATAATGGGAATTCCAAATGCTAAAAGGGAGTATCTTGTTTCAAGTGTCACAGCACTGGGACTCTTTCAGACTGTGCATTAGCAAAAACTACAATCTTAAATCAGTGATTCTCCTTTTTAAAGCCCAGACCCCCCATTATCCAATACAATATTGGATGAAAAGTTATTTATTCTGATACTTCTGCTGCAATCATGGCAAAACTGCTTGTTTTTGATTTTATAATTAAACGTGATTACTTTCATGATTCAAGGCGTTTTAACAATTGCATGTTCTTCAAATAAATACAATAGGATATATAAAATACATTTTATTTGATTATATATTAGTCTACACACTGTACATCTTTATTTTATGTTTTTATGTTATTTAATTAAAATAATTGTAATCATCTTGCAGCCCTCTTGGAAGTCTTCCGAGGATCCCCTAGTAAGCATCAGACCCCTGGTTGAGAACCACTGTCCTAAAGAATGTAAGCAAAGTAATATTAATGTAACAATAAAGCTGAAAACTAGCACATTTGTTCTAAACAGTTCTAAAAACAACTCAGGACACATGTCCATAGCAGTTTATACACTATAGTATTACAGTAATTGGAACCTATGGGTTAACCCCTTACTCAAAGAAAAAATTAAGTTTGTGTAACCCAGATTCTGCAAAGGTGATGTGTGTAATTCTTGTGCCCCTAGTGTCAGCAAACAGAATTACAAAAATAATGTTTTCAAACAAGTTTTTTCTGAACAGACCTCACCTACTATTGGTTGGATAGTCCCATTCCAAACTGAGGAAGTGTTAGATAGATAGATAGATAGATAGATAGATAGATAGATAGATAGATAGATAGATAGATAGATAGATAGATAGATAGATAGATAGACAATGAGATAGGAAATAGAGATAGATAGAGAAAATGATAGATAGGCAGACAAACAGATAGACAATGAGATAGACAGAAAATGAGAGATAAATAGACAGGCAGAAAATGAGACAGACAGACAGAAAATGAGAGATAAATAAATAGTAGGGGCACGAGATCTCGCAAGACTAAAATGTGATGAGATTTCTCGTCGAGTGAATCTCGTGATATCGCCATGATGGAGCGTGAAATTAGCAAAGAATATGCCATCGCAACATTCACATTACATTACGGTGCCCACCGCGGCACCACCTCCACTGTCGTTTTGCTGTTTTTATAAAAATAAAAACCATTGTAAACTATTGTAAACGTCTGCTCTGGTCTGCTCATCCAGCACGAGTTGCAGTCGCACAGTGCAGCAGGAATCACAGTTCACTGATCGTGTGACGATGGCGGAGGATTCATTGTGCAACAGAGCGTAAGCGTCTGACAAATGTCTTATCTTGTAGAATGTGGGCTCAGCACCGCCACTCCCTATAATCAGAGTATGTGCGATCGCGAATCCGAAATTGAAAGTAAAACGCGAGCTCCCTGATGCGGTCAAATTAGGCTGCATACATACAATAGCCTGTCTCCCAATATCAAACCTATCTCTGGACTGTGTAGTTGTGGCTATGGTCTCTGTTTTGGTCTCTGTTTGCACTTTGAATATTGAGAGAGTACTTTGATTATGGTTGCACTTGCACTTATTGTTTGCATTTAATAAGACTAAGATTTTATTTTTTGCTATTTCTACTGTTTTTATTTATGATTAATTTGTGGAAAGGAGTTCAATTAGGAGGTCACACACAGCCTCAGTCAGAAGTTCTGGAAGCTCATAATTCATGTACAGTAAGGTATGAAGAGACTCATCTGAAATCACACAAGAGAGAAGCCAGAGAAGAGTTTGTGGCAACCTTTTACAGTGCTTGTATATTGTTGTCCTTCAATGCATTTGATAATTCATACTCATAAAATAGAACTGAAATGACATTCATTACAAGATGATTAATTAAAACATTTCAAAATGCACCTGCAGACTATTTTTCCAGTCATGAATTTTGTCATTGAGGATTTCTATATTTAATATTGTGCAAAATCTCGTCTCGTCTCGTCTCGTTCTCGTTCTCGTGAACCCAATCTCGTGTCTTGTCTCGTGAGATAAGTGTCTCGTCACACCCCTAATTATAGATAGATAGATAGATAGATAGATAGATAGATAGATAGATAGATAGAGACAGAAAATGAGATAAGTAGATAAACAGGCAGAAAATGAGACTGACAGACAGACAGACAGACATCACAACCCCTTTTCTGTAGGCTGAGGGTCATGAAGGCCCTGTGGGGACATAGTTCTCTTTCACCGCTCTCTGTGTAATAAGAGGTGTGGTGTTTGATGTAATCAGTGCAACACAGAATAGAGTCTACTGTAGGTGACACAGTGGGAGAGAACAGCGGTGAATGTTGCCACTGCCAGAACTCTCATTCAGAGTGAAGTGCAAAACAATCCGGGTGCCATCTTTAATGAAGGCAGGGGGCGGCCGGAACGCCGGGATAAAATGATGAGAATACAAAAGTGATGGACGTCATCTGCTTATGAAGCGTGTAATTATACCAGCAGTCTGCTAATGCCAAACTCCTGCAATTACTGCCATTGACAAAAACAATAATTTAGAGAAAAAGCGTAAAGACACTCACCTGTGAGTGGATTTTTTTCTCAACCTGTTTCCTGCTGTTATACATCTAAGTCCTGTATCCTGTTTCCCTGTGTTCCCCACCTCTGAAAGACTTAGAGAGAATACGCTCTGATCCATATATGACATCCATAAAATCCAGCAACATATGAAAAAATCCTGAATATGCAGAGACTATTTATGTGATAAGCCATTATTACAAACTCTAAGACTCTGATACAGTACAGATCTTAAAGAAGAGAAAGCAGTTAAATATGGCCGTTTTCTAAACAATAATGTAACATTTTGGGGTACTGGACAACCACAACCCCACAAGGCTTGTTTAGAAAACGGGCATATATAACTGAGTTCTCTTCTGTATACTCAGATGTAGTCTTAAAGTATTTTGATTGATTATTTGATTGATTAATTTCTAATATCTATTATAACTTATTTTTTACTACAGACAGACAGACAGACAGATCGATCGATCGATCTGACCAAAATAGACCAAAGCAACTTACATTGCATTTCAAGGTACACATTTTTACTAGCCTGGATGCCAGTCGAACTTAGCCCCGCCCACAACATTTGAGGTCGGGATGTTCGGTCTGGACTTGATCCGTTGTGGAGCAACTATGCTCGAACCGGAGCTGTTTGGACCAATCAAACTGTCAGGGTGGGCTTTATACGACGAAGGACAGATGATCAACAGTAACGTAATCAATCATCCACGTCACCAAAGAGCGCTTGGGTTGAATTTGTTTACAACAAAGATGACTGCCGCTGGAGAATTGAGATGTCTAGATTCCGCCATCGCGTCTGTTATAGAAGATATCGACAGCACATTAATTTTAAAAGAGAAACGCAATCAAGGCATTTGTCGATCGGAAAGATGAATGAAGAACATACATCACTTACTCCGTTGCTCTGATTGGTTGTAGGTCTATCCAATTGAGTGCAGAGGCATTTTCTTTCCTTATTCGGTTGAAACACGCCCCTTAATCACAGCCCAATGGAGCAGTATCAGACTCATATTCTGATTAGAATTTGAGTATGACGACATCAGCATTTTTACATTCTTTTCAGTTCTTGCTTTCCCTGGGAATTGAACCCATGACCTTGGCGTTGCAAGCGCCAACGCTCTACTGTTTGAGCTACAGGAAAGCTCAAACAGTTTGGCATATATTGTTTGCTCTATATATCACACCTCCACCCATCTGAGTTTAAGAAGTGACATTTTATTTTCCACTGTGAAACTAATATGGCCTTTTCCCTACAGAGTTTAAATGCATGAGCGTAACTGTGTTTAGACTGGCTGCATTGACAATGGAACTCACTGAAAAATAAGCTAGCATGACAAATTTTACTAAGTTGTTTTACTGCCGTTATGTGTTGTTTGGAGCGAAATGCACTGTAAATGATATGATGGTGTGTAGTAATAGGGATCACCTTACCATGTGTAAGGCCTTGCAGATTTTACGATCTCCTATTTGATATTTAATGACCACCCCCTCATAGCAGTATACTGGGATCAGAAGGGTCACTGCGCTTGCAGAACAACATAATAAACAAACTGCTAACAATAAGATGTCTTTTTTAACTCTGTTCCTACTTTACATTTGCTATGCAAGTGAAAATGATTCGATATTATAATCTTTCTGGTTAATGTGCAGGCACAGCGAAATTTCATAGTCTATTGTCAGTAGTGTTGCCATGTGTGGAGCACAGCTCACAGAGAAGTCACTTTCTTTCATACCAAGAAGCTTTCTGTTGGTCAGCATTTGTGTGACCAATTTGCTTGAGAAAATCTTTCACTCGCAAGCAAAATTCTAGATGGCACAAATTCCTGTTCAAGTGTAAAAATGGCAAGTGTTATTAGCATGTGATGTTTTATTTTTGGAATCATGTACAGTGAAAGATAAAAAAAACTCACGTTTTTAGTTAGAGTTTAGAATAATCCTGGAGAATAACACTGAATTTGGAATCAGAGAACTGTTTTAGCAACTGGAGAATGAATTCCTTTATTTTATAAATAAATAAACACAAGCTCTTGATCTTGATAATCACTTTCTACATGGTAAATGAGAAGATCCAATAAACATAAATTCTAAAATGTTCAAGCCCATTTACTGTACATTAAGCAACAACAAAAGCAATGCCCATAAAATGAGTGTAATGAGTGTTTTGCCTAATATTATGTGACATAACCCGTATAATCTGAATATAAAAGAAAGTGGTTGCAGTAAATGCTGATTGTTTTTCCACTGAACCAGCATGAAAACAGTTGTGCAGCTTTACGAAAAGTGAAAAAGAACAGCACTTATTCGAAAGAGAAATGTTTTATGTTTTATAACATTTATAAATGTCACTTTTGATCAATTTTAATGTTAATGCTGAATACAAGTATTCATTTCTTTTAAAAAAACTTTGAATAATAGTGTACTTTTTTGTGTATTGTTCCATTACAGCATGACAGAGTAACACAAACGACGCAGAAGTCTTCTGATATCAGATTTCAAAGCCAGAAAAGAGTGAAACAAAAGAAATGTGCCTGATTGCCGTCCACTGTGCTCGGCATCTCTGCTTACATGACCTGTGTCAGCTGATCTTATCTGTGAGATACTTGATGCACTCAATAAGTGATATGTCAAGGACCAGTGAGAAATCGCACCATAAGACTCTAATGGCCCCGAGGGGGTGTAAATTTCAGCTTGATGGAAAGGGGGGTCTGGGCTTATAGTGAGCTGCTGAGGTTGTGGTTAGGAGCTCTGTGTAGAAATTGAATGATTTGAGAAGAAGAGCAGTAGTGGTGACAAACCCCTCGCTTTAATCAGCCATTACCCATATTCCTTCTGGAGGGGTCGAAGGTGACGTGTTCACATGGCCCCAGAGACAAATAGGCCTATCCAACGGTAGGCCTTGAGCACACGAGCTCCACAATACCGTCCTCTTCTCCCGGGCCAAGAAAGTTTGTCTGCTCAAACAGAAGTGTTTACAGATTTGAGCCAGTTCCAGTAGTTCTCGCCACCCACAGAGCTCTCACAATAAGCAGAAGGTGTTGGGAGCCACAGGGCAGGAGAGAGTGACGTAACCTGATCTGCTGTTCGCCAGCATGCAGGCAGATTGATTTCAGCCTGCAGATGGACAAAGTGCTCCATCAATGAAGGGCCTTCCATCCAGCTGGCTGCCGCTGACCCCTCACCCCCAGCAAGGACACTCTTCCTGGGGGTTCACATGCACCCTGTCTTTGCCTTAAGGCTTCTTAGAGAAGTGGCACATGCATACAAACTTATTAGCATAGCCATAGGCTATCCCTTTAGCAACAAATAAAGCCTTATTTTCTGGTTTAGGAAAAGTTCTACTTATCTTGTTTCAGTTCTGCTACGAACTTCCTAACCCATCTGGAATGGATGTGGGGGTGTATTTCTGGAGAACAGTACCCTATTGCAGTAGTTTTTGAACTTTTGTCAAGGACCCACATAATATGATCACCTTGCAAAGGGACTCTCTTTTTAAAATATAAAGGCAGCAATAGATTTTATGACTCATTAAAAATAGTAAGTGTGCTGTTGTTAAGACAACATCTGGTGTTTACATTATCATTGTGCAAAAGGCAAAAAAGTATTAAAATATTGTCTGGAAAATTATTATTAACTCAAAAAATATATATATATTAAGAAAAAAAATTATATATTTTTTTGCTCCAGTGGACATGTATGGTAATTGATCAATGTGAATGGGTTTGATTTATTCTGGGAAAACCACTTTGGTACATTTAGACCCAACATGGTCCAACATCGTGTGTGTGTGTGTATAGAAAAGAGAACGCAACAGAGCTTGTAATAAAACAAGAATCAACATTCGTTTGGCTTTTCGGAGATGGCGAGAATTGAGGGATTTGAAATGTTGTAAAAGTGACGCAGAGATGGTGTTTTTATTATTTAGGTGAGTAAGGTATTTTATTGAACAGATAAATTGTATGCATCTCTCTAACAGAGTTGATTGTAAAGCATTATCTATTGTGAAGGGTCGTTTCATTATGGTTGTTGTAGCGCTGTGTTGGAATTTTATTTTCAAGGAAGTACAGTGTCTATTATGGGTAAAGCTACAGTAACATCTTCAGCTGGTCAGCTTGAGATCCTTTCTAAACTGGTTATATTTTAAGCCTAGTTGTGAATGTTTTATGAGCAGTAGGATAACCATAATCATCCGCACAGTCATGCAAAGCTGAAGCACAACCAAAACAATGATTTTTAACTGCTGGAGGGCCAAAAGTGTACCTTAAAATAAGTGTTGTCTGAACTTTCCATCAAAGAATACACATCACAAAAATGTATCAGTTTCCACAAAAATGTTAAGCAGCACAACTGTTTTCAACATTGATGATAATAAGTTTTTTGAGAAAATCATCATTCAGTCAGCATTAGAATGTTTTCAGCTTTGCCATGACATGAATAAATTACATTTTAAATAGGCTATATTAAGATAGAAAACAGTCATTTTAAATGGTAATATTTGACAATATTGCTGTTCTTTATTGCATTTGCAGCCCGGTGAGCATAAGAGACTTAAACAGTTTACCGGCACCAAACTTTGGAACGTGTGTGTGTGTGTGTGTCCTATCTCCCAAATAGAGGGAAATGACAGGGAGAAATTGGATGATGACAGTAAGTGACAGTTGCAGATTTACCTGTCTCTCTTTAGTCAGCTGTAACTGATGAGAAAATCTAATCAGTGATAGTGAAATGGGCAACTGTGGTGAACTGATTCATGCTGAAGAGAGGCTGGACATTTACTGGCATATTTAGATGCACCTTTACACTCTGCAAGTCTACGACTCAGCTTTTGAATGCTTTGAGATTTATCCTGAACTAAAAGATTAATTGATGATCGTGAATCTCTCCATCATACCACTTCATGTACATGTACACTGTTGTAGAAATGATATTCACACCATACAGTGTTGTTTTCTACCATATTCTGACATCTGCTGTATTTAGTCAAGCATTCATCAATCAGTTATGTACTGTAGCACACTCGATAAGTACTGAGGGTGTGATGAAGATTTGCTTTTGAATTGCTTCATGAATAAAATGCAGAAACATTAAATCCCCAAAAGGCATTAACTTCATTATGCCAAACACACATTTTTTGGCAGTTGTGTTTTTCAAGCTTCAGGCCAGTTTCTCTGAAATAAAGCTGCAAATCCACCAAAAAAGACATCATTTATTACCCTTAATAATGGCCATACGTCCCAGAGCCTCTTGGAAACATTCACGTCAACTGCAATCTCAGCACTACACCGCCTCCCTCCCCCATGTATAGCAATTTTCCACACATTATTTTTCTTTCTTTCCCTGTGCTTCTTCTGAAAAACTAAAATACAGATAAAAAATGATGTGTAGCGAAGCTTGCAACAGTATTACCCGAAGGACTTGGCTGTGCTCCAGAGACAATTCTGATGAATTAGAGTGCTGTGAGAGAAACTGCATGAAGGAGGAGTTGCATTTAGAGATGGACCTACACAGATATTGCTCTCCAGTGTTGTTCTTTTCAGTGCTGCATTTTCTTATGTTAGAGGGAAATTTAAGTAAAATAAAAATGGTTGCTTTGCATTTTAATCCATGTAGGTTGTGATCTATGTATTGATGATGTGATGAGACTCTGGGCTCTCTGCCTCAGGAGCATTTGGAGGAGCTTTAAGAATGTGCTCAAGGATGCCAGTCGGGCCAGTGCATTCAAGTCAGATCCTTCAGGTCTGCGCCAGCAACACTTGGCAAAAACTCATTGTCTGCTTGCACAGAGTCCAAACTGAACCCCTCTGTCTGCTTTAGATAACTGATTAAGGCTTAGACTTTCAGGGTCGCAGCACTATAAACTTTTTCAAAAAGGGATGTATATATATTGTTTATTATATATGTTTATTATATTTTCAAAGTCGTCATGAAATCAAAATTGACCCTATTTACTTTGTTAGCGCATATTACTAGTCTTGTGGTGAACAATTAATCCGTGCAAGTTAATACACAGAAAAAAATTGTCGTGGTAATCTTTAATCAAAATCTAAAAAGTTACTTCCGGTCTGGAATGGCGTTCCTTCTCTGATGACGTCAGTTTGACGGCTTGGGTTGAAAACGCTGAACCACTCTCCTCAAACCGTTAGTCTGCTATGAGCAGAGATGGAGAGGAGGAGCGCTAAAGTAAAACCCTGCCCTCTGTTCAATATTCCGTTTCACTTGGAAATACGTCACAACTCTGGAGAAAAGTTGTTTGCAACTTCCGGTTCACGGGGACTTTAATGTAATATTTATCTTTGATTTGCACTACTGTTCACAATTCAGTGGTCGGTAAGGTTTTAATGTTTAAAAAAAAAAAACGGTTATCAATGAGCTAGTGTGCTCCAAAACAATGACAAAATTTGCATTTAGCAGATATAAGTATTCAAAACTTACATTCTCTCTGCACTTTCTCCAATATGGATCAATAATTTTGATGACATCACTCTGCACTTCAGCTTCTCGTCAGATTTTCTGTCCAATCAAATGCTTTCTGGAATCTACCCCCAAATAGACGCTGAAGCTGGCTGAAATCGGTCACTTGTTCACACATTTACTTTTTTCGATATTGTGAATGGCACATAGTGCACTATTTAAGGGGAAGGGAGCAATTCCATAAATATGCTTTCCACTGGGGCGAGTCTGGTTTCACGTTTTTGTTATGCGAACCGCCACAGCGCGCGCACAGTCTGCTCTGGTCCAGAGACATACGCGAGTCGGACCACAAAACGTATCGGACACATTTGAATTCTGCACCGAATGCTATATTTTAAAGCGATATGGAGGAGATTAGGAGGAGAAACGTAAAGAGATTAGGAGGAAACTGCGGCTTTACCGAGCTCAACGGTTCTGTCCGAACTGTGATATAAACGAAACGCTATTGGCTAATAACATTTTCTAACAAAATATGTTAACAGGGTAGCAAAAAATGCAGACCTCATAAAAGTAAATGTAAAACAAAACTGACGATCAACATTTTTTGAAGGTTAAGAACTTATCTTGTTGAAAAAGAAAAACTCCTTTCCGAGTCTGAAATACAGTGAGAGATGGGTTTGCGTGCTTGAAACTGATTTGAGTTTAAGCATTGTGATCTCAACTGTACAGACGCCCCTCAGGGTCAGTAAGGGTGTAGTGTGTATGTTGCATGTTACTCACTCATTACAAGGCAGAAAATCTGTGCACCTTAATATGAGCTGACAAATGAGTCATAGTGTGTGTGAGTGTGTATGTATGTTCCCTATAGTCTTTGTCCACTCAGAGAGAAAGTGAACTTGATCACCCTTTAATCCTATAAGCATTAGAATGGCCTATTAAAATGGAGGCGAAGACACATGATTGTTATTGTCATTTGAGACCAAGGAGGTCCATAATACCTGTCCGTTAGCATTTTTAATGCTCTGTAAACCCTAAAACTTTTTAGATGGTAATAACACTTTAAATTTTGCTTTTGCACTACACAAACATGCAATTTATTAAATCGCGGCCACGTTGTAATAATTTGTTCCCTTGTTTTGGTTAAATCAAAACAAGTTCACTAAACAAGGGAAGAGATTAGTAAATTGTGGGAACAAATTTGTGACCACTGTTTACTAAAACCAGAGAATGAATTTGCGTCCATTATATATATATATATATATATATATATATATATATATATATATATATATATATATATATATATATATATATATATATATATATATATATGCCTATATATAATTTTCCCGCATGTCATGTGCGCGGATCCATAGCCTACTAAACATAAATTTAAAAAAAAATGTCCTTGTACAGTGTGACGCAAAGCATGCTGGGAACTAGATCTGTTGAAACTCATTAGTTTTAAATTCATCTTAATATTAGATTAGATTAGATTAGAAAACTGTATTAATCCCTGTAAGGGAAAACTCATTTGTCTCCATTACACATTACAAACAACACAGATAGACAAATGAACATTAAAAACGATCAGTACATACAAAAAATTACACAACTTCATTAAAAAACCTAACTGCAGTAGGAATAAAATACCTCTAAATCGCACTGTAGAACACTGAGGCATTACTAATCTTCCATTAAATTAGCTTTTAAGTCCACTAAAGATACAGTGTAGTGGATGACCTTTGTAAAAACAGAATTTTTAATTTTGCCCTTGTTCTCTTTTCCACAATGACCTCAAGTGGATCAGGATTAAAGCCAATAACTGAACCAGCCTTTCTAATCAATTTATTAATCCTTTTTTTAACATCTACAATGATACTACATCCCCAGCAGAGCAATGCATAAAACAAAACACTGATCATTATTCCCTGATAAAAAACATAAAGAAGCTTCTTACTGACACCAATGGAACTCAACTTCCTCAAAATATATTCAGATATGCAGTTCACATGACTTTTTTCTATCAAATACAATGAACTTTTAATAATATTTGAGTGAAATGAACTCATTTCATTTAGTTATTTGCGCTGGTCGGTTTAACAGTCTGGCCAAAAGGAGAAAGACGCCTTGCGCCCCCATAACAGTCTAGTTACAGTTTCTACCAGCAGGGGCGAACTTGTTGGAGACAATATGAAGTATTGTTTTGTATTCCAATATGAGGTATCATGAGATACACATCTGAGTATTTCCTCACGTTACATCTGTGGTGCTGAGTGAAGTTAATGTGCCTTCCTGCAATCAGGACCATTCAGGAAGTCTCGAGAGGTCCGGCAGGGCTGCGGAAACTGAGCACAGGAAGTGAGTGATTGATGAAGTGTGCTTTAACGTGGAGAGAATCTAATAAACACTCATTCGCCGCGGCACACATCCTGCACTTCACACAACTGTGGGGGCCGCTGCGAATAGACAGGAAAGCTGAGTGGACAACTTTTGAAGCTTTATCACCCATGTCAGTAAGAAGTGCCTAAGTAAGACGAAGCTAAAGCAATCATTCTCCTCTCTGAAGATCAGATTGGATGGACCGGCTTTGGTGAAATGGAATGACACTGAGTCAGTGAAATCTCGGAGAGATCAGTGCGGTTTCCCAGCTCGTGGTGGTCTGTAGATCACAGGCACTTGTGTAGCTCAGCAAAGACAGGTGCTGTTAGCGATAGCTCAGGACGCTGCATCTGCTGCTGACAGGGAAACTGTCCCGCTCGGCAGTAAACCTGCAGCAGGTTCGGAGGCCGGCGGACTCATTCCGCTCCACTAGCAGGATATGAATAGGGCAGGAAGTTGTAATCCTAGATCACAAAATTGCCGGAGTAGAATCTGAACTGTGAACTCAACAGTTCTGACAGACAGAGGGTTAAATGACAAATGGAGGGTAGCTGAGTCATAGTGAGTGACATAAATGGAACGGTTAAGGTAGTGGTGTGTTTAACTATTTGCCAACTAAACCTTCATAATAGTTCATTTACGCTGTCTGTCTACCGTTAGCATCCAGTACAAGTCAATTATGGACAGTTGTATGTAATTGGTTGTATGTAAACTGATAAATATAAATAAAGAGTGATTTTTATTTAAAAAAAATGTTTTTAAAGAAGTCTCTTATGCTAACTAAAGCTGCATTTAATCAGTATAAACTGTAATTTTGTGAAATTTTATTACAATTTAAAATAAGGGTTTCCTATTTAAATATATATATTTTAAAAGCTGAATTTTCAGCATCATTACTCCAGTCTTCAGTGTCACATGACCCTTCAGAAATTATTTAATATTGTCATGCCATTTTTGATCAATTTAATGCATCCTTAAATAAAAGTAGTTTCTTTCAACAAAAAAAAAGAAGTGACCCCAAACTTTTGAATCGTAGTGTACATTTTATGAACTCATTTTACCCACTAATAAAGTTTTATGAAAAGCATATTTGGTTACCAAGGAGACCGCATTCTCAGTGAAGAGCTTAAGATGAAATATGAGTTCTCCTTTGATTCATGTGTCTTCACTTTTGGACTGTTATTAGACAAATGAAATAAACTTATAAGAGTGTTAAGAGTGGATTTTAAGAGAATTTAATTATATAGCGCCAAAATTAAAGATTCCATATAACTTGTTTTTTTTAAGGAAAGGCATTTCTGGGTCATAAATGTATTAAAAAATCATGAAATGCAAGGCTTGGCACCTTCAGAACAGGATGCCACGTCTTTAACGAGCTCATTACAGCCAGTGATCTGACTGACGACCATACGCTAAGCTCATTTAACCAGTGACTTCAACTAGCTTTATCCTTCGTGTCAGCCAGAAAACATGCCTCACTAAACACAGCCAATCCGCTGCTGCTGCTGATGTGTTGCATCGTGGCAGAGTGTGCAGAAGCATTCATAATTACTTCAGGAGTTAATTAATTAGCATAAGGGCCAGTCTAGTGGGCGGAGGTGGCACTCTGCCTGTCACGGCACTGAGGCGAATGCTAGCGACTGCAGCATGCTGGTAATGAGCTCTCTGCTACGGAGAGATAAGCCGGTTACAATTCACCCAATTACACACTGGAAGAGCACGCGGAGGGTCTGGGCTGTTGCTCTAACACCTTGTGTGCGATCTCGCAGGCTACTGGTGTCCTCTGCACCCTTCTTTGGGACGTACGGAGGGAGCACATGAGCCATGCTGCTATCGTCTGTGATCCCGTCATTAAACATGTTAGCATTCACCTTAGGCGCAGGCAGTGGATGTGCCCTGTCATGATGATGGAGGGGTATTTACTATTTATAGACTTGGAGAAACCAGAACGTCAAGCAACATCATTAGGATGAGTCACTGGAAGAAGAGACGAGAAGAGCACGTGTCAGTGGACACGGAGGATGTGCACATAAAATAAATTTTTCAAACGATAAACTATTTCTTTGAGTTCACTTGTGGATTCACTCTTACTTTGTGGATTAAGTATTATTCAGGATGCTTTACTGAATAAAGATCTCATATACTACTTCCATAACAAGTTTTGAATTTGACTCCTTTCAGAGAAATAAAATAGATACAAATAAGATATATTATAGATGTGTTTGTATGTAAGGTATGGTTCTAGAGCACATACGTTTGCGTTGACATTGAAACGGACATTATTGACAAGATTTTACGGAATGAATAGCTTTAGGGATGTGCAAATGTTTACAAATCATTTTAGGCTAATAGAATATTGATTCCGTTTTATTTAATCTGTGACATTAATTCAATGTTCAAAGCCTTAACATTTACCTATCACATTTATCTAATCTGTGTCATTTCTGGTGTCATATTCAACTCATTTTGAAGGTTACCATAATTTTACACAAGAATAAACTTTAAAATGAAGGAAAGTTCTTGTCAAATATATGGTAGCTTATGGGTAGCAATATTCAATTTGAAATGTAATATGCAAAATGACAATGCAATATGTAAAATGGCAATGCATTTCTGTATTTCAATTTTAATTTTCCCATACATTTGTGCAACGTTTGGTGCAAAATGAAAATGAAAATTCAATTATAAAATTTACGTTTGCCATTTCATACACTAGTTTTAATATGTACATTGAATACATAATTTAACGCTTTATAAGTTGCATAATTAAAATTAAAATGTATTACAGAAATGATTAGATATGTTTAACATGTTCAAGGAAAAACTGTGGCAAAATTGTAATTTAAATGTTATTTTTTTCTTAATTGCATTTACACTCACAGTTAAGACACTTGCGATTGCATTTCCATTAAGTGTCACGCAATGAATGTAGCAAAATTCAATGTGCAATTTGAAAATGCATTCTGAGCCGATCACGTGCCCGTCCCGCCCTGTCAATCACTGCGTGAAGTTGGCCCCGCCCCCAACCCAATGCAAAACATCAGCAAAATAGGCCACATTCACCCATCTCCAGCCCTCGACCTTCTCCACATTCACCCAAAAAAGGCTAGGTCGATGAATTTGACCCGTCAGATTCCATGACCATGTTCATATGTATTAATACCTGATCAATATGCTTTATAAAATGGAAAGGGACTCGCATGTCTGCCTCATATTTTATGATTATACAAACAGAGATGGTCACACATCACATTCGTCACTTTATTGAACATTACAGTCAGTTATAAATACTAGGCCTATGCATTTGTAAGGAAAAACTATAGGATCTCCAACATTGGGTATTACAGTTAATAGTAGGCTAATAATAAAGATAAGCATGTATCAGACAATGATAATATTTTATACAAAACAAAAACATCAACACAGTCCAGCATCAGACAACAGCAGCACAGCAGAATGTTGACATGGGTGTCGACGCTTGATAAGGCAGAACATTCTCCCAGACCCAGACGGTCCAACATCGTAACTGTTACTGGTTCTATCACCTGCAGGCACGTAATAATCTTGGAAACACTACCATTTCTCTGTCCACGCTCCACTACGCTCCATCTGCTAGTGAATTTAACTCTCGTTTCAGCTCTGCCATCGCCGTGTTTCCTTCCAACACCTCAAAATACACACCATAGCGGCGTATGTTTACCTGTTGCCCCGCCTTCACGCAGTGATTGACAGGGCGGGGCGGGCACGTGATCGGCTCAGAATGCATTTTCAAATTGCACATTGAATTTTGCTACATTCATTGCGTGACACTTAATGGAAATGCAATCGCAAGTGTCTTAACTGTGAGTGTAAATGCAATTAAGAAAAAATAACATTTAAATTACAATTTTGCCACAGTTTTTGCTTGAACATGTTAAACATATCTAATCATTTCTGTAATACATTTTAATTTTAATTTTGCAACTTATAAAGCGTGTAAATATGGATTCAAATTACATATTAAAACTAGTGTATGAAATGGCAAATGTAAATTTTACAATTGAATTTTCATTTTCATTTTGCACCAAACGTTGCACAAATGTATTGGAAAATTAAAATTGAAATACAGAAATGCATTGCCATTTTACATATTGCATTGTCATTTTGCATATTACATTTCAAATTGAATATTGCTACCCATATGCTTCCATACTAATATCTTTGGGGCTCAAAAATATCTGAATTATCCAAAGACTTTTCAAAGACAATGACAAGAACAAAATAATTTAAAATATAATAGTCGAAGGTTACTAAACAAATATATTTATAATTTAAATATAATGTAAATAGATTGTTAAACATAACAGAAAAGATACACAATGAGGGCAAATGAACTGAACAAGACAAGACAAACTAAATGAAGACATAACTGTTACAGTATGTAGCCTATATAATTTTGTTTAAAATGCTGTCAACATGTCCATGTTTGAATGTTTTAGTCATTGAAACTCTATTAAATAAATCAGGACTCTATAGAGGAAGCTTATATGTGAGATTACTAGGGCTGAGAAGAGGGAAACTCACGCAGTTTTCTCATTTGGGATTTTTCTCTCATATGGGCAGGACAGCACAGTTTGAGACATTAATAAGACCACTTCTGAAACTCTGGAGGAGGCTCATTTGAGATTACTAGGACCTTTTTCTCAGGAGACACATCTAAGCAGAAGAGTTTTTTCTCCATTTAATCTAATTTCTGACTAGGAGAAACAAAAAGATATTGAGAGAATTGAGATTTTTTCCCCCTATTTCAAGTAGGACGTTTATTAAACTTTTCTGTCTATTGTATCATGTTCCCACTTGTAGCATTGGATTAAAGAGTACTTATAGCCCAGACAAGTGCGGGATTTGCTGTCTAGCCACTCAGTGGGACACACACACACACACACACACACACATGTGGACACACAGCTGCAGCAGTGCTGATATAGCTGGCCTCTTCTCTGCATGTGATTCAGTGTTTCGGGCTGATTAAACCATCTAGCTTATGTTTCATTGTCACAATGCGTGAAACACAACTCTTCAGCCACACACAACTTATGTTTTCATTACTGTATTGCAGACATGGTTAAATCCCAACGGGGACTTGGCTGATATGAATCATTTACTTGAAATTCAACAGGTTACATGGTTAGCCCTTTCAGGCGACATATTTTAATTTAGAGAAAACTGCAATGGGAGGCTCATGGACATGCACAATGATGTTTCAGGATGGTCATTTGTTCATTTGTCATCAAACGGTTTGCATTTCAGTGGCTATGTGAAGTCTGCAAATTAACCTTAAAACCACTGCAATATGTTATTCCAGATAGATTCAACATGTGTGTGTAGGAGGGACCTCCTCCCTTCAGTCAACATCAGTCTAGGCCCCTTAACTTCAGCGCTTGGTTATGAAATATAGGCAGAGAGACCCATAAATGGAACATTGCTGGCAGCATGTTACACAGCACACCTGCTGCCTGTTGGACCTTGTCACCATTGCCATAAATTAACTATTGTGTTTTCCCGTTTCGCTGATTGCACGCATGACGTGTCCTAGAGTTTCAGTAGCCTTTAAGGTATCACAGCTGCTTTTATATAATAGTTCAATAGTTCAGTACACAAGATATGAATTATTGAAATAGGTGTGCAACAATATCACAACAATATTGCCAGTTACTTTGTTTATTTTTATTAGTTCCTAACAAAGCCATCCAAGAATTAACTGTTGTGTGTTTTGTTCATGTATGAATCAGTGTTTTCTGAATGAATTGGTTGAGTAAATTATTCAATAACTCACTCTTTTTTTTGTTTCTAAATTGGTAAATAAGAAGATCAATGTATCAGTGTTTATGAATGAATCGGTTGAATTTAACTATTCAAAGACAGTAATTTGTCATCAAGAAAAGTTGCCACCTACAGGAATATGGAAGCCAATTTGCGCCATATAAGAAAAAAAATGCTTTGGTAAATCATTATTATGACATAAAAGACATACAAAATTGAAACTGAGATACTAAGTCATGAAACTGTCATAATTATAAGAACAAATTATAACAAAAGTAGAAATTATGAGAAAAAGTCATCACAAATAGTTGAAATTATGTAATAATTCCGAATTAAGAAATACTAGATTAATAATTGGGATAAAAAGTAAAAACTGATGTACTAAATCATAATTATGAGATAGTTGACATTGTCATTATGACTTTTTATCTCATAATTATAACTTTTGACTATATATGTCATAAAAGCGTGATTTTTCTTTTTTTGTTATGTGGCAAAAAATGGCTTCCATATAGCCATAAGGATGTGAACTACAATAAGTGTCGCTGAAACATCTCCACCACTGTTACACAGATTTACAATCTTTCTGGAGTTAATAGAGTACTTCCAGAGTCCAGACCGGAACTATTTTTGTTATATAATTAAGAAATTATAAATAAATCATAAATTAATTATAATTAAGTATAAATAACAGTTCACAGTTGAGGAACACAAGCTTTCGTGTGTTCTTGCATTTCTGTTCTCCTGCGTTTGAATGGAAGTGAATGAAGCACAAGGCTAGACTATGCCCAATTCACCCTGTCACTCAACGACCGTGACCCATTTTGTTGCACCGTCACTTCACATCCCATTTCCTGGATACTTTTATCCCATTCAACACCTTTATTTGCAGTTATTTTAACGTATAAAAGCTTGAGGCACATAATGTGTCTGTCCTCACTGCGTTATGACATAAAGTTCAAATCAATTTCCAATCTATAGCTTCCTAATCAAACACGCTCTCTTTTATATTCCACTCAAAAAACCTCTCAGGTTGTTATTATGGCAGTGTTTTATATTTGAGGAATGCTTGAGTTTATATTGAGAAACTGGTATTTAATTGCAGAATTTGGTATCTGAGCACAGTTCACAGTATTTTTAATTTTTTTCATAAAAAATTACTAAAGTATGCTAAAGTGTACTTTTTTTGTGACAGAGGAAGACAGATTCATTAAAAGAACCTGGAAACCTAAGATAAATGAGCAAAACTCATTACTCTCAATGTAATCTCATTGCTGTACTGTACTGAGAATCTTTTTTCATAAATTAAATGTTGCTGTTGTCATGATGCTCTGCACATTTTCTTTCGGCTGTCCTTGAGAATCAGAAAATATATGTAAAAAATAATAAGCATCCTTTGCAGTGTAAAGATAGCACACCTGAGGCTAAAATTACAGGTTTGAAATGATTTTAAAAAAAATTGCATAAAATTGCACTCTGATAAACCCACAGCACTCAGCACTACACAAACCTCAATACTGAACATCTCCGAGCTCCTCCATCAACATTACACACACCCACAGGAGTGATCTAATTCTTTTGTGTCTGCAGTTTGGTCCTTCTGCAAATCAAATCTGAATGCTTGAAGGCATTATCTAAAGTACTTTTCAATAACAATGGGCGTCAATCATTTCTCATCATGTAGATGTTGTCGTGGGTTGTTGGAGGTATTAAACCAGCATGAGAGAAGTAATTTCAGTGATTGTACTGGATGCTAAGCTTCTTTTCAGTACTATATGAGGAAAAAATATTTATTTTTTTATGTGTAGCTGGAGCCATGGTGTGCTCACATTTGGCCTGTTTTCGGATCTGTCTGTAGTTTCCCTCTTGGCAAAGTGATAAAGATAAATCTGTCAAAAATCATATTGTGTTTTTCACCATTTAGGCCAAAGGCTGTATATTACAAAAGATTGGCTGTGGGTTCAAGAGCGAGGGCCATGTGTTCACTGTGTTGCATCAGCCATGTAATGTGCAGCAGCAGTTTACTTAAAACAAACTATAAAATGACTGTTTAGGGTGTCTGTAATGTTCTCAGCCCTCTTGCAGTACATGCAAACACATACAGAACACAAACACAGAGTCAAATTACTGCAACATGTGGTTCTGATCAGCATATGGTTAATAGCCATTAAAGGGATAGTTCACCCAAAAATAAAAATCAGCCCATGATGATTTACCCACCCTGAAGCCATCCTAGGTGAATATGACATTCTTCTTTCAGACAAATACAATCGGAGTTATATATAAAAAAATGTCCTATCTCCTCCAAGCTTTATAATGAGAGTGAATGTTTTTGAGAATATTTGAAGCCCAACAAAGTGCATCCATCCATTATAAAAGTAATCCACACGGCTCCGGCGGGTTAATAAAGGCCTTAAGTGAAGCCATGCGTTTGTGTAACTTTATAAACTTTATAAACTATAATCAGCAGCTTCCGACATCGATTTACTGTGGAAGACTAACTCCTGACCCGACACACAACGCAATGACGAACGCGAAAGCTCAGAGGAAAGAGCAAAACAAAACACTGGTCGCGAATTAGCCACTTTGAAGAGAAATCTTGAAGAGGAGCTTGAGTTTGTTGCACAGCCCTATTTGTTTAAACCGCAAGATCAAAACGATAAGCTTACGATACTCCTGCATCGCAAGTCATACACGCGTCACGGGTTACTCTTGTGGGGCAAGTCGACCTGCGTACGGTCGTCTGGCGGAAGCTATTTTAGATTATAAAGTTATAAATATGGGTATTTTTCTTACAAAAACCCATGGCTTAGCTTCAAAAGGCCTTTATTAAATATGTTATATAATAAATATATTAAAATTTACAAACTTCTTCGGACTACTTGAAGGCAGAATCATTAGAGTAAAACACTTTATCCAGAGTTGATCTGAATGACTGTTATGTTCAAAGTGCTTCTTTGCACTTTCATTTCATGCTTAGAATTTGCACTTATACTTACAATTCTGGCAGACTGCTGACACCAGCAAAATGAATTATTTTTACAGAAAAAATCATGAGATGGTGTTATCTGTGTTTGTGGCATCCTGACAATTTGAGTCCAAAATGAGAAGGTATAAGAAGAAAATATGAGTTGGAACTGATGCATTCTGGGACATGTCATCCACAAGTTCCCTGTTACTGTCAGAGAGGATGTCATCCTAGGTATCTCACCCGAATTTACCTCTCATCTGACTCCACAGCCCACAGCGTAATGACAGAGCCTGCGAATCCATTAGGGCTGCCGATACCGATAGACTGCACTGACGAATGAGCATGTGCTTGATATGAGCGTTTGGATGCTAGAATCTGTCGAAGTGAAACACTACATGTCATCTGTTACATTTGCATCCAGCATCATTAACTGTGGAGGTTTAATTCTCCATTCAACTTTCTTTTAAAAGAATGTTCTAGGTTCAATACAAGTCAAGCTCTGTAGATGATGTCCATAGAAGCAGGAAACCACAGAAAATCAAATTGTAAAACCAAGCACAAAACCTCTTTTTGCAAAGTTCGTGACATCATGCTTTAATAAACAGTTTAATAACAGTTTTGGAAGAATCACAAATGACCAGGCTTGTCTCTTAAAGTTGGCAGATGCATGAAGCATGAATAAGGGCTGTTTGTTTCTGACCAAACTCGCTCCGTGTTCACATGTGCTTGATAATCTTGAATCTCGAATCTCTTGAATGATTGTTTAGTAATATTACTTAACATTCTTAGGAAAATAAATAACGAAAACAAAAATATCACATAGCTAAGTAATGCCTTTTTTTTTAGTTTTTTAAAGAAGTCTCTAAAGCTCACCAGGGTTGCAAAAGTACAGTAAAATAGTAATATTGTGAAATATTATTATAATTTAAAATAACTGTTTTCTATTTTAATGTATCACAGGAATGAGTAATTTATTCCTGTGAGGCAGAGCTGGATTTTCAGCATCATTACTCCAGTCTTCAGTGTCACATGATCCTTCAGAAATCATTCTAATATGCTGATTTGCTGCTCAAGAAACATTTCTTATTATTGTCTATGTTGAATTCAATCAATGTTGAAATGGAGTTTTGCACCTCTTATTTAAAGCATCTTTGCTGAATAAAACTATAAATTTCATTTTTTTTTTTTTTATCTTACTGACCCAAAACTTTTGAAAAATAGTGTAAATAATATTCTAAAATTTATGAAGAACAATAAATACTTATACAACAGACTGTAAAAAAGGGAAATTAAATTATATTTTATGGCACAAGGTGTATGCAGTTCTTGATAAAGAGTCGCTAACAACTCGGTTATTTATATCATATTCTCTCGCTTATTATGTACTGTAAATGCCCTGGCATGAAGATTTCAAGATTTTTCATTATTCGCTATACTTGTGAAAATAATCAATGGGTTCCATGTTTTCCAACATTTATTCTTCAAAATTGATGCTGTTTACATTCTGAAGTCTTGAAGTATAATGTTTCCACTTGAGTCTCCATTAGCTGCTCTGCTCATTTTAGAAGTTGGGAAATCATCATTGCAAAGAGACATTTGAAGTGATGGCGAAACCCAGTCAGATCTTCTGGGTCTTTGTGTACGCTTGGACCATTGGCTGCCAGCAGTTTGTTAACAGACATATCACACAGTCAGGGACAGGCGGCCCCAGACAGCTGTCTCATCCATCTTCAACACTGTTCCAGTACACAACACTGATGTCGGATCTCCCTTTTCCCAGGACACATGCCTACAACTGAGGGAACGGCTTGTTAGACCGGTGTGTGGGACAATCTGCTGTGTGGTAGAAAGTGAGCGGGTCAAAGGGTCAAGACCTTGTGGCTGACCAGCAAGTGAATGATGAGTTTCATTCGGCACAGTTGGACTCACAGCAAGTTTCATTTCTTATCTTTTGCACTTTCTCTGACACGCTCATTTTTAGGGACCAGGTGGCTGCCAGAAATATTGTCTTTCCTGAGTCCCGCTGTGGCATTTACATTTGTCATTGAGCACAAGGGTTCGGTTTTCAAGCATCTTGCTGTCTTTATACAGTGAGGAAAATAAGTATTTGAACACCCTGCTATTTTGCAAGTTCTCCCACTTAGAAATCATGGAGGGGTCTGAAATTGTCATCGTAGGTGCATGTCCACTGTGAGAGACATAATAAAAAATAAAAAATCCAGAAATCACAATGTATGATTTGTTAACTATTTATTTGTATGATACAGCTGCAAATAAGTATTTGAACACCTGAGAAAATCAATGTTAATATTTGGTACAGTAGCCTTTGTTTGCAATTACAGAGGTCAAATGTTTCCTGTAGTTTTTCACCAGGTTTGCACACACTGCAGGAGGGATTTTGGCCCACTCCTCCACACAGATCTTCTCTAGATCAGTCAGGTTTCTGGGCTGTCGCTGAGAAACACGGAGTTTCAGCTCCCTCCAAAGATTCTCTATTGGGTTTAGGTCTGGAGACTGGCTAGGCCACGCCAGAACCTTGATATGCTTCTTACAGAGCCACTCCTTGGTTATCCTGGCTGTGTGCTTCGGGTCATTGTCATGTTGGAAGACCCAGCCTCGACCCATCTTCAATGCTCTAACTGAGGGAAGGAGGTTGTTCCCCAAAATCTCGCAATACATGGCCCCGGTCATCCTCTCCTTAATACAGTGCAGTCGCCCTGTCCCATGTGCAGAAAAACACCCCCAAAGCATGATGCTACCACCCCCATGCTTCACAGTAGGGATGGTGTTCTTGGGATGGTACTCATCATTCTTCTTCCTCCAAACACGTTTAGTGGAATTATGACCAAAAAGTTCTATTTTGGTCTCATCTGACCACATGACTTTCTCCCATGACTCCTCTGGATCATCCAAATGGTCATTGGCAAACTTAAGACGGGCCTTGACATGTGCTGGTTTAAGCAGGGGAACCTTCCGTGCCATGCATGATTTCAAACCATGACGTCTTAGTGTATTACCAACAGTAACCTTGGAAACGGTGGTCCCAGCTCTTTTCAGGTCATTGACCAGCTCCTCCCATGTAGTTCTGGGCTGATTTCTCACCTTTCTTAGGATCATTGAGACCCCACGAGGTGAGATCTTGCATGGAGATCTGAGTCCCCCCCAGTCCGAGGGAGATTGACAGTCATGTTTAGCTTCTTCCATTTTCTAATGATTGCTCCAACAGTGGACCTTTTTTCACCAAGCTGCTTGGCAATTTCCCCATAGCCCTTTCCAGCCTTGTGGAGGTGTACAATTTTGTCTCTAGTGTCTTTGGACAGCTCTTTGGTCTTGGCCATGTTAGTAGTTGGATTCTTACTGATTGTATGGGGTGGACAGGTGTCTTTATGCAGCTAACGACCTCAAACAGGTGCATCTAATTTAGGATAATAAATGGAGTGGAGGTGGACATTTTAAAGGCAGACTAACAGGTCTTTGAGGGTCAGAATTCTAGCTGATAGACAGGTGTTCAAATACTTATTTGCAGCTGTATCATACAAATAAATAGTTAAAAAATCATACATTGTGATTTCTGGATTTTTTAACCCTAACCCTAACCCTTTTTAGATTATGTCTCTCACAGTGGACATGCACCTATGATGACAATTTGAGACCCCTCCATGATTTCTAAGTGGGAGAACTTGCAAAATAGCAGGGTGTTCAAATACTTATTTTCCTCACTGTAGCTATTAGGGGATTATTAGGAATAAACTACAAATGAAGGATGCAAATCCGAGCAGATCTCAAATGTACATTTTAGCCATATTGAGGCAAATTTGTATGAATTCATTAAAAAAAATTTTTTTTTAACTAGGCATGAAGTATAAATTCATAATGAGAACGTACAAATTCATACAAATCAGAGAAAATTTTGAAAATGTAAAAACACTTAAAGTGATGGTTCGGAGTAAAATCACATAGGGTCTTTTGCACCATGACCTCGAGCCAAACACCCCCCAGAAGCTTTTTTTCCCTTGGTTGAACATTATTAAAGTTAGAGCTTATTTAGAGAAATCAGCCGGATGGCTTATTGCAGGCGCTAATGGATCCTACGATGTATTTCGTAAATTACCCCACTAATAATGCCCAGAATGGTACAAAACTTATACAGTAGTACAGATAGGTTCTGTACTCATAAAACAAGGCATTGGAAAGTTTGTAAGTGCATCAGGAGTTTATTTAAATAACACTTGCCTGATGGCTCATGCTACCGCTAACCCGGACGTCGACTTCACTTCAGTGGTTTGGGAAAAGCATGTAAAAGTCCTGGCAGAAAGCGATGCATAAGGATGTAGTGTAACGACGCGCAGTTCCAGGAATGCAGTAATATTTTGTTGGTAGTACCAGTTTGCAACAATTATTAGTGAACACTAAGTTGTCAACACTTCGGAAAAAATAATAATTCATCGTTACACTACATCCTTATGCATCGCTTTCTGCCAGGACTTTTACGTGCTTTTCCCCGAACTATTTAATCAATGATCGTGTTTTTGCATATTTACTGAATAAATATTCTGCAGTAAAAATCTGTTTAAACATAAATGTTTTGCTTATGACTTGCATAACAAATTAGTTCACTAGCTTTACACTTTAAATGGCTTTACTGTATGAGTTTTTAATTCGTAGGCCTACACTTTTACTTTTTTCCTTCCAGTAAATTATCTAAAAATCCTTAAAGATTGATTTAATGAAGAAGCAACACTGCATAAGACATTAATATAATTAATTCTAATTGATTAGATTATTAAGGTGAGTACCTTAAATATACCCTGAAAAAATTGCTAGAAAATTCCACAAATAATTGCAGAGAAATGGTAAACGCATTGAATTAAACATGAAATTTTGAAATTTGTTTTATTCACTAAAACTTTCTTGATCGGAAAAAGTTCTTAATCGGCCTTGATGGTTCCATGAAGAACCCTCTTTTGGAACCTTTATTGTTAAGAGCGTAGATTTTTAACTGAAAAATAAGGCAAAAATACTAAGACTAGGGTTTTATTTGACATTGTACATTGTGTAGAGTGCATAGTTGAGTTAATGGGAACATAACATCTAAAGACAACACTGTACATCATCAGATGTTCCCCTGATGAGGGTATGGATGGTATCTAAACAGTGTACCCTGTTTTGAGAAATGAGACAGTGATGTCTGGGCAAATACAACAACTCAGTCTGTCTATCCCAGTTTTCCAGAGTGTGTGTGGGAATGCGGGTATGTGCGAACGATCACAGACGTGGTCGCTGATACGCCTTGACAGTGTTTTGGCAGAACAGTTCTGCCATGAGCAAACACATTGAGCTTCAAATGCGGGGTCTTTGTGCTCTCTGCAGGGCCGTTCCTCGCTTTTTTTGTGTCAGCTAGTGCTACAGGCTGTACAGGCCCGTCTAGTTGTGCTCTCATCAGCAGATCAGGCTCATGCTATCAGTCCAGCTCCTTTCAATTCTGTCTCTGTTTTTCTCATCCGTCGTAGGCCTCCAGCTGATTCACAAAACTCCCGCCCACCGGCCCCAGCGTCGCCAGCACGAGCGGCCCAATAGCCAGAGGCCCAGCGGCCCTGCGGTATTTCCGCCCTCTTTAGTGAGGTATGACACATGTTTTTACATACTGCATGAGAAAGTGCTCGGCTCAGTGTGGGAAACATACATTCCACACCCTGTTGTTGACCTGCATGAACTCACACACATACACATGTCTCAGCATTGACTTCAGCCAAAGGAAGAGGAAGTCTGACCTGCTCAGCTGACAAGGTCAAACACACACACACATATATATAGACACACACGCGTATGTGCTGGGAACACAGATGCAAAATCCCCTGGACACATGTGAGACCGGCCATGTGTTCAGTGTGGAACATGATACACAAAGCGTGAGACTGAGACCAATCTAGACATCACAAAGCCTTAGGAGACAACGGATTTCAGAAATTTGGTCTTGTTTTGTTTTGTTTTTTCAGAAAATTGTCCATTTGAATATTGTTCTCTGACTGAAAAATTATATATATATTGTTTTTTTTCAAAAATACAGTAAAACAGTGAAATATTATTAAAATTTTAAATAACTTCTTTATTCGAATATATATTAAAATATAATTTATTTCTGTGATCAAAGCTGAATTTTCAGCATAACTCCAGTCTTCAGGGTCACATGATCCTTCAGAAATCATTCTAATGCTGATTTGCTGCTCAAGAAACATTTCTTATTATTATCAATGTTGAAAACAGTCGTGCTGCCTAATATTTTTGTGGAGACTGTTTTTGTTGTTGTAGGATTCTTTGATGATCAAAAGCATTTATTTGAAATACAAAATCTTTTGTAACATTATAAATGTCTTTACTGTCACTTTTGATCAATTGAATGTTTCCTTGCTGAATAAAAGTAATAATTTCTTTAAAAACAAATCTTACTGAATCCAAAACTTTTGAACGGTAGTGCATGAACATATTATGGATTGTATATTTTATAGATGTTGAACTAGCCAAAAACATTAAAACAAATGAATTTCAGATAGTTTTTTATGCATATGATATTTGTTAACCATGTAAAAGACAAAGAAATAATTGTTTTTTTTTATACACGAGCACATCAGTTTGTGTTTGGTGCATGAAGGGGGTAATACCCATCTCTGCAAGTATTCTCGTAAACGCATTCGGTTATGCCTTAAGTGAGCATAAACAGTTGAGAAAGAATTTGGATGTGCATCATTATATTGGATCCGTGCGTTAGGTCTTAAAGTGACAGCAGCCTATAAATATTTATAGAGCAAATATTAATCTATATTTAATTTATACAGTGAACACTAAGTGTTATTTTACATTTAGGTCTAATTATTACATTTCTGTACCTGAATACTACAGTTAGACTTAACTTTATTTGTAACTTTGTTATATTGTATTTATCTTTATATTATTTATTTATTTTATTGCTGATCCGAAAAATAAACCGACCCGTGACTCAAAACCCATAATATCACCCGAACCATGAGTTTTGTGAACCATTGAACCACTACCACCAGGCGAAACTCTTGATCGAATCACCAAGCACACTCTCCATGATTTTAGGTATCATTCATATCTGTATCACAAACAATGTGGAATTAATATTTAAAGCAACACTAAGTAGGATTTGTTACCTTCAAATAATGTTTCCAAAATCGTTTCAGTGGTTCAAGTCGTGACAGGGTGAAAGGCACTTATGCCACCGCTTTGCGGTCCTTTATCTGGTATATCCACGCTATGTAAGATTGCCAGATCGGGTCGCGTTTCTGTAGTTCTAATGAGACATAAGAAAACTACAAATTTGACTTGCTTTACGGCAAGCGTTACAATTGTTGATTCCAAAGCCAGTGCTGGATAAACAGCAAGCGTGCGCATGCGCGTGTGACAGTAGGATGCGGTAGGCTAAATTATTTACGACAGCGGTAATGGACAATTCCACTTCCAACCTGCAGGGCGACCGAAGAGGAAAAGTTCCTTGGTGTTGCTTTAAATGCAAAAGTTTATTCAAAGCTAAGTCAAGCAACAACAGGCAAATTGTGCATGCTTACAAGCAACACTAAAACAGTTTTAACTGACTAGGAAAATCATAAAAGTTTTATTTCTTATGAAAACAAATAATCTTCATGAGTTATTGCAGAATGTGTGCTGTTAATGCAGCCATTAATAGCAGTGCATTAAAGCGCTCAGTCTCGTCATCATTTTGGCTTCTGAAGGCAGGCAGATGGACTCTGAATGACTGTAGGTGATGATGCACTGAAATGAATCTCACCCTCAGCGATACTGGAAATGAACAATTGGCCAAGACGCTCTCATATTTTCCCTTCTGTGACATATATCAGTACGCCACTTATAATCTGCAGCAAAAGGTGTCAACGGATCATTTCAGAAGTGTTTTTATTGCACCTTTCAAAAGCTCCGGTAAGAACAAAAGCTCTGTGGCACCGAGGGGTGTTGCTGTGTAACGAACAATGATGAATTAAACATTGAATCAAATTAATCAAAAGTGAATTAAATACTGACAGCCTCAGATAGAGCTGTGTGCATTAGAATGAGGTCATTTCTGGCAGAGGCAGTAATTCAGATATGTTCAGTTGTGTGATGGGTGGAGAGAACTGCACGAACAAAACTTCACACATAAAGAAACGCTCTCTCTATTCCTCCTCGACTCACGCTGTGCATTAACCAGCATCTGGCCTTTAATTAGACCCATCCATCGGCCAGATGGATCCAGGTAGATTCATTAATAGGGGGCGAAACCTGCCTTTACTGTGATCTTAATGCAGTTATAACTGACAGAAGCACTTTATCGCAAATGTAAGAATGACAGAGGCTGATGCAATAACTGTAAACATTTAAAGGAACAGTACACTCAAAAACTAAACGCTTTGGCAGGCCCTGGAAACTACATGCTTTCATTATATAGAAAAGAACAGTTCAGCACTTCAGCATAAAAAAAAAAAAGTTATTACAGAAATAATATACTTTAAAAGAATATACTTAAGTGCGGACTGAATGCAATGTTTTTGGGCACTTAAATGCATGTTATCTGTAATTAAATAAATGTATTATAGTTAAAATTTATATACGTTTTTAATTACACATTTGTGATGAAGTTGCAATTTAGTACATATATTTACTTTAAATTAAATATCAAATTGCACATTGTTACACATATTACACATTACATTTTTAACCAAGTACTTTTACATGTGCTTTATGATGTTAGTCAACATATAAAAAATTTATTATTTAAAGAATAATTAAAACATTATTTAAAATGTACTTTTAATTTGACATTATTACAAAATTCACTTTTTAACTGTGTACTTACGGGCTGTGTACACGACACCATTTTCAACTAAAAACAGAAAAGAATGTATGCGTTTTGACTCGTTTGAGGGCCTGAAAACGCAAACTTTTGAAAACGGATTTCAAAGTGCAAGTTTTTGAAAAAAATGCCATCATCATCTCTGTGTAAACTACAAAAACATGAATTTTTGAAAACGGTGACGTCATATGCATGCGTATTATGTGTTCAGTTCATTCTTCAGGTGTGTCTAAGTGACATCGCTAACTACTGGTCTGGCAGCAGAATACTGCATTTTTAGTCTTTTTCACGGATCTGTGTGAACGAGGATTGTTTTGACAACGTTGTCGTCTGTACGCTAAAAAGGCAAAGTAAAAACTTTGCATTTTTTTAGTACATCATTTTCGTGTAAACGTACCCTTAATCAGAAACTGAATACCTATTTATACACAAGTGAATAGAAATAAAATGTAAATTAGTCAGATTAAGAATAAAAAAATCACTTGGTAATAATATACATCTAAATGCAGTAAGCAGAATATGTTTAGTAAATAAAGTAAGATAAATTAAGTTATCCGCGTTGTCATTACATCAGCACTTTTAGTTTGAGTGAGAGGCTCTTCTCGTTTCATTATTTTGCACGTAAATAGGAAAAGCTTTCATATTAATTTGCCAAAAAAGATAAACCTTTACATAAATACATCTGGATGGCGTCCGGGCAGAACGAGTGCATATGTGAGTATGAGGAGAGAGTTTGGCAGCAGGCCCTGATGCCTCCAACTGACCTCATTCATCAGCGCAGACAGCAGACAGGCAGCCCAATGCATTAGTGATGTCATAGTGGTATTACGCATCACTGCTGCAGGGAACCAAAGAGGCACAGAAGTGAGAGGAATGAGATCATAATCATGGATAATATATGATCAGCCCTCTTTCTTTATTCCATACTGTGCTCTTTGACACTGAATGTGGCACATGAGGCATCTTAACCAGCTGTGGAATCATTCCTTGACGTATGGCTCCACCTGATGTGCCTAATGATGCAGGACTCCTAAATTAGCCCTAATGCAAAAAAGAGGTATTTTTCATGGGGTCTTTAGGCAGTGTGGGAAAAAAAATTGTGATTTGCATTGCTCAGAATTCAATATTTGAAGAAATGATACATACATAATATGCTTTTTTTTTTTAAACATGAATTGCCAAACTGTGCAGTATACAACAGAGAAAACAGTACTGTATCCCACAATGCATTTGGTATTGCATTTTTAGTAACACTATATACTACAGTGTATATATATAATTTCAGATCTTTTGAATTTTCTATCCATCAAGGAATCCTGAAAAAAAAAAAAACTTTTTCATGACAATATTAAGCAGCGCAACTGTTTTCAACATTTATAATAATAATAATAACTGTTTCTTGAGCCCAAATCAGCATATTATTATGATTTCTGAAGGATCATGTGACACTGAAGACTGGAGTAATGATGCTGAAAATTCAGCTTTGCATCACAGGAACAAATTACATTTTAAAATATATTAAAATGAAAAACATTAAAAATAAATATTAAATGTAATTATTATAACTGTTTTTTAAAATAGTAATAATCATTTATGTGTTATGTTTTCCTATATTTTTCATAAAATAAATCTAGCCTTTGTGAGCAAAAACATTTAAAAAAATCTAACTGACCCCAAAATTATAATTGAATTATAACAATATTATTTAAAATACATAAATAAAAATACGTTTTTAATAATAAACATTTATTTATAATAATAAAGAGTGTACTTGCTGAATTAAATGTAAAGTTGCATGATCTAGTATCCGTTTCTAACACAGCCTCTGTTTTTTAAAAGAGCGCCCACAGAGACGTATAGCAGATGCTCTCTTTTCATCTTTGGGGCCCGTTGGGGGTTTCAGGATGGAAGGGGAGAGTGAGAAACAAAGCAGGAGGAGGGGGGTGTATGTATTGTGTCATGGGGTGATGGTTGTGGGGGTAGGATATATTTTGATGATAATGTGGCACACTTCTTGTATAGAGCGACCCCAGTCTTAGATCAGTACAAAAGGGGCCCGAACCCCACCGGTTTGTGTCTCTCAGACCCTTTACAGGCAGAGGGCGGGTCACAAGCCAGCCGGTCCAGGGCCCAAAGGCACGGAGTCCCACCGCTCTGCCTTATGGGCCTCCACGTGTCTCTCTGTATGTGATTTGCATCATAGCTTTTGTTTGTTGCTCCCCCGTGTATAATTTGTGCTTCCATTATTCAGCGTCTAGATTTTGGTAATTCTAGAACACAAGCCTGTTAGTGTAACAGACAATCGGCTGACACATGCACAGGTTTCACTGAAGCCTAAATGTATAACACATCTGAGTGCAGTGTGGTATGTAGACCTACACTCTTAAAAATAAAACTTCCAAAAGAGGGTTTTCACATGATGCTAGAACCTTTTTGGGGTCCCAACAGTGAACCGTTCCTAATAGAACCGTTTTTCTTTCTTTATATGGACGTTTTATTGATCTAAAGAAGCTTTTCCCACTGCATTTCCACTTTTGTGCAATAAAAAGGTTCCATGGATGTTAGAAGTTCTTCATAGAACCACAGATGCAAATAAAGAACCTTTATATTTAAGAGTGCATGGCGAACGCATATATGCATCTGACTACTTTTAAAACAGATGCTAGATATACTTCAAGCAGTGATCTCATTAGTGGCTATGTTAACACATCAAAGACCAGTCAATGGTTTTAACTAGCATATGCCAACAAAGGCAAAACTAGGACTGAAACTTAAACAGCACACAGTGCAAACAGCAATTTGCATAAAAGTTATTAAGCGTCATATATTGGGAGTCTTTCTTTGTTTGGAAATCAATAGTGCGGCTCTAAGATCACTCTTAGTAGCAGCTGGTAAAAGTATGAAACCTGTCCCTGAGGATCTCCCAGCATCCCACTGGGAATGCCTGGTGCCAACCGCCCTCTCTATCGCCCTCTTGTGGCGGGAGGAGATAGAGACCCTGTAGAACAGAGTCCAGTTCTTTGTGTGCCTTTATTTTTTATCATAATGGGATTGTGTCTTTTCAATGATTGTCTTTTCCATATGCTCTATGGTGGAAATAAAGCTACATATTTGTTGTGTACCTAGTTTGTCACAACCAGTGGTGCAAGATCATCACCTAGTGGTGTGAGATTGAAAGATTTAGAAATGTTAAAGGAATAGTTCACTTAAAAATGAAAATTATGTCATAATTTACTCACCCTCAAGTTGTTTCAAACCTGTATGAATTTCTTTCTTCTGCTGAACGCAAAAGAAGATATTTTGAAAAATGCCGGTAATCAAACAGCTGATGGACCCCATTGACTTCCATAGTAGAGAAAAAAAATACTATGGAAGTCAATGCAGATGGTATAATATATTGAAATAAAAGGCCACTCAAGTGTACTTAAAGAGAGTGCACCTCATGACTGTTTCTTAACACAGTACATAATCTGTATACAAGTTATATATAGTCTGTAGTTATATATAGACCCTCTGTATAGATGTATAATACTTTTCAACTATTGTTTTTCATTTTTATTTTTCTTAGGTTTGTACGTTCTTTCAGCTTAAGGAAATGATGGTGTCACACAAATATTGTCTGTTTCCCACAGACAGTAAATATGAAACTACACGCTTCAATAAATGAGACAAATATGACTCAGCATCAGTGTTCTCTGCTGAGAGTGAGTGTTGATGAGTGTTCTCTTAGAGTAAGAGAGTAACCCGGATGCTGCACGTGAATTTAAGAGTTGAGGAGGTAACATTTCCGCCATGGCACATGGGAAACAAAGGGTATTTTATGTGGAATTTCTTATGCACAAATTGCAGAATAAGAACATATTTTCTATGCGAAGTAAAGCCGATTCCGAATCCGAATCCGAATCCTACAATACTGTGAAAAGATGAACTTCCTTTATATAGTGGAAGGGTGTGTATTTATTTTGGTAGTGTGTGAAACCGGGTTAGCGTTAGCCTATATGTCTAGCTGTTGTGGGCAGGCCGTAAGTTTCTGTTTGTTTTGCAAAACATGATGTTATCATCATCATGTAGAAGAGTGGTGAAAAAAGGAACTATGTTTGACCTAGTTAGTTTAAAAGTGTGGAAGTCATTTGCAAGACAAATATGTGGAATGGAGGACCGCGGTGGCTTCTGGATAGTTTAACATGAATTTTGGAATGCTAAGGTCATTCTTACGGAATGTTTTAGTAATAAGTAATCACAGGGTTTTACTCATTTATCTCTATTTTTTTCTTTTCAGGTCCCAGTTCAATGTGAAGACACTGATAAAGTGCGTATGATTTATGCTAATAGAGAACTCTTACATTTTTGCTTGAACGCTATAGACAGTGTGTTATTACTCTGCAGATTTCAATCCAGTGTCAGGATGACCAATTCGGGTTGAATGCTGAAGTGGTTTATGAAAACGAATCCTTCCCCTTAAGGAGGTGCACTCCGTTTGTGACTGACTCATATCATGGGTAAACCTTTGACATTTACCTGACACAGATACACATGCTGTAGTAGACGTTCAGTTTTAAGCCTATTGAATTTGTATGATATAATACAGGTGAAACTAGAAAAATTTGAATATTGTGCAAAAGTTATAATTTTGATGATTATGGCTTACAGCTTATGAAAACCCCAAATTCAAAATCTCAGAAAATTAGAAATCAATAAAAAAAAAGGATTTTAAATACAGAAATGTCGGCCCTCTGAAAAGTATAATCATGCATATGTATAGTTATATATATTAGTTTCACCTTTTAATTTGAATTACTGAAATACATGAACTTTTGCACGATATTAAAATTCTTCGAGTTGCACATGTATATTCAAGTGTAATTCGATTTTTTTTTTTTTTTACAATCATTTGTAGGGTAAGAGTTACTGGGCAGAATCACACTGGTAAGTATTCAATAATTAATATTCTCTCTCTCTCTCTCTCTTATATTTTAAATTATAATTAAAATATAATTTATTTCTGTAATGCAGAGCTGAATCTCCATCAGCCATTACTCCAGTTTTTAGTGTCACATTCATCATTCTAATATCAAATGTCAAATCTTTATATATCTTATATATATATATATATATATAGAAAGAGAGAGAGTTTTAAAATAAGATATTTAATATATTAATATTTAATTGAAGTAATCTTGAATTAAGTTAATTTATAAATATGTTGTTATATATGTAATGTTAATTTATACAACTTGAAATATTAAAGTATATTAACAATTAATATTAATACATGCTATACAACTATTTTTCAAAGTTAACTTAACTAATGTTAACAAATTATACATTATTGTAAAAAAAAAAATTGTGTTCTATACAACATCTTTTATTTTATTTTTTACACTTATTTTATCTTTTAAGTGTTCTTGTGGTATGTATTGTTTCCATTTGTTTCATGTTTCCTCAGCTGCTGGTCAAGTGCAGGATTCATTTGCTGTGAATGGACAAATCAGTACCGACAGCCTAACGTTTACAGATGGTGAGAAATGTCTGAAAGTTCAAACTATCAAAATGCAACATAAAACACTTTATACTGATATGATTTGTATCAAAGACTCAATAACAAAAAGGCATGATGTACCTTGATGTGGGGATCTGTGCAGGATTCTTGGCATCCGATGGCATGGGAGACAACGGCCATGAGCTGATGAATGGAGATGAACGCTATGAAAAAGAGAAGTGTGTGTATCCAAAGGGAAAGAAGAAAAAGCCAAAGAGATGGGGGAGAATGTATCAAATTCACAATTAGAGTAAAAAAAAAAAAAAAAACTAAACTTAATGTAGCTTACAATATGTAGGCCTACTCTATTTCTATAAGGTGTAGTTCTAAAAAAGCTTGTCTAACTATGAATCTATAACTCTAACTATCTATGCTCTCTAAAATGCTTACATTTATAAATAAATAGTAAAAGTGACAATACATGCTGTCATTCATTATTGAAAAAGCATGAACTGATACATACAGTCAAAGACATATAAAAAGACGGTGCACTCCTATTACTTATGAATGGGTGAAACTACAGAGCACAATATGGCGTAATACTTCCCGCCTTCTAAATAAAAGAGCCAATCACCATTGGCTGGTCTAGCCTGAAAATAAGCTTTTTAACACTATTTAAGCATAAGAAACAACATTTATGAGACAGTTCATGTCAGATTTTATTGCTGATTTGAAATATGTTATTTATTAGTAAGTTTGGAAAGCAGATTTCGAGATATCAGGATTCCCCCATTCAAATAGATAGGAACTGGTCCTGGATGCCCTAATTAGCTGCCAGAGGCATTGCAAATATGGCCGCTGAGTGAACAGACTTTCCTTGAAAGGGACTTTGATAAAGTTCAGAGTGGCAGCAAAATAAACTGTCTGCAATGCAGAAAATCTTGAGTGAATCAAATGCAGGATATTTAGTAAAAGTGAAATAATGATGAGTGAACATAGTCAGAATTCATGGATAGTGACCTCTAGTGGAAGGATGATGGAATGACAGGCTTAGATGTGGAAAACAGTGAATGTGCTACATCGATCGAGCATTACAGGTTTTTGCAAACATATTTGCAGTCCTACAATATAATTTGCTCAAGATTACTTGCATTTGCTTCTAAATGTTTTTTCCAGAACATCAAAAGTCATGCTATTGTTGCTGGTGTGTGGTGGATTTGAAAAGATCAGTTGCATAGATATATAAGCATATAGAGGCCTCCTCAGTGGCGGTTTCTATGGGCTGTTTCAAAGCCTGTCCGTGAACACTGGAGAGCAAGTTGACTGTGCATCTACAACTGTAGTTAGAGGCATGAATGAATATCTCTGCAATAGACTTCAGCAGATGATTTTGCAAAACTAACACAATACACCTGGGTGCACTTATAATGTTAGGTTTTTTGTACATAACAAATTGTCATAATTTAGAAATAAAAGGCATTTTTCGTACCCTGATTTTAGCTTGAAGGGGCGTGTCTGCTGTGAGACTTCAGTGTAAACGCCCACTGCTGTGATTGGCTAACATCTTTGCATATGAAATAAGTATTACATGTGGAACTCTCTCGAAAACCGTTAGCACGTTTTTACAATTACACCTCTCAAAATGAACAAATCATAAAAAGTGTTTATTATAGAATTATAAATCTATAGCATGTCTGTTGAGCGAATGAATGCAGTAAGCTCGTCATTCAGCACTCTAATGAATGCTTTCATCATAACTAACAGTGCAATGTGGAACACATGGTGCAAATATGATGCAAATAACAGATTTGTTGACTGTAACGGGAGTTTTGGCGAGAGTCCAGAACAGCTCCAGCTATTGTAAGGGGAGCGTTCTTTGATCACTTTTTATAAATAATATAATCACAGTTTAAATAACAGACTATTTTCATGACACAAACAATCTGAAGTCGACCGTTTATTCACTGGTTTGATTTACTGACACATAGACAAAGAACATCTGGCTGTAGGCTACATGATTCATGACATATCAGAAATCACTGGTCACAGATCAGGCTTTAGAATTAACACAGTTACATGTTGTGCCAATATTGTTGAGTCCATATTGTAAAAGTCTGTTTGCAAAGCCTGCGCCGAAATTGCAACTGATTTACCAAACAATTCACTGTGAAATGTACCAAATACGAATAAATAATGCTCAACTGAGACATTATGACTGTCATAGTTGAAAATAAATAACCACATTCCTAGCATTAGGATCCTTTGGAAGGTAATATTATTTATAGTCCAGTAATCCTGTATCGCTCTTCTCTTCTCTCCTCTTCATCTCATCACTAACACATCAGTGGACAGGGAAATGATGAAGTAGGTGTATAGTAGTTTTTTTGTTTTCTTCTGCAAATGCAGTCTTTCACTTATCTATTAGGCAAATTCCACGAGTCGTTCGCTGGGCTTAGTTACTAGGGCTGGGTAAAAAAATATTGATTTCTCGATTTTAATCGATTCTCATTTTTACGAACCGATATCGATTCTTAAATCCCAAGAATCGATTAGTCATCCTGTTTTCAGTTGATGAATGAATGGAACATTGTTGCGCGCATCCCATCCAATAAATCGCAATAATCTTTGTGCTTTGTTATTATTGATATGAAACGAAGTCTCAGATTTCAAATTATGTCCATTTTCTTACGAAATTCAAAAACATAATTACCGTTTTGGCGCTGTGGCGTGAGATCGCTCTGGCTCAGCTCAAGAGAAGCACATGATCTTCTCTTCCGCCTTAATAACACCAGTTACAGTGTGAAATAAACATGAATGAACATCTGAAAGTGTGTTAAAAGACAGAGTAGGCTACAACTTATCGAAGTCCGTATCATGTCACATGGAATCGCTCAATCAGTGTTTCAACCGTGGAAAGACGTTAGTAAACAATGTCACAATGTCAACTATAGTTTACAATAATAATTAAGAGATTTGTTTTCCTTGAGAAAATTTGCAGCATTGTACCCGATATCCAAAATATTCAATATTGAATCGAAATCGAATCGAATTGTGAAATTTGTGTCAATACCCAGCCCTATTAGTTACTATAAAAGCTGTTTTTAGACTAACCAGTAAGTTTTCAGTTTTGAAACTTAAAGTATGATGACCTCTTATATGTCAAAACCTCAAAGAAAATTTGATCGTTCTATTCATGACCCCTTTCAGAAATAACTCCGCAACATGGGTCTACTGTCAATTTAATTGAACTCTTACCTGAAAAGATCTGCACACTGCACAGTATGTTTACTTAAATAACTGATCATAACAAGTCAGCAGGAATGGATTGCTTTATTTATCAGTCAAAACCATAAATGCAAATAAGCAACAAACTGGTTTTGACAGAGGAACAGAAATCGAAAATGTAAGAGACCCAGCCTAAACCATCTGCTGTTCGCTGGAATTGATTGTAAGAGTACAGGGCATATTTCAAGTGAAATTGTTTATTCTGTTTATTTCACAGTGGTTTGATTATAAAGGAAGGGATGGGTGATCCAGGAATGTTTCCTGTGTTGGAAAACACAGGAAATGTGTTGCCTTCTATTTCACAGCATAAGGAGAAGAGGAGGAAGAGACCGGCATGAAGCGAATATCAGTCCCGAATGGAAGTAAATTAAGTGAACTTTTTATAGACGTGAGTGAACTTTTCGGAAAGGTTACAAGAGAAAAACAAATTTCGTTTTGGAAATGGAAGGCTGTCCAGATCCAGCTATGAGAACTTCCAGTTATACCACTTGTCGCAGAAGGTAGGAGAAAACAAAACAACAAATACTACTTGTTCATTTAGTGTCATTAGAATATGAAAAGATAACACTGATTTCCTATGTATTGTAAAACAATGTATATAATATAATATGTTGATGAGGGAATCACATTTGACGACTTGACGTCACACACAACGTAATGTCATACGCATGTCGCAAATTCAGGGATACACAGAAAAATGCCCTCTGAAAATGAACAGGTAAAATTTTTGATTTTTTTTACCATGTAAGCTTACAAATTTGTTTGTTTTTTCAAAATTGGAGGAGGAAGGCCTATTGCAAATCTGTTCTTAAATGCATGTAGGAAATTAACGGTTAGATGACTAGATGACTTCAGTGTGCATGACCTTGATGCCGATATTCTGGTCAGAAAAAGCCATGACCTTTGAATGACGTTTATATTTAAGGCTCCTATTTAATTTTTTTATCTTTTCTTTAGGGCCCGAGCAAAGATGGTGTGATTCCTTATTGAAATTGCTTAGTTTATTTATTTATTTTGTCTTGGATGATGTCATTGCAAGCACTAAAATTGCTGTCTGTAATAATAGGGCCTCAGATATTAAAAGCAACAAGTTTTGGAAATCATAGAGTAATTCGTTTTTAAATATCTACTTTTAATCAATGTTTTTTAACTTTATAAAGTTTTACTTTCTGCTTCAAAAATTTCTTAAATGTGTCTTTGTGTTATGGATACATTATCTATTATTTATTGTCATTATAGTTAGTCCGTTAGTACTGAAAACAAACCTAATTCCATACGCTGCTGTAAATTGAACGGCTTTGTATGTTTGTGTTTCATTAAAGGTATCTGTACAATGTACAGATAATCCATATGGCTGTGGTGGGGTGGTGGTGATTGGAGACAAATCCTTTCACATGACCTCAAGCTGTATCCCAGACACGACTGGGTACATCCAATACCTAGCCAGGTAAGCCTTTCAAAATTCATTGAAAGAGATGCCTTAAGGCCTGTTCACTCCAATAGCGATAGCTATAAAGATAACTATATTAGCATCCGCACCAGTGGATAATAACGTTCTGTTTATTGTTTATTACTGTCAATGTTTTTATTGTTCACAATTGGAAAAGAAAACGTTCTGAAAAAAATTGCTTCCAACAATATTGTTTCTGTGCCGTTTTAGTTGTGGTGTGGACTCTGCTATTCTTTTATATTTAGAATTTTGTTTAAACTATATCTTTATTGTTATAGTTATAGTCATCCATTGTGTAAATGAGCCTTTAGAGATTAATCTGATGCAGGCTACTCTACAAACCACCATAGTATCATCATGTATTACAAACAGTGCTCAAGTGTTTAAAGGCTTTATGGTGGGATATGCAAAAGGCTAAAAAGCAGATGTTACAGTGTGCAATCTATGCTAATTGCAAAACATCTGCTTTCTGATCCTTTGGTTTCCAAAGAATGGACTTTGAATGAACTTATTTTTTTTGTGTTTGCAACAGGAGTCGAAATCAGTTCGGTGTCGGAATCATTAATGCAGAGTATTGGAATGATGGTAAGATTCTCATTTATTTATCGGTTTGTTTTCTATAATGACTTTAGCTTTTAGACATTTCCTAGTCATTTCAAGTGCATGTCTTTTCACTATTTATTTGTAAACACTTGTAATGAAAAGCACCTTATCTGTTCCATTTCAGCTCGAGCATCTTGCAATGACTCACATCCAGCCAGGTGTTCACATGGTCCCTCTTTCAAGGTGGAGAAGAACTTGCACGACTGAAGGGGGGAAATAAATTTCAATAGGAATGCACACGAAAGATTCCCTGTGCAGAATCACAGATTAAAATATGCTGTGAGCACTGGTTCCTACCCAGTCAACTCATAAAAATACTATAAAAACTTAAAAAAATACTTTGTGAACTGTCTCTCTATTAATGCAATGCAGTGAATGACAACTATGTGGTCTCCCAGTGGCTTATTACATTATTGGCATTTTAGAGTTAAAGGGATTTTTCACACAGAAATGAAAATTCTGTCTTCAGTTCATTTACTCACCCTCAAGTTGTTCCAAACCTGTATACATTTATTTGTTCTGCTGAACACAAAGAAACTAAATGAGACTGAATAAATATTCCCTCAGGAATCAGTCTTTACATGACTAAAATCTAATAATTTAAAAAGTTAAAGTTCGAAAACATAGGCTACATAATATATAGCAGACTGACATACAGCTTGGATCATATCATACGTCGTCATCAGCAAGATATCCACCAAAACGACGTAGGCCTACTAACGACGACCTTCTGATGAAATAGTGATGAAGCTGAAAGATCTGGGATGGTGTTAGTACTAGTGTGAAGGGGACTGTAAGTAGGATACGGTATGGGTTTTTTTTTGTTGATAAAAAGCATCAGTTACACGTGGAAAAAAAATACACTGAAAGACTTACTAGAAGGCCTTTTGACTCATCTGAAATAAACGAGTGCCTTGTGCACGCAGTCTGAGTCTGTCCAGGTAACGTATCACGCTGGTGCCGCTGGGGGCGCTGTTGCAAAAAGTAATTTCCCCTCCTCATGGGATGTTCATTGAACTGCATAGAACGACATAGAAGTGTGTTTACATTCTCAGTCCTAAATACAACATACATTTTGTTTTCACTGATTCCTTTTTAAAAAAAAATGAGGCTCAATCCCTGTAACAGTTGAGTTGCATTCATCAACAGAAAAAAAGCCTATAATCTCAACTGCGCTAAAAACGACATCAAAGAAGAGGAAGGTTGGACATTTTTCCTGATCAGACATCATCATCTGCAGCATGGATCGTCTGACGTCTTTTGGAAGTAAGTAACGTTACCTTGTTTAGCAAATCTTCTTATCGACGGCATATAACTACCTAAATTTATACGAAAAAGAAACAGTTCATTCGTTATCCAGTGTGGTTACGTACTGCCATTGTTGTTGGTATCTAACAATACCGTGTTTTTGTACCATGATATTGTTTGAAATACCTTGGAGTATGTAAATACCATGTTTTATGAATAGTAATCATCCACCAAGGTATATATAATGTAAGTTACCATGTTATCTGACACCTCACTGTACCATGGTGACACCCCAGTATTTGCAAGATAAGTTGTAACACAAAAAATGTAGTGCATTAAAATGAAAATTCTATAATCATAAAATTAAATTCCCCACAATTCCATACATACATATATATATATATATATATATATATATATATATATATATATATATATATATATATATATGAATGTATGTTTGTATGTATATATATATATATATATATACACACACATGTATACATGCATACACACACACACACATATATACAGTGAGGAAAATAAGTATTTGAACACCCTGCTATTTTGCAAGTTCTCCCACTTAGAAATCATGGAGGGGTCTGAAATTGTCATCGTAGGTGCATGTCCACTGTGAGAGACATAATCTAAATTAAAAAAAATCCAGAAATCACAATGTATGATTTTTTTAAACTATTTATTTGTATGATACAGCTGCAAATAAGTATTTGAACACCTGAGAAAATCAATGTTAATATTTGGTACAGTAGCCTTTGTTGGCAATTACAGAGGTCAAACGTTTCCTGTAGTTTTTCACCAGGTTTGCACACACTGCAGGAGGGATTTTGGCCCACTCCTCCACACAGATCTTCTCTAGATCAGTCAGGTTTCTGGGCTGTCGCTGAGAAACACGGAGTTTGAGCTCCCTCCAAAGATTCTCTATTGGGTTTAGGTCTGGAGACTGGCTAGGCCACGCCAGAACCTTGATATGCTTCTTACAGAGCCACTCCTTGGTTATCCTGGCTGCGTGCTTCGGGTCATTGTCATGTTGGAAGACCCAGCCTCGACCCATCTTCAATGCTCTAACTGAGGGAAGGAGGTTGTTCCCCAAAATCTCGCAATACATGGCCCCGGTCATCCTCTCCTTAATACAGTGCAGTCGCCCTGTCCCATGTGCAGAAAAACACCCCCAAAGCATGATGCTACCACCCCCATGCTTCACAGTAGGGATGGTGTTCTTGGGATGGTACTCATCATTCTTCTTCCTCCAAACACGTTTAGTGGAATTATGACCAAAAAGTTCTATTTTGGTCTCATCTGACCACATGACTTTCTCCCATGACTCCTCTGGATCATCCAAATGGACATGTGCTGGTATAAGCAGGGGAACCTTCCGTGCCATGCATGATTTCAAACCATGACGTCTTAGTGTATTACCAACAGTAACCTTGGAAACGGTGGTCCCAGCTCTTTTCAGGTTATTGACCAGCTCCTCCCGTGTAGTTCTGGGCTGATTTCTCACCTTTCTTAGGATCATTGAGACCCCACGAGGTGAGATCTTGCATGGAGCCCCAGTTCGAGGGAGACTGACAGTCATGTTTAGCTTCTTCCATTTTCTAATGATTGCTCCAACAGTGGACCTTTTTTCACCAAGCTGCTTGGCAATTCCCCCGTAGCCCTTTCCAGCCTTGTGGAGGTGTACAATTTTGTCTCTAGTGTCTTTGGACAGCTCTTTGGTCTTGGCCATGTTAGTAGTTGGATTCTTACTGATTGTATGGGGTGGACAGGTGTCTTTATGCAGCTAACGACCTCAAACAGGTGCATCTAATTTAGGATAATAAATGGAGTGGAGGTGGACATTTTAAAGGCAGACTAACAGGTCTTTGAGGGTCAGAATTCTAGCTGATAGACAGGTGTTCAAATACTTATTTGCAGCTGTATCATACAAATAAATAGTTAAAAAATCATACATTGTGATTTCTGGATTTTTTAACCCTAACCCTAACCCTTTTTAGATTATGCCTCTCACAGTGGACATGCACCTACGATGACAATTTCAGACCCCTCCATAATTTCCAAGTGGGAGAACTTGCAAAATAGCAGGGTGTTCAAATACTTATTTTCCTCACTGTATATATAGGTAATGTTTTTTTGTTTTGTTTTTTTACATATTTTTACTGCTATAGGTACAGGTAGATATAGGATATAGGTCTGTTGATAACTTCATTCTGTGAATCATACAGATGATCCTTTCGATAAGCCTCCCTGTCGTGGATGTTCATCATATCTGGTGGAGCCGTACATTAAGTGTGCTGAATGTGGACCGTCACCTTTCCTCCTGTGTCTGCAGGTGGGTCACTGGATCGAGAGTCCCACTACCGTCTGACTGCATACCTCACATACTTTCACTGTTCATTTATTATGTACTATATGATTTGATCTTTCTGTTGCAGTGCTTTACGAGAGGATATGAGTATAAAAAGCACCAGAGTGACCACAAGTATGAAATCATGGTAAAGAGAGCAGTTTGGATTAAACTTATTACACTGAATATAAAAGGTTCATATGTAAATAAACATTTAGATTTAAGATATAAATTATTAGTTGTTTTTTAAATGTTGGTTAAACCGTATATGTTCTAATCTTTTTTTTAGATAAACACTCTTGTGTTCATAAATTACATCTTTACTGTGATCTGCTTTCTTCTAGACCTCAGATTTCCCTGTTTTAGAGCCTGGCTGGACCGCGCAGGAGGAGATGGCTCTTTTAGAGGCCGTCATGGACTGTGGTTTTGGCAACTGGTCAGTCTGGTTATTTTTCTTATATCTCCAATTCTACTAGGGTTCATTTAGGTATTTTAGATAAAATTGTGTGAGTTATTGTTAACTAACACTATTAAGTAATACTACTACTAAAAACTGTTAAAATGGTTTTAAAATGGTCTAAATGAAAATGAGAAATGTTGCCTTGGCAAATATCTAAATTAAAAAAAGTTGAAATACTAAAATTACTGAAACCGCAATAAAAATAAATTAAAGATAAATAGAAAAATAAAAAAATACACTAACAAAATTATAACAACTTAAAATTAAAGTGAAAACTGATCTAATTCAAAATGCTATAATAGTATATACATAATGCTAAAATAACACTGCTAATGACTAGGGCTGGGTTGAAATGATTGATTTTATGATTTTAAGCGATTCTAATTTTGAACCGATATCTATTATTAATCCCCAGAACTGATTTTTTTAGTCCATGCTGTTTTTAGTTGATGCATGAACAAAACTTCACTAAACATTATTTGTAGCGCATCTTCCATCTAAATAATTGCAATATGCTTTGTGCTTTGTTACTTTTGATATGAAGCGAACTCTCAGTTTTCAAATTTTGACAGTTTTATCACCAAATTCAAACAATAAATACAGTTTCCACACTCTTTATTGTGGCGTGACAGATTACTGTAGCCTCAGTCTAAGCGCACGCGAATCTCTTCCTCTTTTTAAAGTGCTGTATGTAACTTTTTTACTCTACTAAAGCATAAAAATACCATAATATGTTTGCATATATTTAGGAAACATGCTTAGTTCACATACTTGTTTCTCTGAAAAACACTTCTACAGCCAGTTATTTTACTTATTATTTTACACGTTCCGTGTTGTCAGTCGGTTTTTGTTTTGGTCTGTGGGATCTTGCCCACTACCAGTTCACCCTATAGTATTTTGACACCCCGGGATGCCAGTTGGCAGGAAACACAGCGTATTGCAGCCTTGGTCAACCTTTAATATTATAATTATGTAGCCTACCAACAGACAAGGTTCCCTATATAGTTTACAGCTTTTGATGAGAGAGATTTTTTTTCCTTGAGAAAAAAATGGTGTACTGTTTCTGATATATTGAGATGAATCAGCATTGAACCAAATTAAATTGCAAGCTTGTGAATCAAAATCGAATTTGTGTCAATGCCCATGCCTACTAAATGACCTCTCTGTTTCTTCAGGCAGGATGTGGCTTACCAGATGCGCACCAAGACCAAAGAGGAGTGTGAAGGACACTATATGAAGAACTTCATCAACAATCCTCTGTTCGCCTCCACTCTGCTCAATCTCAGACAGATGGAAGATCATCTGTCCCGGTCCGCAGACACTGCCATTCCTTTTAAGCGTAAGTGAGCACCAGAAACAAGTTACTGTTATAAAGGGGACCTATTATGCAAAATTCACTTTTGTATGGTGTTTGGACATAAATGTGTGTTGGCAGTGTGTGTACACAACCACCCTACAGTGATAAAAATCCACTCACTCCTTTTTTTTTAATCCCCATAAATCATAAGCAGTCTCTCCAAACGACCTGTTTTCAGATGGCGCTTTTCCATTACCAGTACCAGCTCAACTCGACTCACTTTTCGCTCCGTTTTCCATTGCAGATAGTAAAATAAAATTCTGTTGGGTATTTTGAGCTAAAACTTCACATACACACTCTGGGGACATCAGAGACTTATTTTACATCTTGTGAAAATGGGCATAATAGGTCCCCTTTAAAATATGCACACACACAAGGTATAAACAGATTGTTGCTTGGGCACTTTCCCATTGAAAATGGGCAATACATTTCTATCTGGATTATTTAGATCGGTCGTGGGCCTTTGTCTCATCTGGTTGCCCATTGACGGCAACATTGCCCAGCAATATTGCTCAAAAAGTTGCCCTGTGTATCATCACCTTTAAAGTCTAATCAGTCCAGTAAAATTTCATTAAAGGTACACTACATACGAATGTCAATACATCATCAGTCCTTATTCCAAAACGTGATTTTGACTTTACCCTGGTTCACTATGGTAAGCCTATTGTAAGTGTTTAAATTTTATGATGGTTTTCGTCAGAAATTGTGTACATATGTCACTTGCCCATGTGTCTCTCGTCATATCTGTAATCAGAGAAAAGTTGCTCCGGCTACTTTAACCCGTGTATGGTGTGGGGGTGGCGTAGGTTTGTTATCACAACGAGTGAGAACGGTTGAGATGGAGCAACTAAATCTTGAACCTCTAGGGAATCACCAGTTTTAAACAAACGCCGAACAGAGGAGAGTCTGCTGGCAAAAAGAGAACATGACAGAGCTCGTAATAAAACAAGGATCAACATTGGTTTGGCTTTTCAGAAATGGCAAGAATTGAGGGATTTGAAACATTGCATAAGCAATGTGGAGATGCGTCTTTTTTTTTTTTTTTACTTGCTCAACAGGTTAGATATTTTATTGAACAGATAAATTGCCATATGTAGCTCTCTAACAGAGTTGATTGTAAAGCATTATCTATTGTTAAGGCTCATTTCATTATGGTTGTTGTAATGCTGTGCTGGAATTTATTTTCAAGGAAGTACAGTGTCTATTAATGGGTAAAGCTACAGTAACGTCTTCAGCTAGTCAGTTTTTTTTATTTTTTATTTCTTAAGCCTAGTAGTGAATGTTTTATGAGCGGAAGGTTAATCTCTCTCACTTTTTAAAGTTATGATAAAAAACATAATTTATCCGCACAGTCACGCAGAGCCGTGAAGCACCACCAAAACAATGTTCTTCCACAAAATACATGCAGTTTTGTTTTTTAACTGGAGGGCCAAAAGTTTTAAATCGATACTGACAACTTTTTATGGAGATTTTGAATGTAATATTTACTCTTTGATGTCATCCTGATCCTCATTTAATAAAACACTGTGCGCAGGTGAAAAGTCTCAGAGCTCAACAGCCCATGCAGGCATTGATTTATCAGACTTTGGCCTGGCAGATGAACAGCATGAATACTAGATGTGCTTATCTGTTTCATTTGGCTTATAAGATGGCAAACAAACACACAGAGACCATTCTGCAATGTTCAAACTGTGGCGATGAATGATTGATGTTTATTTATAATATATAAATATATTTTTTGGTAAGGGTTGTGTCTTGTCTCTTTCAGCCACTGATGATCCTCCAAGGCCTTCATTCGACTCTCAGCTGTCTAGAGATATGGCTGGATACATGCCGGCTCGAGCAGACTTCATGGAGGTGAGTGATCTACAGTTAATGTGCTGTCTGTTGAGAACAAATTCATTCATACATTATTCAAAGCAACCTCCCTCTTTTCTCTTTGTCTCTAAAATTAGGAGTTTGATAATTATGCTGAATGGGATTTGAAAGATATTGACTTTGTTGATGATGACTCTGATATTCTTCATGGTAAGTGCAACAATACAGAAATATGAATCAATTATCTAATTTTACTGAAATGAAATGTGGTTCTCACAGTAATGCACTGATACACTCCTTAGTGACTGTCTATCTATCTATCTATCTATCTATCTATCTATCTATCTATCTATCAATCAATCATCTATACACACACACATACTAGATTTCAAAAGTTTGGGGTCAGCAAGATTGTGCAAAAATGCTATAGTAATATATATTTCAGTAAAATGACAGAATTTGCATGGATTAATTAATTGATATTTTTGCAATGTTAATGAAATCACAGTGTAGTTAAAGCTGAGTTCTTGTTAATTTATTTTTACCATGTTTGTGGTATGTTTTTCAAAGCACTCAAGGTTGCAGTAGTGGATATTTATCACTCCAGACTGAAAGAGAGACAGAGGAGAAAAAAGTAAGTAGGAAAAACACACATTGTACTGATAGAACAACCACTAGAGGGCCACATTAGATTATTAAATGATTAAAAAAAATTCAAGCATTATTTATATTTCCATTTAAACATATGTTTCTCAATAAACAGAATATTTATAAACAAAAATATATGCTATACTGTTACAAATTGAAGAATTGAATCAAATGATCACATGCACATACAACTCACTGAAATGCATTCCTGGAATTTATCTGAGTGTTTTATTATGTAACCTAATCCATAGCAACTGATCAGCTAGCCTGATTCTTAGCACAAACACACAAACAGCTCTAGTGGTAACAGTAAATCAGCATTAATGAGCCCTGGCTCGTGGTATGTGTGCGACTGCGAGGCGAGCTTGACCTCAGTTGTGTACTGAACTGGAGCCGCAGCTGTCGTCTGAGATCTCCTGCAGAGCGGCTAACAGACCAGTGACCCGCCGCTTCCACACAACATCTGAGACCACCACACCAGACAAACACCACGAATGAGATGCTTTTAATAAACAAAGCCCTCAGCTGATAATGCCAAGCAACCAATAAAGCAGCAAACCAAGGCTGTGCATTACAGTGATTTTACCATGGTTAAGTAAATTTGATTGCCTTCCCAATGCAATTAGTTGTTTGTGTCTGTAAATTCTGTGAACAATATACTGTACATGACACTTTAATCAATAACAGAGAATGTATTTAGAAAGTGTTTTAGGCACTAGGCACAATGTGAAGCTCCCTAATGATGGTAAAGTCACTAATGCACAGCCTAAAGTGGCGTGTTGCTTTAATAAAATCAAGGCAACACCAGCATTGCATTTATTAATATTAATAACAATAAACAATTATACCACTAAGTAATATACAAAGGTGCCAAAAACTGCAGCATGACACATTTTTCACATCATCTTTTAAAAGTAGGAATAAGTCAAATAAAATATTTGTTTTATTATGATGTTAACATCTACAATTACTATGATTGTACAAAAAAATATGATTAAATACTGAAAAAAATCATTTTTATGTTTTTGGAAGAAGTTTCTTCTGGTCACCAAGGCTGCATTTATTTGATCAAAACTATAGTAATATTGTGAAATTATTAAAATTTAAAATGACTGTTTTGTATTTTACTATATTATTTTACAATGTAATTTATTCATGTGATGGCATAGCAGAATTTTCACCATCATATGCAGTTACAGAGGGATTCTGTTCAGAGAGTTGAATAATTCGGAGACTGCAGAAGTCATTAAAAGTTGCATTTTCAGTTGAATTTGGGGAAACTACTTGAAACATTTGTTGTGTTGGCCTATTTCAATTACTTTTGTTTGATTTGTTCACTGCACAGCTGAAAGTCTAATGTGGGTTGAGTGATTTTCGATTTGGAACTGTGTAATGTTTAAATTGTTGTCTTTTAGGATCATTCGAGACCATGGCCTAATCAACCTACGCAAGTTTCAGAGTAAGACTTCTTTTTTAAATTCATGCTGTTGTGCATCATATTAACCAAATGCTCTTTCCATCTCTTGTCCTCCATTTATATGATCAGTATGTGAGGCAATGTTCATAAGTATCTACCACAAGATAATTCTCCCTGACCCCCAATTACATGAGCCATCTGTGTGAAATGTTTACAATGAATGCCTGAAATACTGCGATCCCAGATCAACACTGATCCCAGAGCTGTTTTTGTCA